>NC_056726.1:229369530-229682030 GCF_019279795.1 Protopterus annectens | reverse complement strand
TATACATATTTACTATAAATACATGGAGATGTAAATAACCAGACAACTAGATAGATACAGATATACACATATATTTTAAGAAATGGAGTGCTGACAATATTTGTCCATTCTAGTAAGTTACCTCTGTTGCCAGAAAATAAAATAATGCTAGTCTGAATAACAACAGATAGGAAACAATTATTTTGAAGGTTATCACTTTCTGGTCATGTAGAAAATAAAATAAAAATGTTTTACAGTACAAAACACTTAACAGAAGTGAGAGACTTTTTTTAGCTGAGCAGCAGTCCAATAGTCCTAGTAGCAGCTCGTTGCTCACTTTCTTCGCATTTCTCTTGCCTGGTCTAATTACTAAGTGCCCACTCTCTTTTGGCCATAGAAAAAAGTACAAGTCACAGTTGGAAAAAAGTCCTCTCTTTCTCTGTTTCTCTCTTACTTTGCAATAATAAAGACAGAAAACAAAACGGTGCAGTCTTCTCTTTCTGTAGCAAAGCACACAGGTTAAAAAAATGTTTGTTCTTTTCATTCCTTTAAGCAACAGGAGCAAGTAACAAAACAGTTTGATTTAGCAACTGGTCTTGTGCAAGTGACATGAAACAGTCTTACAGACAGGCTTGTGTACCGTCACTTTCTATCAAGTTTTCCACTGAGCAGACATTCAAGCCAAAGTGAAAAAGACACATATAGTAGCTTCTCTCAGGAGATCTCCCCTTTAGGGAATAAGAAGCTCTAGGTCAAGTCACAGGTCTTAAATGAGTAAGACCTGTGGCACAGCAATAGAATTGTGGGTCAGGTATGTTGCAGAGCATGGGTTACACACCAATTCTGGCATTCTGATACGCTTTGAAGAATGCAAAGCATTTTTTTGGAAGATTCCTGTAGCTTATCAGGTGTTTCCAAATCTTACTGCTCTGCTACTGTGATTTTAACCCTCATGATGGCCTTAGCACAGGAACAGACTCATGGGTAAAACTGCATGGCAATATGGCAGTCCAGAGAAATAGCTTATACTAATTA
The DNA here is from genome assembly GCF_019279795.1 of Protopterus annectens. NCBI lineage: Eukaryota > Metazoa > Chordata > Ceratodontiformes > Protopteridae > Protopterus > Protopterus annectens. The sequence continues at coordinate 229,681,016 of NC_056726.1, read as the reverse complement.
GCTATTTCCTGTGTTGCTCAGACAAATGATTCTGTGAGGAAAAACTAAATACTATCAAAAAACAGCAGTCATTTATTAACTCCTACCTGAGTTCTTGCTAGCGTTGTCACCTTTTCAAATGGCCATAGTGGGACATTTTTGGGACACACATCAGATTTTACAGGCCAACACAAACCCACGGTCAGTACAAAGGATAGAACTTTCCTTTATTGCCTAAATATAAGCTTATTCTTCTAGCAGTTTAGTTGCTTATCCTGTTTCTTTTAACATGTAGGTATTTTAGATAGAGAAATAACTATGTTATGCAACTATTACATTACATATGGGACATAATTATGTCCTACAATCTCAGGACATTTGCCATTTTTAATATTTTTGGTCAGGACACAACCGCCCAAAGAGGCACTGTCCCTCACAAAGTGCGACAGGTGGTAACCCTAGTTCTTGCAGTGCAAGTAAGTCAAATGATGCCATAGCTGCGGAATGCATAGCACTGTATGTATTTGTGTGCACATGTGCATGCATGTCAGTAAAAACATGAATAAGGCTGAAGGAAAGTGTGTGTGTGTGTGTGTGTGTGTGTGTGTGTGTGTGTGTGTGTGTGTGTGTGTGTGTGTGTGCGTGTGTGTTTGTGTGTGTGTGTCTGTGCACGCACACAAGTACTGGATGTCTTATATATAAGTATGTGTGTGTGTTCGTATATGGGCGTGTCTTTAATAAAGCAAAACATTGGCTTTTATGGAGAACACTAACAAAATCAAGACAGACAGCACAGTGTTCTGCTCATACAGATTGTAATGAGCCAGCAATGAGGTATTTCTGAATGAAGCTATACCATGTCTTTGTAAGGCGATTTCATCCTATTGTCCTAACTGACCTTCCTTTATTGGGCATGGAGAAATTCTTTGAATCCATCAGTACATTTCCCATTCCAGGAAAAACAATATTTGGTAATAAGGATAACAGGTAGTATGAAGTGTATTGGGAACGTAACATGATACAGAAAAGAAAGGTAGTGTTCATTTATTAGGGCTCCGCATCCTAGAGGGATCAGTTTAAACTTATTACTATCAATCCAAAAATGGAAATATTTAGCATCTGTAATTCTAATTAAATTCAGTAGTGGAATTGCACTCATTTCAAGAATTCTTAAATGCTGTCCTTCTACCTACCAAAGAGATTAAAATCACTGCATACTAACAAATTTGACGCAGACATTTACCTTTTATTTTCTGAAAATTTTATCATCAGAGTGGTCTGTTGCTTATGGTAATATTTAAATTATCTTTGAGAGTTTGAAACAGCACACATTCTTTGATTTCCCCTGAGTGTTTAAGAGATTGGTACATCCCATATTGATTTAATAAACAAACGTTAATAGACAAAAAACAGTTTACATGTCAAAGGCAATAGTTTAGGATTGATTCCAAAGTTCTTAATCTCCTAAATGCAAGCCTACAGAGGAGACTATTACTAGCATCAGTGGTAAAGTGTTTCAATGTACTAAAAATGTTAATCAATCTTGAGACAATATAGAATAGCAAGACATGTATTTTTAAATCTACTCTTTTACTTTGAATAGAGAAATTGATTACACGTATTGCAGAATTCTTATTATTCCAGAAAAAATGCAATAAATTTGTTGACAAATTTGAAGGATTCATTCACAATATAGGAAAGGTAGAGTTACTGTAGAAAGATAGGCTATTTGGAATGTATTAGTCGTAGCAATAAATGCTCTTTTAAGTACACTTAATTTGAACTTGTTCAGGTTTTCCAAGACACCATTATGTCTCACCCAAATAAATTACTGAATTTTGGATACTTATTTTACCTAAGATTTTTGATACTATTAACTAAAAAATCACAACTATTTCCAAAAAGAAGTTTGGTGTCGATGTTGCAACATTTAAAAGAAAAGAAGGTGATTTCTTAAAAATTAGTTTATATTTTGAAGCTTTGCTATATTGCTCTACTGCATGCAATGTCCTGGAGATAGATATAACATGATTTTGAAAATATGCAGTAATGCCATCAGCAAATTAAGTTAGATTGCTATCTGAACTGGAAAAATTGTAGCTATGTTATCACAGGACACTGCAAAACTCTAGTAATGATAAGTTTGATATCTAGCATGAAATGAAGAGTGAAAAAGGTACCCCAGCCTAATTCCACTAGAGACCATTGCTATCCATAAAAATCTATCTTTAATGGAAAGGTAATAAAAAGTTGAATCATAGGACTTTTATGGCAAGAATATAATTCTAAGGACATTTTTGTAACTTTAAATACAATAGAAACATGAACTTGATCAAGTGCTTTACTTGTATCAAGTGCAAATACTCATTGATAATCTATTTATGATTTAAAACAGAATTATAGACATAATATTAACAGATTAGCTTTTATCTGCCTGACATTGACTGGAATTATGATTTGCAACGTAACATGATCTTTTACTGAATATCATTAAATAAATGTCGATGTAAAGATTAATGAGATTAGTAAACATTTAACTGAACCGGAATGTGAATTCATTATGAGAATAAACATGGTCTTTGTTTTGTGTACCATAATAGTTTTTCCTTAAACCATTATGTTTAATACTATAACAAAACTGGTACTATGTGCTGTTTCAATTATTTTTATTTTTTATTATCATTTATAAATGGTGACATCAAAGCCATCAGGTCACCGAGCCTTATCTCTCTAGAACTGCGGAATAGTTGCAAGTACTTCCTGTCATGAGCAATCTGAATTTAATTTCAGACTGTAATAATCTAGAGCCTAAGTCAGAAAAAGAATTTAGTGAGAAAACTATCAATAAGTTCAAACTTGCATGCTTTACTAGGAGCTGCATCTCATTAGCTGTGCAACAGAATACTTTACATGTATCTTCAATTACTTGTAAACTGAGACATCATCTCATATAGGTTAAATATTGTGAGATCAATGGTTTCATTTTAAAAGTATAGTGAGAAGACTAGACAGAAATAAAGTCCATTCTAGAATTTAGCTTGAGTTTCATTTTCAAGCAACTGATAGATTTGAAACATGTAATAACTTACATCCATGTTGCACATTTTCTAAGAAGGCATAAGCATCCAATGGAAATGCCTACTGGCAATCATGTGACTATTGGAATCACAAATACACTATTTCTTAACTGGAGAGTAACCAAAGACTCCCACTTCATCTGAATTATGCACAAACACCTGAAAGTGAACAGTGGTGAAAACACATATCCAGTGGAAGCATCTGCTGGCATTGCAGTGACTTAAAACACCATAAATACCACATTCTATAACTGACTAATAACCCATGACTTCCCCTCTACCTAAATTATCCACAAACACCTGAAAGTGAACAATGATGACCATGCACATGGAGCTAAATACCGCCTGGGAACTCTGTGACTCCCAGCAGCACAAATAGCCTATACAGGTGCTTTAATGAACTGTTTTCTTTTAATCTCACTCTGTAAAGTAATACTGTATGCACCACATAGGAGTGAATAAGTTGTGCAACTTGTGGTGGCTGTCTTTGCAGATATGTAACCCTGTAAGCCCTCTTTTCAATATTAAAATATATAATTTACAGAATTTCTACTTATTGTTGTAAATACCTTGGAATGAGAAAGTGCAGCCAAAACATGCTACAAGTTTAAATACTAGCATTCATTTTTCCTGCTGAGCCCCTTACTTTCCATGGCCTAATTTTCCCCTGCTCCAAACCTAGCTTTTCTTACTTGAATTTTCTGCAGTTTTTTACTTTCATTTACCATTGGCCCATAAATGAACTATTGAGCTCTTTGCTTCATTTAAATTGGCTGCTTCACTTACCTTCGTGATGCTGACTAGGCTCTACTCCATTTTCTCTCACAATGCCTCCATACTTTACTCCCAATTTCCACCCCTCTCAGTCTACATTTCAGTCATCCTATCTGCACCCCTTTCTTTCACGTATCAGTTAGCATGTAACTCTACTTCTCCAGCAACCTACTCCAGACCCCACCTCACCCAGTCAAACATCCAATACTCCTGTAGCCCTCCCTTTTCAGTCTTATACACTCCATACACCCCTCACTTACTACTTCACTTCCTTCTCTCTATACTATCCATCCTCTCCTATATCCCTTTCCCAGTATAACTACAGAGAACTAAATCCATTTTATATCACATTCCTAGAGACCCATCTTGCCCACAACTCTACCTTCCCACATCCACACATTTCAGTCTTACCTCTTCCTCCTGCCCATAATCCACCATTCCCCAAAATAATTTATTTTGCTATACCCCCACCACAACATAGCCTCTTATCACTGTCTACCCCACAAATCTGGAATATACATCAATTGCCATTCCCCAGTATGCATTCTCCCAGTCCAACTCACTTCCCTCTACTCCCACTCACAAATTCCCCACTCCCACCATTTATCAACTTCCACTCTAATAACAATTAAACCCAATGACTACTCTTTTACAGTATCAGCTTCTCTTTACCCATCCTTCTCTCTCTCTCTTCTCCTTAGAAAACCTAATCTTTTCCAAACAAACCTAAAAACAAACAAGCTAACACCAAGACAAACTTAGAATAATTTGGGTATTCTTGCATCACCATATTACCTCTACCATAAAAGTATGCAGTGACATCCATCAGAATCCTGGTCCCTATGTCCAATGACCCCCCCCCCCGGCATAAACACAAACCGTCTGTCCAAAAAGTCCCCCCTCTACACGGCCACTCAATTTTCACCCATCAAACCCATACTCTAGCCATGTTATTCAGCAATATATTCAGAAAATTTGGAACAAAATACTAGAAGTACATGCTTGGTTTTCTTAGCATTCTCCAGACATTGCTATACAAGCTGAAACCTGGCTTAAACCTGACATTAAAGACAATGAAATCCTACCTTTAGGCTGCAATGTAGTAAGAGAAAATAAAAAACATAAAAATGCAGGTGGAGGGGCAATTATATTCAAAAATACCCTCCAGCTACAAGGATAATAACCAAGAGCTCAACAGTTCAGCAAAGCTGAAATTATTAATTTTGATTAGAGAAATCAGAATATGTCCATACGTATAAATGGCATCTAAATTTCTCCTGGAGATAATATTAATACTGCTGACTTCTTCTATATTCCATTAATATTTTGCAAGAAAAAATTGTAACGAGTGACCTCAACATTGACTGTCAATCCCTCCCTTTTGACAACGCAACAAGAGCCATACATTTCTTTGGACTAATTTAAGTAATCAATACTCCCACCCACTTCTACAAAACAACCTAATAAGGGAGTCAGCATAGACTGAATTCTCACCAGCACCACCAAAATCTCTTCTTCTGGTATAGTGTCCATCTCCATAAGTAATCACCTGGACATCTATATCATTAGAAAACAAAGCCACATACATAAACAGCAGCTCCTCAACAAGGACAGCAAATTCTCCAACTTTAACACTAACACATTCTTGTCAAACCAAAGTAAATATAACTTGTACAACTTATACTCACTAACACTAGATGATGTAGTCTCTGAATTTATTAAAATCTTCCTAAACATCCTAAATGAACTTGCACCCCTCAGAACTTAACAAATAAAACAAATCATGCTCACTGGCTATCCAGATCTATCAAACAGGTCATGATATAAAGGGATAAATCTTGAGAAGCCTGAAAAATGAAAGCAACTATCTTAAACAATCAAAAGCTCAAATAACTTAGGAACACAGAAAAATAGCACATCATAGTAGACAAAAATACTTCATTAATAATAAATTAAAAAACTAAAATAACCCAAAATATTTTGGACCCACATAAGCTGCTAAACCCTGGTAAAACAGCTCAGTCACCATCTTTTTAATCCACTCCCAGTGATCCTGAAACAACCACCAGCCTCTTTAACCCTCACTGTATAAAATCAGTTACCTCTCTTCTCAAGAACAGTCCCACTGCTGCCTCCTCTCTCCCATATCAGATAATCTTTCAAATCTCTTTACTCTAGAACCCTTCCCAACTTTGATCATCAAAAGACACCTTTTAAAATTAAAACCTACCACTCTAGTACCAGATACATTGCTGGGTGATTCTATTAAGATTGCTGCCAAAGTCCTATCCTATCCAGTATCAACTCTCTTAAATCACTCCATCAGAGTCCTATGTTTATTTTATCTGTTAAACATGCTATGTCTTACCACTCCACAAAGGTGGAAACTCTACTGAACTTAACTACTGCCCATTGCAATTATGCCCTCCCTATCTAAAATCTTAGAGAAATGTGAATAATCCAAACTAATGTTCTACCTAGCTAATCACTCTCTTTTTCCCCATCCCAACATGGATTTCATCTTCACCAGTGGCCCATTGCCCTTCTCAACTTCATTGATACTGTCAACTCCAACAGAAATGTAGGTAAACAAGTAGTAGCCACTTTCCTTGACATCTCCAAAGTCTTTGACATTGTTGCCCATCCATTTTTTGCCAACATCTTTTTAGCCTAGGCTGCCATGTGACAACTCTGTGACGGTTTCACAATTAACTTTTTCACAGATCTCAAGCAGTTAAACAACAGATCTCTTATTTTCCATTTCTACCCACGTCAGTCAGTTTTCCTCAAGGGTCCATCCTTGGCCCCATTCTCTTTAATACTTTTATAAATAACCTTAGCTCAGTTAGAAAAAATGCTACCATTAATGAGTACATGGATGATTACACTATAATCTGTCCATCAAAATATTTGAAATATCTACAAGTAGCATCTCAAGAATCGTTGCCCTATATAGAAACCTTTTTGCTCAAAAAACACCTTTTTTACAATCCAAACAAATCTACATTATTCCCCTTCTTTTCTAAAACCTATAAGAAAGATAAATCTTCCTATACTATAACCTCATCTGATATTTCAATAATAGAACTGGTTCAACATAACAAGCTGCTAGGAGTCAGTATAGATGACAAACTAAAATTTGACTTTCACATCCAAAACACCATCAAAAAGACCCACCAAAAACATTTATCTCTATATAGAATCAAAACCTTCCTGACAGGCTCATCCAGAATTCATATTGGCCAATCGCTCCTGCTACCCAGCCTTCTCTATGCTGCTTCTATATTCACTGACTTACAATCCACATAACTCACCAGGGTTCAACAGTGTTAGAACAAAGTTGCAAAGTTTCCCACCAGCCTTCTCCACAGGCCTCACCACCGCCATGCTCTCAGACAATTACACTGACTGGAATGACTTTACTGTTCTCCCAGCTGCTTATTGTCCACATTCATATCCATAAACATAGCAACTGTCCATTTCTCACCATCACTGAACTCTACATTCCCACTAGATCTCTCTCACCAACATCACTGAACTCTACACAGCCACCATATCTCTTCACTCTAAAATCAAACTCTTATTACAACTAACAAAAGCTCATAATACAGCAGGAAAATCCCCATCTTCAATCTATGTCACTTGACTATGGAACACACTTGCCATTGCACTGAGACAGAACTTCTTCATGCTGTTGTTGTTCTTGTTTGTCTTTTGGCTTTTCCCAGTTAGGGGTCACCACAGCGGAACTCCGGTCCGCTAATGATTGGCAGTAGATTTTCACGAACGCCGAGGAGCCAGCTCAACATTCAACCTTCAATGAAGGCATGCCCATTTACGCATGTCTTTCGAACACCCACCCAATCGCGGGGAGGACATGCAGACTCCACACAGAAGACACTCCCCACACTCCAGCTGAGAATCAAATGGGAGAACCTCTTGCTGTGAGGCAACAACGCTAACTTCTTCATATGTTCCTTTAAACAAAGTATCTAGATTTTCACGAACGCCGAGGAGCCAGCTCAACATTCAACCTTCAACGAAGGCATGCCCATTTACACATGTCTTTCGAACACCCACCCAATCGCGGGGAGGACATGCAGACTCTACACAGAAGGCACTCCCCACACTCCAGCTGAGAATGAAACGGGAGAACCTCTTGCTGTGAGGCAACAACGCTAACTTCTTCATATGTTCCTTTAAACAAAGTATCTAGATTTTCACGAACGCCGAGGAGCCAGCTCAACATTCAACCTTCAACGAAGGCATGCCCATTTACACATGTCTTTCGAACACCCACCCAATCGCGGGGAGGACATGCAGACTCTACACAGAAGGCACTCCCCACACTCCAGCTGAGAATGAAACGGGAGAACCTCTTGCTGTGAGGCAACAACGCTAACTTCTTCATATGTTCCTTTAAACAAAGTATCTAGATTTTCACAAACGCCGAGGAGCCAGCTCAACATTCAACGAAGGCATGCCCATTTACGCATGTCTTTCGAACACCCACCCAATCGTGGGGAGGACATGCAGACTCCATACAGAAGGCACTCCCCACACTCCAGCTGAGAATCAAATGGGAGAACCTCTTGCTGTGAGGCAATAACGCTAACTTCTTCATATGTTCCTTTAAACAAAGTATCTAAAAGTACACCTTACAAACTTTTGGCACTGCAGCTGCTTCTGTCTGGGATAGCACCCGTCTATTCCTTCCCCCCTCCTATTCCTTTCTCTAACTCAAAATTTACCCTGATGGAAACACCAACCTTTCAACCTATACTATTATGTACTTCTCATACATATATGTAATATGTTAATGTATATATCCTACTGTGTCATTTATAATTGAAATTCTGACTGTACATATCTGATTCATTAGCATTAGTACACTAATGGTTTAAATGTTTCCACCACCACTGCTGGTACTGCTCTGTGTGCAACTTCTACAATTTCCTTGCTACTTTATACTCAATCATAAATTCCACATTGCAATGTTGGAGCCCCCCCACCCAGCTGAAAATTGACTTGTTAGCCAATCAGAATACCCTTTGTAACAAAATCAATCAATTTGAATCATACGTCAACTGAAACACTTTGTGTAACTGTGAAAGATATTGTGGTTAATAGCTTTAATATATGGCATTTTGGGTATATATTTTTAATAACTATAAAATATTTTATTACACCTTTAAAGACAGCCCAGGGATGAAGCCTTCTGTGTACTCTATGTTTTAAATGCAGCAGTGAATTATCTGAACTATTATTCATTTTGAATAATATTCAAATCTATACTTCTGGAACAGTGTCTCTTAACCCTACTTGTACTACCACAATCACAAATGTATTAGTCAAATATAAATGTACCACAACAGCTGTCAATAGTCTTACAGCTGAATATATTAAAACAGATACAGAAGCCCATTCAGTCCATAAGGATCAACTCATACTTTAAAACATCATACGTTCCATCCTTCTGGTACAAATGCTATATTATTTCCCTGCATAACGATGGAAATGCCAGAGAACTCTTCCTACAGGCCCATATCTGTACTTTGGCTGATATCCAAAATCCTGGAAAAATGTATCAACACTCATATCGTATCTTACCTAACAGTAATAACTTAAAATCTCAAACCCAACATAGCTTCCATTTATACCATAGCACTGAGCTACAGACCTTTGTGGAGACTGAAAATCATGAGTTAAATAAAAGGCACCGAATCTCCACTTTCTTCCATGACCTATTCCAAAGCATTTGACACACTATCCCACTAGCACTTACGACATGGACTAACCACTAAGGTTTCAATAAAAAAACAGTTCAGTAGTAATTGTAATGATAGATGGCAATGAAAAAATAAAAATTATTTGCTCTGCTTACCAATAAACTTATGCAAACAGGCATAGTCCAAGGCTCTATATAAAGTATTCTCCTGTTCAGCATATTTATCAGTGATATGTAAACAGGATCAAAACAAGCTAATATATTATTCAATATGCAGCCACCTCATTCCTAATCTTCGCAGCCCATAACAACTACTACCTGCAGACTATAATACAAAAAGCATTCCTATAAACAGAAACCTGTCTCAAAAAATCCCATCTACTTTTAAACGATAAAAAAAAAAAAAAAAAAACTGTTGGGTTTTCTCTCAAGCTGGCAGTGATCACAAATGCTAACATTAAGTATAAATTCTTCTAATGATACCAGAACTGCACACGGCAAACATATAAAACTACAAGGAGTGATCACTGATAAAAGTAAAAATTAATATTTGATCATCATATCCAACATGTTGCCTAGAAGCTTATTCTGGAACTTGACATGCTATTGAAAACTAAACCCTACTTCATTAACTAAAGTAGAATAGGCACTTATACATATAAACGTTCTCCATTTCTATGCTGAAGTCTCAAAGTTTAAATATAACTGCACCCTACCAAAAATGTATTCACTGTTAGTTTTTATGAAAAAAAAATGTATGCTCACATAGAAAACAGTATGAATCTTGTCAGTCCCCACCTGAACTAAGCAAAAAGGGAAACGAAAGAAGAACCCAATCTGGTGGTTCACATATATAAATTTATTTATTTATTTATTTTATTTAAATTTGTTGACCAGGAGTGTCCGACTGGACGTAGGTTCATTTTCAGCGAAGGCCCGGGGAGAAAAGCTCCACAGTAAAATAAACAGACAGTAGTTACATTGGATTACATAGCGATTAACAATTTAACATAGCAATTACTTACAACATATTTACAGATGAAGAACATAGTACATCAGTAGACAACTAGAATCTTTATCTGTGAAGTACATAACAGGCATTAACAAATGTTACAATGAGAAGTTCTTGCTGTATAATAAGTACTAGGCTTCTGAGCATCTGAGCTTGCTATAATCAAGGTAGTTAGTGGGGTGGAAAGAAAGGTAGTGGTTGGATGGGGTGGATGATATTAGAGTGGGAGTTGCAAGGGTATAGCCGGCATGTTTTTAGGTGCACTTTTAGTAAAGTTTTGAAGTGGGTACATGATGGTACGGAGGTAATTGTGGGTGGGAGTGAGTTCTATAATTTGGCTATGGCGCAAGAGAATAGTGCTTCATAAATAAATGATACAATAAGAGAATAATGCTCATTAGTTTGTTTTGTAGGTTTGCTACAGAGGCCTCATATAGGACCCATCAAAAGTGTATCACTTAAACAACTAAACTGGTTTGAGCTGCCTCAGCTACTGCAACTCAGTCATCATTTGCACATAAGTTATACTACTATCCTGAGAAATTCCAGAATCTAATTCAACCCTAGACTACAAGAACCTTAAGATCTAGTAACAAAATCTCCTAAATGTCATTAAATACTATAATGATGCTGGTAAATCTCTCTTTGGTTACAGTATTGCTAAAGCTTGGAATACTCCACCTAGCCACCTGTTATCCAATAGCTCTATTACACAATAAAAAAAAATTCATGAAAACTGACTATATGAACAGCTGGCTATGCTCCTGTGACTCCCCAGGGTAAACATCTACTTAGCAATGTTTTTTATCATACAGCCAAGACTACTCATACAAAATCCTGCAATAACTACAGAATTAACCCTTTTTTTTTATCTTGTATTGATTCAATAATCACTACTTTAATTTGTCACCTCTAGTCGTAATGCGCATTACCAACTTATTTTTACTTCACACACCAAGTGTCAGTTCACTGTTACGTTGTTTCACCTTTTCATTTACTAACAAATTGACTATCTACAACATCTGACACAATTACAATGTGTGAATTTGCATATTAATCCCTTTTGAAATATTGTTATGAGGGACTTGTTTTCAATGTGTGTGTTCTATATTAATCCCATTGATAATATTCTTATGAGTGTATATTATTTTTACTATGTACTGCATGCTACTATGAGTTGTATGTTTCTTCTAGACATATATATGTTATCTGGAGCTATTTAATATTTTCTTCTTGCTATTCCTGATCATGTTGTGTTTATTTCTTCTTGACTATGTACTGTATGTAAACTGAAGCTTTTTTCCCTGGCCTCTGTCAGACTTTCCTGGTAAACTAATGTAAAATAAATAAATAAAATAAATTAGAATATATAGCAAAACTAAAGACTCACAAATCAAGGTTTCCAAAAAAAGTTTATCTGAGATGCTGAAAAATAACATCAGGACAGCTAAGATTTCCCATGAACTTAGGCTAGCATTAGAAGCTATGGATAGTTACAAATCTGTCGTTACCTATGTCAGGAAAAAATGAACCACCACCCAATGTTGTTATGAACTTATTCAAAAATGCCACCACCTACTCTGATCCAGTGGATGCTGCAAATATACTAGAAAATTACTTTAGTGCTTACTTTTCCCCTCAGATATCTATACCAAGTCCACATACACATAAGGACCTAAAACCACTTATCAGCAAAAAAACAAATAAATAAAGAATGTGTTAAAAATACATCTTTCATGAGACCTGATAACATAAGACAAACCGATATAAAAACACATGCAAGGCCGGAGACATTCTGACAAGTCCACCTCAACAACTCAAAATGTAATATTAGCACTTTTAATTTATTTTATAACAAACCTTTTTCAGATGAAGTGAACCAAACACATCCACTGCTTAAATACAGTTCTAAAAGGTCATGTGATAACTTTTTTTAAAATCGCAATCAGCTTAAAATCATGTGACAGCCTAATCCCTTGAACAAATCATGCATTAAGGCAACAAATTCAATAAGTTCAAAACTGAAGTAAACAAAAATCAAGGGCTGAATAAACAACCTGTAAAACGTTCTTTTACCAAACAATAATAAATAGTTTTATGTAAGAGCAATCATTAAATAGTAAATTCTATACCGAGAAAGTCTGCCTGATAAAGAAGGCAGCAATATCATCTTTCTAAAGCTCTTAGTTTTAAAAGACAGCTAACAGAAATCTGGTTATTAATTCCTGGCCAAGAACTTGCATTAAGTGTGAGCTGCCAATATAACTCGTGTTCTTCCAACTGAAGTTGCCATGGGCTACCACGTTCACTAGGAGTTACCTTTTCCATTATTACAAATTTAAAAACATGGTCAGTCCATTCCATTAAGTGTTTTCTAGGGCATTGTTTGTTTTCCATTTCTTAATGTTGCACAGATATTCAGCAATTCTTTCTTTGAACTCAGTTTTGTCTAGGTAGAAAGCAGGACAATGTTGACAGAATGCAGTATATACTACCCCTGCTGTCAGACAGTTAAATGCTCCTTTTATATAAAATGTAGCATTCTTTGTAACAAACTGTTCACACATCAACATGTAGGGGCAGATGAAACAGCATCCAGAGTTAGACATATGAGGAATTTTATTATTTTTGTGTGTGGATGTTCTGTTATGGAAAAGTAACCCCTAGTGAATGTGGTGGCCCATGGCAACTTAAGTTGGAAGAAAGTGAGTTATATTGGCAGTTCACACTTAATTTACTATTTAATGAGTGCTCTTACATAAAACTATTTAGCTGATCCCATGATTTTAAGCTGATCACACGATTAAAAAAAGTTATAACATGGCCTTTTAGAATTGTATTTAAACAGTGTGTGTGTGTGTTTGGTTCACTTCATCTGAAGAAGGTTTGTTATAAAATAAAAGAAAAAGTACTAATACTACATTTTAAGCTGTTGAGCTGGACTTGTCGGACTCTCTGTGGCCTTGTGTGTGTTTTATTATCAGACCTGATAATATACCAGGTTGTATGCTGAACAGCACTAAACATGGATTGATGGGCCTGCTCCTAAAACTATTCAACATGTGCTTAGCCACTGGCTTTGTCCCCAAGGCTTTGAAGCACAACAGTTGTGATGCCTCTTCATAAAGGAGGTCCTGCCACAGACCTCAGAAGTTACAAACCCAACAGCTGACAAGCCTCATCTTCACAACCATGAAATAGGCCATACAATACCTAGTAAATTATGATACAAAAAATCTTGTAAGACTTGTGCACCAGCAGTTTCTTCCGGGTAGATCCTGAATTATGAATCTGGTATTTTGTTTTTTTGATAGAGTAACTCAAGCAGTGGACAATGGTCACACTGCCCATACAGCATACCTTGACTATTGCAAAGTAATTGATATTATACCATATGTCAACAATGAACAAGCAAAATGTACCACCAAATCAATCCCTATGCAGTTAAAAGAGTAGAACACACGATGAGGGACAAAAACACACTGCAAGGGGGGCAATCGTGTCCTCAAACAATGTGAAAGTAATCATGGGGTATCACAGTGTTCTATGCTGGGATATTTGCTATTTGTCATATACCTATATACTGGAACTCTGGTTAACCAAGTATGATGACAAAATAAACCTAAACGTGTACTAGCTGGTGCACTGTAAATGGCTTAATCTAAATAAAAAACAACAATATTATTGCATTTAGCAAATAAACCCTCCAGCCGAAATTATACTATAGAAAACACCACAATCCAAAATGAAGATGCTCTGAAAACCATGGAATATGGTTAGGCAAATCTCTGTCCTTTGTCCATCATGTTGAAAAGTGGTCAGGAAATCCTTCTTTATGGTACAGCAAATCTAAGAGGATATTTCCTATAGGTCCAAAAAGTCCAGATGTGTATGTATTCTTCCCTGATCAGGCCCATCACAGAATACAGTACCCTCTTTTGGACTAAAATGTGTTGCCTCCTATCTTACTACAGATATCAATCAGTTAGAGAGACCCCAAATGTTCCTGAAAAAAATGAGTAGGGGAGCAAAGGACCTGATCTATCAAGAGAGAGTGGAGGCCTTGTCTCTGTATTCAGTGTCCTACACACTTTTTTGGGGCCATATATGCAAAATAGTAATACACTAGGCAATAAATCACGGTGAACATAAGATAACTATCCATATATGCCTGTAAGTAGACAAGCCCAACAGTTCTTGCCATCCTTGTAAGCACTAAATCAAGCAGGACCATATATGATAACACTGATGTGAATATGTGTCTACCCATCCATTTATCATGTTAGTCAAAGTAGTACAGACTACTCAGTAAACATCTAAACTGCAATGAGAAACCTCAAAGATGGCTCCTGTAACATTTTCAATGAAGCTTACAGGGTTCAGGAGGACCAGACCTGCCCTACAAGAAAAACACACTGATTTGGATCTAGATAGACTAAGTTACCTATATCTGCATAAATGAGTTCTGCTAAAGTTAGCCAAAGTAGTACCTTGTTTCACTTGCAGTGCTAACTTATTTCTTAGGTTAGGAATATGATGATTTAGGATCCAATCTGTCCAGTGTATTTTGTTTATTGGTTTGTGTTGATTTAATTCCTCAGTGTAGATGTTTGTAAAATTCCTAGTTTCATGAAGGCTACAAGAAATAAATAGGACTGAGTCTTGAGACTTTCATGCTCAAAAAAGTGAGACAGATCTTCATGCAACAACCTGTAGGCTACCAAACATAAGCAGAGTTGTGGTTATCTGTAGCAGTAGTTGAAGGATTGAAGACATTTCATTTTATTGGTTAGAAATCTTTGGGGTTTTATTAGTGGAGTGATATGCTTAGATTTGTACATACCAAAGGGGGCATTGAATTCAATGATGGGTCTGATAAAGAATAAGCAGTCATAAGATGACATCTTTGGATCTAGAAGATATTCCCTGGGAAATTAACTTGACCAGATAGGAATTCTCGACTGTGGAAGAAACATACTGATCAAATGAGATAGATAGCAATCCACATAAGTGTCTAGGTTTCTTAGGACTGTATCTGTCTGAAAAGGAGGGCATTTATAATATGAGGTGGGAGAAACATTTCTGCCAAACACTACTATTCTGCATTTTTTTTATTTAATTTGAGACTGTTTTTGATATACCATGTATGTACATATTGCATCTCTTGCTGAAGTTGTTTTTTATTAGTTTATGAGAGAATAACAATCATTAGCACACACAGTCAACTACACTTCTGCTATATTGACTTGGATCTTTGCCAAATAAATACCAAACAGGAGAGGGACCAGAAGTGATTCTTATGGCACCCCATTAGTTACAATTTTATATTCAGAGGGGGAACCGGCATCTTTCATAACTTGGGATCTGTTTGATATTTTTTAATCTAGGAATGTAGGAGTTTACATTAAGTTTGCCTAATTTTTCCATAATTTCAGCATGGGAGATAGTGTCAAAACCTTTGGTCAGGTCCAGAAAAGCAGTGTGCACAGAAGGTCAACTGTCCACAGCTTCAATGTTATCTATGAAGCTTACTAGGTTAAGGAGACGAGATCTGCCCTTTATAAAAGCAAACTGTTTGGGTTTCCTGTATCTGCATAAATAAGTACTACCATGTTATGCTCCAAGGCTTTGGATAAAAGACAGGTGAGGCTGAAGGGGTCTATAATTATGTTAATCTGTGGGGGGCTACTCTTGTGTAGAGGACTCATAAGGGCTGTTCTCCAGACATCATTAACAGACTTTGTAGGACAGGCTGAGGTTGAACAGTTTCAGTACAGGCTCAGATACTTCAGTCTTAGCATTCTTAGCACTGATATGAGAATGCAGCCTGATATGTTGTCATGTCCATAGTAGCACTTGATAGGGATTCTAACACATTCTTCAAGGTGATCAGAAGAATATACATTTTTAGGAATAGTGGGGGCAGCAATGTAGTAGGAGGTGTAAAATTAGTACTAAATATGTCTCCTAATATATTATCTTTATCATTGGGGTCAAAATGGGTGATATTATTATGGATGAGGTCAGTGCAGTGTTGGACATTATTCCTTAATTTTCAGACATAACTGAAGAAAGATCTGTAGTTTCTTTTCCAACCTTAAATTCATAGCCTTCTTTACATTTTCTAATACTATTTTACGTACCTTTTTGTAGTTTTGAGGTTTGGAGACAGGGATTTTTGCAACTTTTATTAGTTTCCTTATTTGTTGTACATATTATTAATACAGGAGTTCCACTGGAGAGGTTTACTCCTGAATTTATTGTTAGGGCAGATGGGCACTAGCATTTCTATGCCACTGTTCAGGTGCTGGTAAACGTCAGGGTAGAATTTAGCAGCCCTATTAGTTGGGTTAATTTGCAATGGACTACAGTGAATTTTGCATAAGGTTTCTACAAGCTAAAGTAGGTTTGCCTTGGAGAGATCCCTAAAGATGGTGTTATTTTGCATTGGAGTAGTACTGTTAGGCCTGACAGAAAAGATGACTGATTTGTGGTCAGACTTTACTATTGATGAGGGCACAGATGGTGGATTGCAGACAGGGGCTAGGTTTGTAAGAACCAGGACAAGATGTTAGAGCCTCTAGTGCACAATCTCACAATTTGTCCCAATTTAATGGTATTAATGAATTTGAGGAAACTCTGAGCATAACTGTTTGTAAGGGTGTAAGTATGCCAATCAATGCCTGGGTAATGGAATCCCCTTGTAAGAAGGTATATGGTTTAACATTAATGTTTCAATGGCACTGAGGTGCTATCTATGATTTTTGGAAGACATTGATAGGGATCTGTAGCTAACAATGAATTGATATTTGGATTTGTTATGGGTGATTTAGATCTCCACAAACTCCAACTTAGTGTTGTGGGTAATCTAATGCGAAGTAATGGTGTTTTGTAAAAATATGTGCCTTGCTTTCTGGGCCATTAAGGAGACAGCAGATTAAGGCCTCTTATTTATCCACAAGTCAAACAGTCTTGCAAACACTAGAACCAGAATTCTGAACCTGCTTCAGCCAATAATAGAGTTATGGTGGAGAGGCAGACTTGTCATGCAGAGACTACCCTTTCTGTGGACTAAATTTCCTTTCGGGCATTTTTATTTTTAGCGCTCTTATTACTGGCTGATTTGGCTGAGCTTCATGAAGTTGTCCTTTGGCTGTAAGCTTAGCAAAACATGTAAACCTATATAATGCTAATAGCAAGGTTCGCTCATTTAAGATGTCAAAAGAATTTCAAATGTTGCTTTTCATATATGGCATTTTATGATGTAATTACAATGCACATGATAAACAGCTATGGTCCCTTTGTGAAAGCCCCTAAGGAAGTAATAGTATCTGTCTTCCCAAAACTCATAGAATCTAGAATCGGGGAAATCTGCCAGCATTGGCAGATGCTGCAATAGAGGAGAGGGTAGAACTGGAACTGGAAGTGGGACAGGTAAGGAAAATGATTTATGTACCTAATGCTCAAAATGAACACCCTCTTCCCTAGACTGATTTAACCTAAGTACTCTTCATCTGTAGGTACAAAGGTGTTATAATGTTTGGGGCTTAATGCAAGATGAGTGAGATCATGTAAGAATTTGCCAATGGCTGCTTGTCAAGGATGTGGCTCCATTTATTTTGTGCTATGTATGTGCTTTATCTTTCATAGAAGAAGAACCACTGGAATTCAGATTGTTTCAAGTGACAGATACGGTGTCCTTGAAGGTCATGTCTATAACTGTGTCATACAACATTCCATGTCCTTCTTTCTAGTAGAGGATGCCAGAACTATTTTTCAAATAATGCACAGAAGTGACAGACAACAGTGAACCTTACAAATCTATTCCTTCAAGAGAAGGTAATCTGCCGGTGAGATATTGCAAAACATTATTTTGTTAGTTCTGCTGGAAATGAGGACCTCAGGATCAACAGGATCTCCTTATTATTAAGGTACTCTTACTATTAAGAAATTCTGAGGAGAAGAAAGTTTCCTTCCCTGGCTCGGGTGTAGATGCAGTCTATCTCACAAACTATAAGCATTAATGACAAAAGGGCAGTCATGAGATATATGCTCAAAGGTATGGCCCCGTTCCAAAGAGATGCACAGGGTAGGTAGCAGCAGATCACCAGCTACTTGTCCCTAATCCATTGCTGGGGTCTGTATCATATGTTCAAAGAGACTTTTCTTTGAACATATAATCACTGATCCCTACAAAGCAAATGCCCTAAAGCGGAAATGGCCACATCTGCAAATTTTTCCTCGGGAAAAAATTCATTTGGCCATTATGGGCAATTGCCCTTTTCTCTAACATAGAATGATCTTGGAGTTGGTATATTCAGTTGGGGCTGGGGACGTAGCCCCCCACATCAAGGGGTGTAGGTGGCGAAGCCCCCTACTTGATTAGGGTTTTGACATTTGTGTTTTTTGTGTATGGGCCTGTGAATTCTTTCCTGAGGAAAAAATTTCTGAACGTGGCCATTCACACTTCACTCAGTAGGGGTCAATTATATGTTCGAAGAAAAGTCTCATTGAACAGATAATATAGACCCCATTTCTGTCCTCATATCATTTCATCAGTTGCTGTACTCCATTTGCAAGGACAGATTTTCACATGTAAAGAAGGTACACATGTTGAATATGCCAGACAATCTTTTTTGCTTATTCTAGAGTGAATTATCAATTAATTTCAGCTCAGGATTGGGTATCTTTCTTTGCTGGAAAAGATAACCAAAGTAGACTTCCCAAGCTATAATTACAATGCTGAGCTTTTGCTGTGGGACTCATAGGCTTACTTTTTTATAAGCTGACTGAGCAAGGTGGTAACTTCAATGCTCCAATCTGAGATGTTTGTTGTTGGAACTGTGATAATTCCTAAATGATAATGCCAGAGACATAAATCCTGATTCTCTCAGCATCAGAATGTAAGATGGAGAAGCTCAATCTGTCTCTTGGCAACAGGGAAACAGGTGCCATGTCAGGTGACTATAGGGATGGAATTTGCAGCACACTGCTTGGCCTGACCTCTTAATCTCTAACCTTCTCTCTTTGGCTTGAATCTGCCCATGGTGATGCGTGTTGCCCTTCTGCTGCTCCCTGTGTCTGACAATTTCTAAGTGCACCATTATGCATCATGTGGTATAGATATTCAGCTCCTTACAATTTCTTTTGTCAATGACAGGTTGAAGTACTGACCCCGGTGATGATTATTAGTACTGCGCAGCTCTATCAGCTGATAACGGCAGCAGCTGTGCAACCTGGATGGTGATAAATGACTTACAGGAATACCTCAAAGGTTTGTATAATTTAGATTGTCAAACAATGAGCGTTGTAGCACCATATATTATTCAGATCCAGAATTTACAATCAGCAGAAAAATTATACTGAGACACATGGACTTTATACATTGTCCTTGCTGTGCATAAAACATCACTGCATGTACTAGAGGGGGATTTCTTGTGATTACAAGATCATAAGATTCTCAGAGATTTTTCAAGATGTGTGCATTAAAAGTAATTCCCACTGTTGGACAATAAAAAAGGCCTACAAAGTTATCTCCATTGTATTCTGAAAAAAATATGCAGATAATGTGAAAACATTCAGCAAGGATATTGCCACAGTATGAACAAAAGATGATTCACTTCAATTATTGACTTAGTTTATTGTGTTTTTCCAGGAGGACTGAATATTTGTCAACATGGGAGGACTTGGTTAACAGACCATGTTGCTTTGCAAAGGATGGTCTTCCACTCTCTCCTGTAGGCTTCCGAATATTGGTTAAAACTAAATGGCATAGGTTGTACTGGTGTTAGGACGCTTTTTTCACAAATCACCTATGAAAAGGACAGTCAGGTCACAGTAAAGGAAAAGATTTTTGGTGAAAATACCTACGTGAAAAAAATGCCCCATTTTAAAAAATGGAAATGTACAGATCATCCGAGCCGAATTTTGGGCACACGTGATTAGACAGGATGACATGTACTTGACAAGATCAAGAAAGATAATTTTTGCACTAGATATTTTGCAATATTTGACAAACACAAAGCATGACTTTTGCCAGGTCAAAAATGTAACAGTTCACAGATAGCAACAATGTATCTCTGATAGTTGTAATAAAGTTTTTTTTTTCTTAACTGGAAAATCTGATACGTTCCATTAAGATTGCTGTTGTTGTTATTGTTTCTGAAGCATCGGTTAAAGAACAGTGGCTGAAAAGAAGTTCTGTCAGGGCATAAATGTTTTTACTATAACAGACAATCCAACGACAAATTAGGTGTAGATTTTATGACAGGCATTAAAGATTTTTGAGACTGTGATTATTACATGTTCACTGATGACTTTGTGCTCTATAAACTGCCACAATTGGTGTTAAGTGTTAACAACCTAGAGGAATTCATGCGGTTCTTGCATGTAACACAGGAGGGAAGAATAATAGTGGCCTGGGACTTAAATTTAACAGAAACAAACTGGAATAATATTGACTGAACAACATTAGTAAGGGAATTATTTACAAAGTATGCTGAAGAACAGCAATTACTTCAGATTGTAAACAAACCTGGTTTGCATTCCTAAAGGAATTACTGTTTTTAATGGATAAAAGCTCAAACCATGACTTTGAAAACTGAAATAAACAAGTTAGGCAGACAAACTTAACAAACTGTAAGACATGAACAATAAAAATCTGAAGAAAATGTATTTAAAGATATTGAGCATAATAGGAAAACATTTCATAGATAGATAAGATGTCGTAGGAGTAAAGACATACAACTTGATAAGCTGTGTGCAGATCCTAAAATTTATCCTCAGACTCAACAAATTATACATATATTTACAAAATCTTATGCAAAGCCGTTTGACTCTACAAAGTGAATGATAAATTGTCGTAGTGATATCCCGGCAACCACAAATACTGAAATCAAATTAGATTATACTGAAAAAGAACTACACTATTCAAAGTACAGGGAAGAGAAGGAATTAGTAATAATGAACAAAGAGCACTTTGGCATGAGCTTACAGTACGATTATATCTGTTATTTACTAGGTCATGTAAATGTGGAGACATTTCTCATGACTGCAGACATGCACTTCTTAAAACTTGTCTTTAAGGGAAAGGGGAGTATGGCAAAGCAAGATATATATAGAGCCATACATTTACTTTGATGTTGTGGAAGACTAATGGAGAAGGACATAATGGATAAACTACTGTCAGAACTGGAAAGGTTGAGACTTGAAGCCATGTATCAGCATGCATATTTTGAAAACAGATTCATTACCAACTGTAACATGATGTTCCGTCACAATATAATAACATCTACGAATGAAAGAAATGTGCTGTGATACAATTTATATAGATTTAACTTCAGCATTTGACAGGGTCATACACGAAACACATCAATAAGTTAGGACAACTAGGTACTGATGTACTCTTCATAAGATGGATAGCTGCATGACTCACAAACTGGCATGTATCATACAGAAATTGGATAGATGGATTTCTTGGTTAGAGCTAGGGTGTCCCACAGGGCTGTGCCCTAGGCTCATAATTTTCTAGACTATATCCCTCAGATCCATCTTTTTCATCTGAGATGTTCTACGGTCTATAACCAGATGACTTGAAAATGGGTATACTGATTACATGTGTTACAGATAGGGCATGCGCAGAAAAGAACTTCACTAAATTGGCCATTGGGACACAGGAGAATAATATACTGATAAATACATCAAGAACTAAGCATGTGAGATTTGGGGTTAATGCACGTAAAAGGTGATTATTTAATATAGCGCACTTTGATTGAAACTGTAGATTCATTTAAGGACCTGGGTATATGTGTAGATCCAGCTTTTAGTTTTTCTAATCATAACAACCAATTGGTTAATGATAGTTATAGAACTATAGGTTGTACAAAAAAGATTTATAAAATCTAGGAAATCAGAATGAAGTCATGGTTTGTCAGGCATATCAGACCCAAATTTGAGTATGGCATATCAATATGGAAACCTTGTAAGAAAAAAATAGCATGAGTAAACTGGAAAGAGTACAGTGGAAATCCATGAATGTGGAAATGTAAGTTATTATGAAAGAATAAAATATCTTCACTTGTACAATATCTTGTATAGATATTTAAGAGGAGACCTTATTGAAGCATATTGAGCATTTAGAGACAACTATGGCTGGGAATATTTGGGGTTATCAACAACAGTAGAGAATCATCAGATAACCTATGCAGAAGAGTCTATAGGAATGAGACGTGTACAAACAGGTTATCTAAGAGAGTAGCTGATGCATGGAATACACTGCCAAATAACATTAAAACAAGCAGTAGTTTAATTTTTTTGAGGAACAGCCTGGACACTTATTATGGGAACAAATGTTTTGGTATATTGGCTGGCTGGAAGGGCATTAATTCCTGTGTTTGAAATATTTCTATGTATGTATGCAAAACTTTATCCAACCCTCAGAGTCTTTTTTAGGCAATGCCAAACTGACAAACCTACCAACATAGCAAACAAAACCCAAGAAACCTAAAGTTGTTACTCCTCAATGCTAGGAGCCTAAACAAGAAACTTCACACCCTACCAGCTCTCCACACTCTGGAGAATATAGACATCCACACCATTACAGAGGCATGGTTTATATCCACAGCAAGTACTCCAGCAGTGCAAGGGTTCAGTGCCTTTCAAACATTTAGACCATCAGTTGCACATACAGAGAAAAAAGGTGGAGGTGTCTTAATGTATATTAACAACAAGCATAACTCTATGTTGGTTAAACAGGACAATGCCCTAGAATGTATCCACTTAGAAATCACCACAGAAAAAGTCCCATACCATCTCCTAGCAAGCCATAGGTCACCCACTGGTTAAACAGGACAATGCCTTAGAATGTATCCACTTAGATATCACCACAGAAAAAGTCCCATACCATCTCCTAGCAAGCCATAGGTCGCCCACTGGTTAAACAGAACAATGCCCTGGAATGTATCCACTTAGATATCACCACAGAAAAAGTCCCATACCATCTCCTAGCAAGCCATAGGTCGCCCACCATATTACTAGAATCCTATATTTTGTATCTAGACCTAGTGGAAATACTCACCAGTACA
Organism: Protopterus annectens; assembly: GCF_019279795.1. Lineage (NCBI taxonomy): Eukaryota > Metazoa > Chordata > Ceratodontiformes > Protopteridae > Protopterus > Protopterus annectens. The sequence goes on along the minus strand of NC_056726.1, from coordinate 229,657,364 downwards.
ATCATGCAAATAGCTGTGTAGAGGCTACTGTACCTACTAGAAGTAAGCTCAAACAAACTCTAAAAATAAACCATACTGGTGGAATCCTAACCTTAATAGGGAATGTAAGAAAAGGAATAAAGTAATGTCTAAAATCAGGAAGAGCAAGGCCCATAATGACAGGAGCTCTCTAATTAAACTAAACAGGATAGTTAGTTATGAGTTCAAGATAGTTACAAAGGCTAAAGACAACCACACAGCCTTTCACAGCTATGTCCAAAACCTCAATGGCAGTACACATCAGTATGCCAAAATGGTGGTCAGTGGTACCACCTTCACTGAGCAGACTGACATAGCAAATTCTCTAGCTGACAAATTCAACCTCATCCCTCAACTCCCCCTCTGCCTCCCTCCATGAAATTTCTACTAGCATAACCCCCCAACTATTAACAGGGAGCAGGTTCTGGCAGCACTTGCTAAGACCAGAGAGACAGCCTGAATGGGCCCCAATGATATTCAAAGATGTCTTCTAAATAGTTGGAAACATGAACTATCAGAATCACTTGAGTCATTGTTCAACTAAACCCTCAAAACAGGCTTAGTACCATGAGAATGGAGGACTGTAGTGGTTATCCCACTTCACAACAGTAGGTCATCAACTGACCCCAGAAAATACAGATCTATTACTCTGACTATTACAATGTGCAAAGTAATATAAAAATTATGGAAGAGATCAATAAAGACACAAGCAACCTTCAGACACTGAACCCAACTGAGTTTGGCTTTGTCAAGAGAAGATCATGCCTACTAAATCTGGTGGACTTATTTGAGAAGGTCTCCAAAGCAAAGGATGAGAGAAAACAGTGCAAACCACATACCTCGACCCGCCTAAAGTATTCAACACAATACCCCACTTGGGTAAAGTCAAACAAAATCACTGAAATGGACATAAACATGTACATAACTTACTGGATTGCCAGCTGGCTCTCAGACAGGACCCGGGAAGTCATAATCAGTGATAACACCTTCACTAGCACACGGGTCATCAACAAGGTACCTTCTTCATGCTTGGATCACTCCTATTTGGCATCTAGTTATTAGAGGTAAAGTCTAATGGCTTTGGCTAAGTTTGTAAATGACTGGAAATTGGGGCTATCATAGATTCACCCCATGACACAAACATCTTACAAGATGGTCTAACAGAGACAAATGATCGATGCCAAAATCATGGACTAAAACACAATGCCAAGAAATGCATTATAGTCCTTTTTGAAAAAAAATGCCACCCAGATTAATTATTCCACTGACAAGACAACACTAAGACTTGACAAAGTAGTTAGAGATCTGCTAACATATGTAGAAAGTAATCTGGACATTGACCATCATTTGGACAAGGTAGTAAGAAAATCATTCTATATTACCTAACTTATAAGTAAGAGTATTGCATTCAGGTTCAAGGAAGGCATAGTGCCACTTTATTTGATCTTTATCAGGCCCATCCTTGAGTATAATGAATCCCTTGGCATGTACCTGATCAAACACATGCAACAGGTGGAACTCACACAAGGGCTCCTTAACAGGAGAATCCAGGGCATACACAAATTGTCCTGTATGGATTGCCTTAAAGCCCAGTCTCTATACGCTGTGTCCTACAGATCTCTGAGAGGAAATCTATGCCTGGCAAGCAAGGCATCCTCAGACCCAGCACTGATGGGCATTTTGCCCATCTCCAAAATGATCATCATCAGAACCACTAGATCCAAGGATTTAAATTTTGCTTCTGAGATAAATAACAGATGTTGGCAAGACAGATATGTATCACAGAGGGTCCCCATTATCTGGAACAGGCTCCCCATCCATATGAATCAGAGTTCATACCTAACCCTATTTAAACATACCTTTGACCAATGGATGGGGATTTGGAAATTCACCCCAGGTCTGGCACCCATGTCTTTGATAGACAGAGGCAGACAGTAATGTCCAAACTAACATCCCCCCCTCCCATAACCTCTAGCAACTTCCTAACTAACATACTATATCCAAATAAATGCCCATGCTACATAGATACACAATTGGGTTGAATTGCATGGCTACGCATATAGTGGCCCTAGTGGTCATTAGCCTAGTATATAACTATGAACCTATGAACATGCATACTCAAAACAAATTGTAACAGATAGTCAGGCTTGATTACATCTTGCAGCTGTGTGCATTCATATATCTTAATAACTCAAATAAAATGCATACTTATAAGATGCATGAACATTTTCAAAACTATAGGATGTTTCTTTCAGTATCTTCCTAGAAATAGTGAAATTTGTAGAGGGATTTATTTTGAGCACAAATTAATGACAATTAACATTCTAATTTAGCTGTACTATATCATGGCCAGCTAGGAACCCCTCTATAATGCCTTGAGGACTGTGCCGGAGTCTCTCAAATCATTAGTTTCAGATATTAGATTTTCGGCAGTCATGTTTACTTGTATCCTGAATGCACACCCCTGCTTGGTAGCGAGACTCATGGTGGTGTCAGATAAGAAATTTAAGGTAAATCATGTTGTCAGGGTAGAGGTGGGGGTCAGTTCCATGCTTGTAAATAGGAATACATTGGTAGGACTCATCATGATACCAATAATAACACATTTACTGGTCCAAAAGATATAATGACAGAAAGGGCAGCAGATTTTTATTTATTGTACAGTGAGGAGTAGTTTATAGTGCATCAGGTATTAGTGAGATTTTTACATTTACAAATTAAAAAAACTGGACTAAAACTGAGATGGCATTATAGCAGGAAACCATATAGAACTTCTTAATAATTGAATTTTGTTATAGTCCAAGAACAAAATGCGCACACAAACACACAATGAAATAGGGTGTGATATACCATCACGCTTAGAAACTACCAGGGCATTTATTTGTCTTTTCTGCCCACGTTAAACATTAGCTTAATAATTTGTGGCCTATACTACACTAACCATCAATAGCAAAGAAAGAAAAGAACATTGTCTTATAACTTCAGCTGTATGTAATTATCAGTCCTAGTATATCATCTGCTAAAATAGTGAGTCACTCCCAAAAGGTTATTTTCCACATATTTTAGTCGTGCTTTAGTCAGGGTGCAGTGAATCAGAGAATTCTTTGTTTTGGATACCTTAAATAAATGCCATGACAGAATTTGATTATGGGCTGCTTTAGAAAGTGAACATGGACTGCAAGAAATATTTTGACGTTCTCAAATTGTTTTTTTAACAAGAACAAAGGATTTAGATTATTATGCACATACCTGTTATTTTTCTCTTTTCTTTGAAAACGTAAGGTAACATATTTCCTCCTCCAAATTTAAAATCATTACCCATTTCTTTCTATTGCATTGTATCATTAAATGTAATTTGTCACAGCCAGAATACTTATGGACACCACAATTCATTTGTCTGACAGAAATGACTTTTAAAATGTTATCTTTTGTAATTTCCACATAATTGTTAAAGGATTTTATATATATATATATATATATATATATATATATATATATATGTGTGTGTGTGTGTGTGTGTGTGTGTGTGTGTGTGTGTGTACATATAGCTCACTTAAGACTACATGCGATAACCTTTTATTTTGTTGTAAAATCAGTAGTCAATTTTGTCAGTCTTTAGGATGATTGCTGAGATGAATGCCTTATATTTTGTAGCAAGAAGGCAACATCAATTTGTTACTTTCTGGCTTAAAAATAGTAAATATATTTGTTCACAAAGGACTTAAATATATTTTAAAGTTTCCATACCCTGTTAATAGATATGCAGTTCATACTCATTCAGCAGAGTGAATAAAACAATGCCAGACGTGGATATTTAAATGATTTTCAAAAACTTAACAGAAAACTATAAATAGATTTTTATCTTTTTTTCTAATAATAACTGAAAGTCCACCTTACTCAAATATTATTTATGTATGGTGGGCATCTAAAATCAGTAACCGAGCAGTAGGATGCTGGAAAAAAAATCCAGCATTTTGTGTTTGGACATCAGTAGTAACTTTGTTGTTTCAAGGTATCAGGCTTTAAATCACTATGAAAGTAGGATAACTTACTTTCTAAATACATCTTAATTCAGAAACATTCTGGTAAAATACTTTTAACATTGTGGGAAAGGTGTGTGTGAAGTTTGCATGTCCTGGATTTTCTCTTGGTGCTCTAGTCCACCCTCGCCCCCACATTATAAAAATATGTTGTAGGTAGATTGTACACTTCAAAATGGTTATATGTGTGAGTGTGTGTATGCAAGTGTAAGGTGTAGAAGAACAACTGCTGCAGGTGATGTAAGTATTGACTCAAGATGATTGGCACTGTCCATGTGACACCCTGACCCAGTGTGCAAAAATGAGAAAAAGGGGGCTATGTATGTAGGAATGGATGGATTGTGGCAAATTACAGTCATCTAGAGAACCGCTGCATATGGTATAGAAAACAAATGCATGCTTGAAAAAAAATGAAAGCATAAGCTACAAGCACCTATCACTTTGGTGTTATAGTCATTTGATTACAAGTCATTAAGCAAGCAATAATGCCTGACAGCATGGGTGTTATCAGAGAAATAATGGCCCTTTCAAGTGTATTGTGCAGTGCCTGCCTTACCAGTCATGGATGTGTCATTATTTCCTTCATTGTGTGTGCCCTAGAGGACACTTAGATAATGACCTATTTGTTTTGTGTTTTCAATAGAAAATTATATTTTTGGTATAAAATAATTTTCCACCTAAGGTTTCATACTTAGTGTACTATATGTAATTTTTTTCTGGAGGAAATATTTTACATCTAAAATATATGTTGTATAAATATTTTATGCTGACACACACAAAAACACAAATATGCACATCAGTTATAGTTACTTTTTTGAGTACATTTCAAATTCTTGTGAAATGAAATAAAAAAAAAAATAGAGTGTAAGGCATTGCAATTCCCTATGCCTCTCAACTGCTTCTAATTTTGCTCTGTCACTCAGAAATGTTTGATTTTCTAGTAAATCATTGAATATTCTGTCAGTGAAGTCAGTCGTTAAAGTTTCATATTTATTGTTAAGACAATGCATGTGAAGGTGAAAAGCCAATTGTTATCATTCCAATGTTGGGAAATTTAATAATACCGCTATTACACATTAAACTCAGTGTCACAAAGACATGCAGACAGACATAAACACACACAGATGCTTGTGTGCATTTTTTTTAAATATTTTCTATCTCAATAAATGCACTGAGGGGAAAGTAAAATAGCACATTCTTGGAAGTGTTCCTGGAATTACTTTTGTTAGCAAATAGCACATCCTGTCAACATCTTCTTCATCTACTTTTGCTAATGTAATTTTTAGACTCAGTATACAACAAAGTGATATTTAGTGAGCATAAGCATGGTGGATGTTTGCTTTTTTTTGTTACAAGCTTCATGACAGCTTAATATGCTGCCATGAAATGGCAAACTTGTTTTTTTTTTCCCAGGGGATATCTGTCCATTAATACCCTGTTGGAGAACATCTACCATGGGTACTAGGAATATATTGGGTGCTTTCCACAAAGCAGTAGATCATCAGTGAACGTGAGTGTAAACATCACTCCTCTGAGACATCGCAATACCTCCATGATTCATGATACCTCAGGGAGCTGTAGTGCAATCATCAGCTATACCCATTTAGGACCTGCAAAATTACTGGTACATTACCAAAACTGCTTGTTTTTGCAATTAGGGTCAAAATAGCATAGACAGGAAATTCATGGAAAATGTCAGGCACCATCCTGTCATTAACATCATGAATGGCATAAGTCATTTATTACCATCTAGCTTGCAACTCTGTACAAATAACATTGATAGGACTGTGCATGTGTATGAGACAGGTAGGTTGCACTAGTTTTAATTCAATCATATCATTAAAATCCAGTTGAGAGCCATCGTGTTTTGAGAATTGTTTGGTTGTGCTGAGTTATGGCTTGTGCAACTGAATGCCTCAATACAGAGGGCTTGCAAAAGTCTCCCCAGAAAAGGAAAATAAGCCCACACTGTACTGGACAGACTGTGGTAGACCAATTTAAGGTTACATTTAACTCACTTGTGCAGTAAAAAGCTTCTAGCTATCGCATATAGTGAAAATTGCAAGTAGCTCTTCTAGACAATTCTGTACAAAATGGCCTACACTTGTTGTAACTAAATTCTAGTTTATTTAGGTTGTGCTATACGGCATTGACCTAGATGAATTATACTGATGCAGAACACATCTCTGTTACATAAACAGAAAATTCTAAAATGTCACAATACTGATAGCAGAACATGTTTTGATGAAAATAAATGTCTTCCAGTATGGTCTCCACAGAATAAAGAAGGCACTTGAGCCACAAATGATTTTTACTGCAATTTGGAATGACATTTAGTATACTACTGGATGGCAGCCTGGACCATCTGCTGATAGTCATATTACTAACCATCTTTCTAGGAGTCATTAAAATATTATATCAATGCTTATGGATAGCTTTAATGGTATTGTATTAAAGAACTGTTTCCTGTACCCACAGTCTTGTAATTCTATATAAATTAACTATGAGATATCACAGCTTTAGGGGTAAGGTGAAATTCCTCACTTCCACTGTTGCATGAGCTTATGAAATTGAATCATGGTGTTTAAGTAAAGGTGAAAGCTGATGTAATAAAATTAGTTACCATGACAGAAAGCAGTATAAACACGGGAGAAAGTATAATGAGAAAGGCAGAAATGGAAGGGGAAAAAAAAGTATATATTTAAAATAGTGCAACGTTTACATAATCAATAAAAAGGTGTTAAGGAGATGAGGAGATTTAACCTGACAGCCCATTTTACTGTTTTTCACCAGTTGGAATAGAAATAATTCCATGTAAATAATAGCACAGAGAAAGACTAACAGATGCACTGTAAACAGATATCCAAATGAAATGTAAACTGGTAGTCTTTTAACTTAATTTAATTTAATTTAATTTATTATTTATTATTCCAGCTTATCCCAATATCATACTCTACCCCCTAAGTACCTCATATATCCTTCTTGTCAATCCAGTTGTGTCTCTGAAGCTGGGCTGTCCCTCCAGATCTTTGCGGCATGATTTCTGTGAGACAGGTAGTAAGGACCCCGTGGGGACCAGCAGAGAGGGTGGCATGACTCCTTGTGTTACAGTAGGGGGGGGGCAGCAGAGAGGGTGGCTTGACTCCTTGTGTTACAGTGGGTGTTCAGCATCCCTAACCTCAGAATAAGTTACATGCAATGATACTTCCACCTATTATGTATACATCCATTCCTAGGACAAAGAAATCAGGTCACTCCTCCTAAGTTGCTGATGGACTGTGAAATTTGCGATCCCTATCATCCATCACATAGACAGTGGTCCAGTTTCCCTACCTACTCTGGGATAGTAGAACTGGTCATCAGAATCTTCAGGTTATCCCTCCAACTGACACTTCCATTGGTCTGATCTAGTTCCCCAACTTGGGTTACCAGTGTGTTAGTGGGGTACCTTGCCTCTGTGAAACATGCATAGGTGAAGTCTTTCAGTTTATAAGATAGCCTGGTCTGTGGCCTTGGCAACAAGTTATTTTGAGCATGCTAACATTTTGATATATATACAGTAAAGAGTCTGTAAGCTATCCATGGTTTTATAAACAGTTATTACTCAAGGTTGAATGCATCAAAGAACTTTCCTTTCATCATATGTTTCACTCTTGCATATGCATTTCTGAATTGCAAAGTAAAACGTAAGGCTAATACATTAATTATGGAAAATTGGGTCTATATCATTTGAACGAAAGTTCAAAATCTCAATCGCTGTAAATAGCGAAAATGCCGATAATCGAATCCTTTATTGTGGGGGGAGCACCCTTGCTAATTATATATACCAACTCTGAGATCGCACTACAGTGAGGAATGGGCAAATTTCCGATCTTCACTGTACCGCAATCTCACAAAACAGACATTGATTATCGGCATTTTCAGTATTTACAGTGATCGAGATTTTGAACTTTCGTTCAAATGATATAGACCCGGAATATTAAAGTTGTTCAACTTCTGACAGAGGTAATAAATAATTTGGTTAAATTCCCTTACAGACTGTGAACAGTGACACCTTATCTCATAGAAATATTTGTTCTTATTCAGATATATATTGTTTTGTGTTCAGACACAGCATTCTATACATATGTTATGCAGAGTGCAAGGTTGGTACTCTTGGAAGTACACAGAATAAGCCTAAATTTCATTCAGTAACAAAAAAGTACCACAAAGTTGCACACTAGCTTGTCCATATATATGAAATATGGCAGTAAATCTGTCTTTGATGCAGAGAACTAATATAGATAAACGAGTGGATGAATACACTGCTGTAGGACTCTGTGGTAGATGTACTGAGTACAAAGACTGTCAGTCAACATAGGCACGGTCAGGGACATAAGCATTGTGTCCTCTTTTGCAACTCTTTTTCAATGACATTATAACACTCCCACAAATGAAATGTAACTTCTGAAAACATGTAATGACACAAAGACATGATCACCAAAGTGCTATATATAACTATTGCAGATCCTCTTCAGAAACTCAAAGTTTCAAATCTTTGAACTTCAAAAGGTCGAGATCAAAAGATCAAAATTCTGAAACTTTGGTTGGAATGGGATATTTACCACTTTCCTCACTGTAGTGCAATCTCTAAGTTAGTATATTTAATTAGCAGGGGGTGTGGGGGGCAACCATCCACCCCACATGTGGGTGCACGGTGGATTGACCCCTCTGCAAAAATGTAAAAAAAAAACAGTTTTTATATTTTTTTATCAGGTTTTCAAAGTTTCACAACTTTAATCTTATCATATCAGCCATTTGAAGTTCAAAGCTATGAAACGTTGAACGTCTGAAGTAGATCCATCTACTAATGTACAGTTTGTGCTAGCAGTGTGTATATGCAACTGTATACAAATATGGGGCTGTAGCTAGTGAAGAAGAAACAGAAAATAACTAGAAAAAAATATTCCTGTAAAATGCCCTCTCTGTTGCCTTATGATTACTGTTCTGATAAACAAGTGTGGCTGTTTGTTCTTTAGTAAAAGCTAAGCAGGCACTGAAATGTAGAAACACAAAGATGTTACAGATGGAGATCTTGTCTATGAACATATTCAAAAGGTGCGTAATGTACTGGAGTGAGTAAAGTAATGCATGCAGGATCAAAATGGTAAGCGATTTGTGGCCCATTTACCTAGTGCTGGGAGAGTCTAGAAGTGGTTTATTATGTTTGTGCAGTATATTAAAAAGCTACTGTGGGATATACACAAACATATACAAAAGTGTGTGTGTGTGTTTGCTTGGGTGCGTATGCTCAGTCCCGTGAATTTATTGTTATAAGTCGACATAAGACATAGGGCAGCAGTATGTTGTATGGTGGTCACACAAGTTACTGTGCTGTAAATTCTTCAAATAATGGTTGTTGTTTGTATCCCACAATACGATTAATCCATAAAAATGTGTGAGCCATGCAAGTGCTGAATTATGCTGGTAACACAAACCAGAAGTCACAAAAACTAATTGTAACAAGACATGATGCCACTCACAGGAGTTAGAAATGCAATAAATGTAATCTAAATTATTTAGAGCTTTCATCTGAAACCTATCAGACTTCCTCAGAATCAAAATGTAACAACCACGTTACCATTTAAGGAATGTTATCAAACATATGATATTCAATTAATGAGCAAACTAAAAGACACAGTATAGAATTCTTTTAAAATCATATTCATATTATCATCATCATCAACCCCTTTTTTCCCATTTTCTAAATGAGGTCAGGGTGTCATGTTAACTGCTGCCATCTCTCTCAATTCAATGCCACTCTCCTGTCGTCTTTGACACTCATGCCTGACTGTCACAGATCTTCCCTCACACAAATTATCCAGCTCTTTGCTGGATGCTCTCATTTCTTTTTACTTTCTGTCTGTCCAAAATCTTCACCACAAGATTGTATTTTGCTTTTCTGCACATGTGCCCAAACCACCACCAATATGTTCTTTCATCTTTTCTGCAAATGGAGCTACTTTGGCTTTTGGTCTTATGTCTTCATTTCTTTGATTGTATCACAATGTGCATTCTACCACCCTTTCAGGCACTTCATTTCCACCACCTCTAGCTTTTTCATCTGCTCTGTCTTTACTGCCCAGGTTTCTGTACCATACAGTAGTATTAGCTGCACCACTGTCTTATACACCTTACTGCACTAATTTTACCAATGTTTCTGGGACTTAGAATGACAGCAGGACTGCCTAAATCAGCTTTCTTGGGACCTCCAATACTTTCTCCAAGTCTAGGAATGCCCAGCTGGACTATTTCCTTATCTCTATCTTCTTTTCAGCTATCTGTGTCACTGCAAACATTGGGTCAGTTCTGCTGCATCCTGATCTGAATACAAACGGCTCATATCCCATTGTACTGTCTACTCATCTGTGCATTCATTTATCGGTCACCATCTCCAGACCTTTCATTCCATGTGAAAAGACTTTGATACCTCTGTCCTGCTCACAGCTGTGAATGTCCCCTTTTTTCTTGTGCACTGGCACGAGTATGTTTATTCTCCACTGACTTTGAATATGCTTTTCTCTCCAATCTGCTATGAGTAGACTCAGTAGCCATTTCTCCCATATCTGCTATGACGTTGTCTGAGTTGTCTTTAGTTTCCTTAGTGCAGTTCTTACTTCTTCTAGGGTGGGCTCCTCCTCTTCTCTCATTGTAGGCTGTGTCTGGGGCAGTACAGCTTCTGTGGGCTTTTCTTCATTTAGAATAGTTTCCTTGTGCCACCTTTTGAGTCACTTTCCAGAAGCTGATAGAGTGCTTCTGATGCCCTGTTGGCTATTGCAATTCCTTTCTTAGCCTTTTTTTTTAACCAGCCAGTAATCTTCCTAGCCTGGTCTATCTTTTCTATCTCACATTTTTTCCTGCGCTCCTCCATTCTTTTGATTATTACCTGGACTTCTGTATTCCACTACCAGCTTTCCTTATGTACCTTATTTCCATACCTAGCTCAGCCACATACCTGTTCTGCAGTCCTCACAGATGCTATTTTGAGGCACTGTCATTCTTCTTCAGCTCCACCTATTTCCTCCTCCTCTTTGGGGTTCTAGAACCCTGAGTAATTCCTTGAACTGTTGCACTTTCTCTCCAGTGAACTTCCAAGTCTTCAGCCTGGCTTCTGTTGACTTTAGAGCATTTCCTGACCACTGCTTTCAGCTGATTGTAGCAACCAGTGGTTTATTTTGTGGGCTAATTGATTCACTGGGGATCACTTTACAATCACTGATTCTACACCAGTGTCCTTTCCTTATAATAGGAGGAAGTCTACCTGAGTTGCATGTTGGTCAATCTTGTATGTAATCTTGTGACTGCCTCTTTTTCTGAACCATCTGTTGGCCAATTGATTTAAAATAGTAGCCTTAGTCAAAACTTTTGTAATCAAGGAATATAATGATAATTTACAGATATTAAACAGTAGTACATCACATTAAAAACTCAAGACACTATTCAAAGATCTGTTAAAGTAAATCAATTTCCCTCTTTAACAAACAACAAATGTTAACTACATTGTTGATGCCAAGGAACTCATAGGATTGCAGCTTAGTTTGCCAACAAAGTTCCCTGCTTTCTGATGGATTTGCACAATTACCAGGGAACATATCAATATATATTTTTTCCAATACAGTGAACATCAATTAATTGAAACCCATGCAGTTCAAGCTAAGATAGGTTTTAGTGTTAATTAATAAAATAGTTTCCCTTCCAAAGGCGAATTGTGGTACTAAAGCAGTGGTTTACATAGTGGCATGTCAACCATGTGTTGTATTCTATATATGGACAAAATGCACACTTAGGGAATTAGTAGATGAACATGACTATACCATTGGAGATATTAACAACAAGAGTGCTATAGCAAGACATGGCAAAGCTAGTGACCTCACAAGATCATGCATGCTTTAAGTATAAACAAAATACTTAACATGTCAAACACTTTGTGCATTTCCTTTAGCTGGTCACAATGTACGTAATGTAACACCTAACATTCTGTTCATGTACTGCATGCACAGCACTGTAGCTTACCAGAAAGGATGTGCCATGCACCTTTTACCCATGATGGACAGGACTGTACAGGAGGCGTATGCATATTAAATGGAGTTTTCCAGAGTATAGGCTTCCTGGAAATAACTAATGACTGAGGCATCAGTGCAATGGAAAAAGATGACTGTGTCTAGGTCTTAATTCTGTCATAAGAAGCTTGTGAAATTGTTAGGACCAGGTATTATGCATGTAATAAACATATCTTTTAAATCAGTTCTATTACCCAAGGATATTGGAATCCATATCAGAAAATAAATAAATATTTAGTTTACAATGCATTAAAATGCAAACTCCTATTGCAAGGGCACAATCCCATTTAACAGTCAACTAACCTTATGGTAAGCCATAGTCCAAACAGAGTTTTTGACTCCACACTAGACGGTATATTGAACAAAGGAATACTACCTGATAGATGTGTACCTATATCAGCACATAAAGCGTTTAAGGCAAGAAGGATCAGTGTTGGAAGAATATAGAAAAGGGGAGAGATGATCAAAAATATTTAGAATGATGTATGTGCAATGCACAGTATCAAAACAGACCAAGATTTATCATAAACTATTGCCAATATTAAACAAAAAAAAAAAATCAGCAGAGAGCATAAAAACGTAGAAGTTATGCAGATAAATAAAATGGAAAAGTATAAAATAAGCATTACATTGATGACCCAAAAAGATTTTATAGTGAACTGGGAAACAAATCAAAATGAATATAAACACAACAAAACAGAAAAAAAGGCAGATTTTGGAAACATGTTTTTGAAGACACTGATTAGCATAACAAAGATGCTAAACGGATACAAGAAGTAAAAGGAGAAGGTCTCATGTAAAAGATGCAAAATAAGATGAAGCAATGGCCAGAAAAACTGAGGCAAAATTAAGAAACATTTCTAAATGGAAAACCCCTATCTTCTGGCTAAACACATTAACATCTCTACACAAAGATTTAGCCCAAAGTAAGAATTATACATATGTGTATCACGAACAGACAGCAATCTGGTTAACAACAGGAAAAATTATACTTCTGCTTAACTGTGAACCTGCAAACCATCTAAAGAACTACAGGCCAATATTTTTCCTTCCAACAATATATAAACTATATATTTGAACTGATGCAGAGTTTACAGTAATATAGGGAAAAAAAACTCAGTTATTGAAATAGAACAATGGGGTAACACAGAAGTAATATGAAACAAAGGATCATTTGCTGACAAATAAAGCTGTAACAGAGAATTGTAAAAAATTTAAGAATGTAAAAATTTAAGCATGCTATGGATAGATTACAAAAAAGCATTTGACTTATCCCACATTCATAGATAAGGGAAAGATCACAGATGTACAAGATACACCCTACATTAATAATTTACATTACAGTGATAATGAAATAGTGGCAAACCGCTTCACACTTCGACCATGACAAAGGGCAACTTATTTCAGGGACAGAAATTCAAAACTGAATATTCCAGGGTGACCTTCTGTCCTTGCCCCTAACCCATGAAGCTGTTTACCTAACAGATTAGGCTATGGTTAGAATTTGCCTCCAGGATACAAACCTGTTTTAAGACTTCACATCTGCTTTTTGTAGATGACTGAAAGCTGTATAGTTCATCAGATAAGGAATTGTAAACACAACTATAAGTGGTAAAAAGTTTCTCAGATAATATAAGACCAACAGTTGTTCATGAGTAATGTATAAAAACAACATTTAAAACAGGAAATCTGTAGCACCAAGAAAATATCAGCCTGGAACAGCCATGTTATATTAAGAAATTTGAGCAGGAAGTGCATAAATATTTGGGAATATATGAAAGATCAGCAATAAAACATAAACAAGTGTGAATAAACTGAGTAAGGAATACTTCAGAAAACTAACACATTAAAAAATTGCATTGATGTTGTTTGTCTTTCGTTTTTTTCCCGGTCAGGGGTCGCCACAGTGGAACTCCGGTCAGCTAATGATTGGCAGTAGATTTTTTTTTTTTTTTTACGAAATGCCGAGGTGCCAGCTCGACGCCAAACCTTCAACGAAGTCACGCCCATTTACACAGGCATGTCTTTGAAACGCTACCCAACCACAGGGAGAACATGCAGACTCCACACAGAAGGCACTCCCAAGCCAAGCCAAGATTCGAACGGGAGAACCTCTTGTTGTGAGTTAACAATTCTATCGCCATACCACCATGGCATATCTAGGAATAAAGCCTAAGCTATAAATTAATTTGATCTTCCTCTTCTAACCTACAGAAAAAACTGCTTCATGCTTATAAAATGACATATGAAATTCACTGAAACCCAAAATTATACACTCCTTCTCTGAAGGAAGAATGGGCCTATACAACACTGATTACATGTGTAGATCTGCAACCATGGGATTGCATACATATCTGCTGATCTCATCAGATCGAAACATAGTGAAATTTTTAAAACATAAGGAGATGAAGTTTAAGATGATATACTTGATTCCTACAGACTTGCTGTGAGTGTAAATGACTTATTCTGGTTTATTACACTGGAATAAGTCATTTCCACAGGAAGCAGGCCTTTAGGAATTTGGCCCATGTTGTAAACATGTTTATATATTGACCTTACAATAAAGTAAGTCACACCAAATGCAGAACTTTTGGAATCTGGTCAGGATTGCACCAGAGTAAGTCACTTACACTAAGAGCAACTGTTCTAGAATCAGGCCTAACACCTTTGTTTAGTTTAGCCAACGCATTTCAGTGTTAAGTGAAAAAGGAGATCAAAATGGATGTTGACAAAATCAGACAGCAACTGAATGTATCAGAAAGCAAAAGAAAAATATAAGGAAAAGGATCAGATGAGATGGAAAGAAAAAGGGAAAAAAAGCACCCATTTAGTGGGAAGTGCAGAAATCTCCTGAAACAAACTCATTTTGACCAAGATCTGAAGCAGGAATGGTTAAGGAGAGGTAAATTGGTAAATTGAAACCAAAACATTAGATACTAATAATGGTGGTTCAGGATACCGGACAACATACACACTGGTTTACAAAATCCATTGAAAAAGTGGGAGAAACAAATGCAGGTTCTATAAACACAAACTGGAAATAATCAAATCTTTCTGCTCAGTGTGCTGGCAGAGGGCCTATATACCAGTGAAATTCAGCAAGATTGTTGCAAAGGAGATTGCACAAACACTACAATATAGAAGTTGCTGAGAATCACTGGAAAAATGAAACATAAAACATTGAGAATGATAAAGTTTGTATTATATGGTATTACCCGTTACCAACAGTTCAAAAAAATATGTGAGAAAACCAGATACAGTATTCCATTTAAACCAGACAAAAGTAGCATTGATCATTGAAACTGAGTGAGTCAAGTTCAAAGAAATACAAATTTATAAAATATCAGTATTTACAGAGAAAAATAAGAGCAATTTGAAAAAAAAAAGATAATCAGACAGTTACAATAGCAGTAGAAGCAAAGGGTCTAATAGAAAGAACTTACTGTCATACTTAGATATGCCACCAATAAGTGTAACCTCATATAAATTACAGGAGGATGCAGTTCTGGGCACATTGTGGGTGCTGGAAAGAGTACTCCGGAATGACATCTAAGAATGAAACAATACTAACTTCATGAATTCTAAACATATCTGAATTAGGACTGGGGTCCATTCAGTCATGCTATTTGAAACCCCAACATTTGGAGAAAATAAACTGGGAGAAGCCATACTTGACTAAACTCCGTGTGTGCACTGACCATGAGCTTGTTTAGTCAAGGCATGGCATAGGTCATAGAGTGTTGTAGTGGGCAATGCATTCTCAGGGTGGTTCCCTGGGAAGTGAAATATGGGGAGGCACTTTTTTCTGAGAAAGACAAAGCTTCAGAGTCTCTTGGCTTAATCTGATGCTCTTCATGCCATCAGAGTATCTGAGTTCATATTGATATTCTCAAAACAAAAGCCTGTAAGGAAGTTATGTGATCCTTATTTTTTTTTGTAGCTTGACCTGAACTGGGTCAGAAGGGATATTTCCCTGAGCACGTTGGACTTTGCTTCCATACAAATAGTGAATGATGATATTATTATCCAAATCTGGGGTACTGCCTGATCCCTTGCTCTGGTCTCCATCAAACTAGAGTGTGACATTTTGTTGCCATCCCAAGGCTAATTTAAAGGTGGTCTCAAGAAGCACTCAGAGTCCTGATTACAAGGTAGCACATGAAGGGGTGCAGGACTGGATAGAAAGTTCATGCATCTGCAGTGTTTGAGCTGAGACCCCTAAGTAATGCATCTTTCTGCTTCATCTTCTATGCCCTTCTGTGGGCAGTTTGCATGAAAATAATGAGGATATACCCCCTTCACCCAGGAAACTACCATGCTGGCTTAAATCAACTTTGTCAGTGTTTCTGTCTGCAATGAATGGCTGTGACAGAACTAAAGGTACTGCAGTTCGTCTTAATCAGTGTGATTGGTTGCCTTTGTTCCTTCTGGGTTGACCTACACAACCTTCTGTTACTATTCAGTTGTAGAAGATGTTGTTATTGCCTGATGTATCCTACCTATATTGCAAGGTTCAGTTTCCTACTAACAAATGTACTGCTTTTTTATTTAGAATGAGAACAAGGCCCTGCAGGTACCCTGGGTGCAGTGTGTGACATTCCTGCAATTTGTGCCTCTGGGTCAGATGGTTCCCAAGTGAATTTACAAACTCATCTCCTCTCCTTTGTGCTATTTCTCAGTGTAATGTGAGGAGAAGAGGCAATCCTGAGGTACGCCATCTCCCAACACCCTTTGACTTGGAGGCTGGAATAATGGTTAAAGTATTTACCTAATAGAGAAAAGACACATGGTTTGATTCTCACTGAGAGAAACTGACTCGGCTTAAAATGTCCCGCAAGCACAACTAGCCTAATACTTACCTACAATCTTAGAATCCTTCATGTCAGCAGAGCCACTTCTTCAAAATGCTTTGCAGTTTGGAAGGCTGCCTCTGCATTTCTTTTTCAGAACATACTTTTTTTCAAGCCACATTCTAATTTCCATGACTCAGAACATCTACATTTCCAGATTCTGCTCAGTATAGCACAAGAGCTCTTTCCAAAATGTTTTTTCTGTCATAGGAATTACAGAGTTATAAAACTAATTCCAACATTGTCACAAATCTTCTTCTTACTGTCACAAACAAAGAGTAGCTCTGCACATCTGCTATATACTCTCATTCCCAAGCTTAGACTTAACAACTAAGTCATACATCTGAAACTGAAATAACATTCTCTGCAATCTAGGTAGTCACTTGTATACTGATATGTTAGATTATACTCTGTTTCACACAGTATTCTTTTCTCTGCATAGATCCTTAGAGCTCACATTATAGCTAGCAGCTCTACTTGTAACTGAGCATGCCTTTTCTTATATTTTGATAAAATGATGCATACCTCTCAACTGTGCAGATTTTTTGCAGAATGTCCAGATTTTTGCATCATATTTTTGGATATTTTTGGTCTGTTCCATATAAAATTTGCAGTTTTCTGGCAAATTACTCAGGATGGAAGTCACTAAATAATGCCACACATTTCAGTTTCAGTCTTCAGATCCTTCAGAAATTGCATGTTAACACAAATCCTATTTTTTAACAACTTTCTAAATTTAGGAGAGCAATATTTAAAATCTGTCCCTATTTTTGGGCCTTTGTCTCCCCATTATTTTAGGCTTTGTCCAGATTTCTTGTGCTAAGAGTTTGAGAGGTATGAAAGGATGTATGAACCCATAATTAACTGGTTTATTTTCTTGCATAATGACTACACCTTGGATGGCATCCAAATATTTTGTTATAGACATGCCTTTGACACTGATTTTATTTTTTTCACATATAATATGACTAAAACTAATTGTGTATTCCTACAACTACATTAGAAGTACATCATTTTGAACTTTCCACAAAAAGTATAATTTGCCAAGATAACATCAATGTTCAATTCTCGGCTGGAGTGCCTTCTGTGTGGAGTCTGCATGTCCTCCCCGTGGTCGAGTGGCCTCTGAAAGACATGCGTAAATGGGTGTGCCTTCACTGAAGGTTGGGTGTTGAGCTGGCAACTCGGCACCATAAAAAGCGACTGCCAATCATTAGCGGACTGGACTTCCGCTGTTGTGACCCCTAACCGGGAAAAGCCAAAAAGACAAACAACAACAACATCAAGTACATAAAATACTTAATTTCTGATATGGTTGATACCACATCAGCATTATATAAATTAGATAATGTTTATTTTCCTAGATTTAATAACACTTTGTAGGTCAAATAATTACAAATCCCATCTGATTTTGGAACAGTAACTGTATTAAAGCAAATCCATTTCGAAATTACAATTCTGCAAATCCAGAGATGTCTGACCTTTCTCTATTCTATTCATCAAACTCTTATTAGAACTTTTCTAGAACATACATTTCTCATAAAAGTGCTCAATCAGGCTGAGTATGACAATGCAGGCAAACAACCCTATCCAGAAAATTAACTTTGCTTTGAGCAAATCAACAGACTTAATGCATTGAACAAATGTACAGTGACCCTCTGCTTTCACTCTAAGATTTATTTTCACCTTGACAAGCCTCTGAAAAGTCAAAATACCCAACTGTATTAAAGCAATGATTATAATAACTATCACAAATGTAGTCTTCCATATATGTTTTATATTGAAACGTAATAACTTTTGACTTATTGGTTTTATATACGTACCAGAATATGTACTCACTTCACACAGTTATTACATTTAATTTTCTTTCTCTTTCTAACACAGTTAATCAAATATCTGAACAAATATCACTTTGCCTTCTTCAGCAGTTGGCTGATCTAAATATAACATAATCCGTTTTAAACTATTTTTTCAAGATTTCAATTAACTCTTCAGTCGTGGCTTTGTTGTACTTTTCCCTTGCATGCTTCTTGCTTTGTTCACATTTTGAAAATTAGTTGCACACTCAAACATGCAACTTACAAGACTTTGTTCAAATACATGCATTTTTTTATTGAAAGTTAGTTTCCTTCTCATTTCAGCAGACTGATTTCCTTTTACACATGTACATGATTTATTAATTGTGCACTTTGTTTTTTCATTTTTATAGTAACACAATATGTAAAGCTTATCAATAAAACATTTCATAAGCTTTTTTTGTGTTTGCCAATTTTTAATCAACATAACTTTATCTCAGATGTAGCTTCATGCATTTCAGACGCTTCTCTCAACCATTTTGAGTTGACAAATTAAGTTTACTTGTTCTGCAAATCAGTTTATCTTTCAATTTTAAATCTGTGAGTCACAACAATGTACCCCTTGTTTGACAATTTCTGATGACATCAAGTTTTATCACTAAATAAGGAAGCATTTAACACTTCATAATCACTGACTCTCTTGATTAATTTCATTCTAACTTTTAATCAAATCAACTTTATCTCTGATTACTTTCTGTTATAATTTGAGCCGAGGGTGGAAGTCCACAAAGCTCAATCTCATTACACATGGCTTAACTCCTACACCAGCCTCATGCCCTCACACCTCATACTCTAGTATTACATTTCCCACATTTCACTTGTGACTCTTATTCCCTAACCCTCCCCAAACAACGTTACCACTATCATGCAGTCACTCCTGTTTCTTTTCATCTAATTTCGTACTTGACTTTAATCATTTAGCACTACTCCCAGCTATCTTTCTCCCTCCCATACTGCTTTGCACTATACTCACTCATAGTTACATCCCTCCCTAACAGTAGCTAATCTAATCAACATTCTATCTTCTGCTGTTCCCAAATAAACCCTCACACTTCCTATTTTATCTACATCATCATACTCTAGCTTTTTAATCCCCCTTATTCCATATATTTAAGAGAAGATACTAGGACTACCTAATTCTCTTCCTTCATAGAAAATACTTCTTTCCTACCTACTCTCTACCAGCTTTTGTACTTCACCAGCACTAAATATTCTACTGCTCTGCAACTTCTTTTTTCTTCTTGATCCCAGCTGCCTCACTGCCTGCCAGCAATAACACACAGATCAGTTTGCTTAATCATGCTGCTCCTCTGCTTATCATTTATTCTCATCCTCTTAGAGTGAAATCTCATATTCTACAATCCCTCTATAACAGCTCTCAATGTATCTCCAGCTCTGTCCCGACCACCTAGTCATACTTCCTCCCCACACTCTCCACACATTGCACCAAACCTATTTTATGATGACCCTTACCTTTCAATTCCAATATATATTCTGATAACTCCATTTCAACTCAAACCAAATACAATTAAGAGGCCAATTGCTTTCTAAAAACAAGTGCAATAGTTCTCTTTGTTTGTTTGTGTCTTTTGGCTTTTCCCGGTTAGGGGTCGCCACAGTGGAACTCCGGTCCGCTAATGATTGGTAGTTGATTTTTACGTGCTGAGTTACCAGCCCTGACACACAACCTTCAATGAAGGTATGCCCATTCAAGCATGTCTCCACGCAGAAGACGTTCTAGCTGAGAATTGAACCGGACAGCGTCTTACTGTGAGGCGACAATGCTACCGCAGCACAATAGTTCTCTAATACATTAAAATCCTTCTAGGAGGAGGCATTCATTCTAATCCTGGTCATGCCTATTACAATGAACATCAAGAGAAGTCTGCTCCACACACTACTCTAACCCTACAACAGTCAGTGCCTACTGCCATAAATGTTAGAGCATAAGAAATAAAGTAGTTTCCCAACATAAGCCTGCTATTCTCACTGTAACTGAAACATGTCTTAAACCCAACATAAACTACTCTGAAATTACACCTCCTGGCTATAATATTATATGTAATGATCATATAAAGAGGAAAGGTGGTAGAAATGCTTTACTACTTTTCCCTTTACAGCAAACCAATATCAAAATTCAGTTCAACAGAGCTTCGTAATAGTTTTCTGAAATTAAGCAATTTAAAACAAATATGTATTACCATTCTTTAGATCTCTCCTGGTGGCACTATAGCTGTAGTGGAAGATGTCCTACATAGGAGATCTATAACAAAAAAAAACTGCTACTAGGTGATGTGACTCTTAATTGGTTGGACATAAATTCTAACTCCCCTACATTTAGCATGAATGTTATTTGATTTCTCTTGACTAATTAATAACCCCACACATTATAGCAAGACATCAAATTCCATATTAGACTGGACCATAGTATCAGATCCTAGGAAATACACCAGCACAGGTATATGTGACTGTCTTAGTGATAATCTACCAATTAATATCACCAGGCATCTCACACATCCACTTAAACAGCATGTTTTAAAACAGCACACAACCTTTCTGAGTTTATCCCAGAAATATTCATTGGTACCCTATCAACTACTGGCGGAAACTTCCTAAAAAATCCTGAATTCAATGCAACTTTCCTGAATATCCTAAAATAACCTAGCACCTCCAAGAAGCAAGAGAATAAAAACAAATACTTGGCTATGCAAAGAGTGTAGAATGCTAAAGCAGGATAGATAAAAACATGGAAAAATAACAAAAATATTAACCACCACAACAGCCTGAAAACATCAGAATACTTTGCAATCATACTAAAAGGAATAGATGAAGCCAAAAACTATACTATAATAACTTTCAGAATAATAGTAAACAAATCCTAAAAAATCTAGGCAGCCATTAAAGAAATCTTGCATACCATCCAAAAGTCTCTCCCTAACCCCTCTACTAATAATGCACCACCCAAAACTGGAATATAATTCAACTCTTATTTCTTATAAAATACAACATTTCTAACCAAGGATTCCCCAGCATCTAATCCTAACTCTGCCCAACAGCCATGTATCACCACATCCACTTTTACCTTCAAACCTGTGCCCATATCCTATATAAAATACTGTTAAACTGATACCATGCTTTAATTCATCTGATGACCTTCCAAGCAAGTACTTTAAAACAGCAGCCAATAACTCTGTAAAGCCTGTCTCAATCCTTATAAATAGGTCAATTCAGGAATCCCACTTTCCCACTGACACATTATCCCTCTGCACAAACGAGACCTAATGCAATATTATCCCCCTCCAAAATACTTGAAACATTTATTCCAAAACAACTACTAAAGTATCTCTTGCAGGAAGAACTCCTATCATGGCTTCCATCCTTCCAATAGTACTTACACTGCACTTCTGACATATACAGACACTAACAAAGCTAGAGATAACTGCAAACTAGTCTTCTGTTTATTTGTAGACTTGTCTAAAGCCTTTGACACAGTTTTCCACAGCAATCTTTCACTTCAAATGTCCTCATCAGGTCTCTCTAAGCCCGCCTTTCTATGGCTCAAAAGCTACCTATGCAATAGGTATCAGTCATTAAAATTGCACTCCTCTCAGTGACCAGACATGATGCAAGTCCAGAAGTTTTAGAGTAGTGTTTAATATTATTCTGAAAGTTTTATTGTTTTTTTGTCTTCATTTATTTGATTTTAGTAGGATTACAAGGCATTCTGAAGTCAAGATATTGTGGAATTTAATATTTTAGTAATTCTTTCCGACATCCCAATAATAGGCCTGCCTAATGCAGTGCACAGATGACTCCACAGTCATTTGCATATCTGACATCATGGCACACCTCTAAAACATTACACAGGAAACTTTAAAGAGCCACTGAAACATGGTTTTGTAACTCGTAATTCATTATCAACCCTAAAAAACAAAACAAACAAACAAAAAAAAAAAAACACTCAAGAAAAAAAAAATAAAGTTGTCTGTCTTGATAATACAACCACTGAAGTCACTTCTCATAGCAAATTATTAGGATGATAGCAGTGTTTAGTTATTCCCACAGCGTGTGTGCTTTACTAGCAGTGTTTAGTTATTCAGCTGTTTGATTCTCCTGGGACTTTCTCTTTTTTTGATGATAGTAGTTGGCAATCTTAAGTTTGACCTGGATAAACAAAATTGCATAAGCAAAACTTATCAAAAACTAGGGCTATTTTACAGACCCAAAAAGTTTATCACCAAAGCAACTAAAACTGCACTTGCTACTATATATCTCCTCACCACACTTCTTTATGGTTCTCCCATCATTACTAACATTCAGACATCACATAGGACAAAACTTGAATGATGATATAACAAAATTGTTAAATTTGCAGTAAATACCCCGTTCATGACCAACTACTGTATAGCACTAAAAAGGCTAAATTAGTTAGAACTACCCCATCAACTAACATACACAGAGCTTCTTACCACCAATAAAATTATCCAGCATCCATCTTCTTGTCCAGCACTAAACAACATTCTACATAACTATGATTCCAGTCAGGTATTATATTCCAATGAAAAAAACTCCTGCCTGTCCATAAACCTATCAAATCTGCCAGGCATTGTTTGTACTCGTACCATGCTGTTAAGGCCTGGTACTCCTTACCTTCATCCGTCAGGTCAATACCCTCCCTCTTCTTGCTCAACACAATTGTATAAACTATATACCTGAATGTGAACAAATACCTATTATACCTTACATCACCTTACTCTCTCTTCTTCACTCACTTAGTTACTTCTATCAATCTGTCTCCGCTGGCTTTCTACCTAAATACCACTCACTGTCAAATAACTCTGCTTTAACCAATGTTTTCATATTATGTATAATTTGGTATAATTATTTAAACTGTAGTTGTATTTTGTATTATATTTTAAGATTTTTAAGTTATTATTCTTAAAATGCATTGTAATAATTTGGAGTTTTTCTCTCCAGGCAACCACTGAAAATGCGATCCTACCCAATCAGACTTCCTGGTAATCAAATGTCAATAAATAAATAAATATCAGAAAGAGCTGTCTATACTTCATACACTTTTATATGAACCCCCTTGAGTTTGACCAAATAAATTTACTTGCACTGCATATCACTTTCTGTTTTAATCCATGCCTCACAACAATCTGCCACTTGCTTGATCATTTCTGATAACACAAATCTTTATCTCTAATTAAGCATTTAACTGACCAAATCACAGACTCTGGCCCCATTCATTAATTTGGTAGTGTAAGTATCAACAGACTCATGGGATATCATGAAAAAACAAACTGTGAAATATGGCAAAGTTTAGTTTGACTTGCAATATCTCTAAGGTTATCTCACCACAGCAATATTTTCTCTTTCAGTGTCTCAAAGCACAAACATAGAATAAATCTGTGATATGATGAAATGTAGGATTTTCTACCTTTTTAGGTTTTTTGGACATACAGCTCACTGTTAAAACTACATCAGTTTTCTGGGTCAAGAATTTGCTGTTTTTAGGAAAATTAATCTGGAGAAAGAAGTTTCACTATTCCTGCAGTTACACAATTTGTAAGCAAGAGATAAAATATGTTATTAGTGATTACTGTTGATGGCAAGTAACAATATATAAAAATACACAAATGATGAGATAAACGCACACTGTATTTCAAAAGATTAATTATAATTTACCTCCAAACTACACAACAGCCGGATAAAATGGCATGCAATTAATGTTTAAGAACCATGACACAGGCTAATGCCAGCTGTCTGTTAAAAATGACAGCTCATACACATTATACCAATACTTTCTTGCTCCTGGTAAGGCTTTCTTATAGTTCTCATTCTGCTGAATTTGACTCTTTGACCAACACTGACCAGATCTCCCCGAGAAGGAGTGACCAGTGGGGATTTTTTCCTGCATTCAGCACTCACATTAAGTTACGTATGAGCTTAAGCAGCATCAGTTTCCTTTCTGGGTAGTGAAGTGATACTCGAAGGATAAGGGTCTTCCTGATGAGGTGCCTTCTACCTTCTGTTCTATGCCATGTTATTATTCAGGGATGTAAATGAATGTGCTCTTGCCTCTTTAGGGGGGGGGGAGGAGGATTAGGATGAAACATATGAAAGTATTTTAATTTAAATTGTGGAAGAAAAAAAAAACATTCCAAGCTTTTCATGAGATATCTCAATGGAACAGCCTCTGACATAGGGGAAGTTATATTTCTTGGCTTATTTCCTTATATTATTTATTACTTATTTGTAGCATTTATTTTTATAACATTGTGCTAAAGCATCAAAAGTTTCTGATAGCTGGGAAAAAGTTGTGTTTCTTGGCAAGTCATACAAAATATAAATTTATATCCTGCCTACTATTAGAGGGCTAGAGATCAGCATGTTTATTTAAAGAGTAAAAAAACATTGCAATGTTTTAAGAAGAAAACTCAATACAGAATACTCTACCATAGAACAGACTGCTGAATGGGAAAGTAATTTTCTTGGTTTATATTTCTCATATTCTTCCTTATTATTTCTTTTATGGTGATAGTGTTTAGTTTTATTAAAGGGTTTTAATAAATTGAACATTCTGGTTAGGAGAGAATAAAGTTTTGTCTCCAGGTACTCAGTAGGAATTAGAGGTGTATTACCTATTAAATGAGGGAAAAGCTACACACCAACATTTTTATTTAAAGAGAAAGAAAAATGTTCTAAGGATTTTAAGACAAAACTCACCAGAACAGCCTCTGCCATAGAACAGACTGCTCTGTGGGGAATAATGCACCAATCCTCACACTCTGTTCTTATTGTGTTTCTAAACCCATTAGATCTCAAGTTATCCACCAAGTATGTTACAAGTTACGACATAACTCACTGCATTCCTTTTTCAATGGATCTTGTTAGCAATCCCAAATGTTTATTTTTATGGAGGCACTCCCATTAAACTAATACGATTAATTTATGCTTCCATTCTATTCCACAGCCTGAGAATGTTCAGTACCTACATTTAACTGCAGGTTAAATCAATTATCCGCAGACAAAATCTCGCTCAAAAATGATCTTTTTCACTGCTGTAACTAAGCTGGTTGTTTATTGCATATACTCAGTCAACACTGCTGTGAACTAATTTTAGTGAGAGAAATATAGCTATTTATCCACACTGCTGGACATTGTCTCTCCAGCCCACCTACTGTCAATAAACACCACAACAACTGTCCATTACCACAGCAACAAGGCATGAATCTTGTATATGCTGATATATTAGGAAATCCTTTCCTAAAGTTGATAGACCTCCTAGTCATACTACTAGCTTGTCTTAGCCCATATAGCATATGTTCTAACACCAGAAGCACATTTGGATGAGATGTTAAATAACAGCTCTAGTGGGTACAGGAACAATCAGGTCAATTGTATTGCCATTTATGAAGTCCAGAAATTTCCTGGCATATTTATTATTAGTAGAATATGTTTGTCTGTAAGTGTGGATGGTTAATTACATGCATCAGAAAGGTATACCTCCATCACAGTATGTTAGTCCTCCTGATCATATTAAAAAAACTATTATTTTCTGCTTACTGATCTTACTGAGAAATATGGTTTGGTAACAAAACTATTTATCCAGGGCCATCTTCAGAGGTAAGTTAGATAAATATATTAGTGGTTGTTAAGAGGGTAGGGGAGACGAAAGGGTTAAATGGGAATGAAGGATGATTAGGAGGAAATGAGGTAAGGGTAGGCAGGTTTAAGGGGTTTATGCAAGTGTAACTGGGTAAGTAATCACATTTTGGTGTGAACTTACTATGACAGGTCCTATGTCTGAGATGATGTGGGGGTATTTTGGATAGCTGGTAGGCCTTGGTGAATGTTGAGTTTTTTTTCTTTTTGTTTTTGTTTTTTTGGGAAGGTGAGGGTCAGTGGTATAAAGGATTTGAGCTGTGGGTGTTGTTTGTCTTATAGCAGATTAGATGGCTATGGCTGTTTAAAACCAATGAGCTGTTGTGGGTGCAAGAGGCTGTCTGTGGCCTTATTCTTTTGGTTTTCCCTCATAAAGAGAAGAGTTATTGTTAGAATAGGAAGGACTGATTACTGAGGAAGTTCTGCAGGTTTGCAGGAGCTGTTTGACTTCGTGTTGAGGGAATGTGGGAGTGGTCGCGGCTGGTGTACTTGGGTGCAACTTGACGCTGAGTCTGGTTGGTCCTCAGGGTGCAGGTTGTCTGGGATTCATAGGTGGGACACCATATGAAATGTTTGGCTACTACACTACACTTGGGGATTAATTGCTGCAGTGAAGCTCCTGGACAGCAGCATGGGTTCCTTTTTTCCTCTATTTCTGCTATGGTGATTTTGCTTTGAAGGGGCTGGATGCAGGAGTGCTTTCACAGGTAGAGGTGTAGTCATGTTGTGGTGGCTGTTGGTCACACGTGCATATGGTGCACTTGGCAGTTGAGGGGGACACTCATTTCTGTCTTCACATGGCTGGAAGTTCACTGGCTAGCAGTGGAGGCATGCATGAGGCACTGTCTCATTATGATGAGTCTATGTGTCCATTACCTATCAGATATTAACATCTTGTACACAAATGGTTGAATCAGATGACCCTGTGGCAATGACCCGTTCATCAGTCTGTGGGTACAGACTGGAGCCAGTGTGCCCCATGGATACCTTTATACACACTAAAGTTGCTTTGTCAAAAAAATTGGTAGAGTTATTCCATAAGCCCCTGATGGTCTTTCATACTGTGAGCAATGAACTCTTCTGCTCTAGTTTCACCATCTTGAATGATTGCTGTTATTAGAGCATATGTCGCCATGTAAGTTTGGTTGGCTGGTAAATAACTAGGGCCTGAAGTGATTTATTTGGTTTCATCAGTACACTGCCAATTTTCATTCCATTCTAACTGGGCATTGTACAGTCATAGTGTGTTGTGTTTCCCCTTCCTTGGCTCATTGAGATGAGTTGCTTATATGGCCTGGCTACAGAGGTGGAGGGAGTGCCCACCTCCACATCGGCCCTTCTCTCAGGGAGTCAAGGTCTCTTGGTTTGGTGCAGCAGGGCTTTGACCTTTTTCTTTGGTGCTGGGCTGTGGTGTGATCAGTTGGGGGGGGGGGGTTGTTGCCAGGGGTCTTCGATCGTGCTGTCTCCGGCTGGTCAAGAGTCGTCGGGGATGGTCACATTGGTGTGGGTGGTATGGGGAGGCAGCATTCCATTGCTCAGTTGAGCTGCTAAAGGTGATGTTCACAGGTTGTGAGGTGCTTGCAACTAGTGGTCATTTGTGAGCATGCACAGTGATGCTGACATTTGTAGGGGAGGGTTGGGGAATGTGGGAGAGTGTTTAGTGTTTGTGGAGAAGAAGGGGGAACTTAATAAGAGGAGAGGGTGCGGTATGCCTCAGTACATATAACTATATTTTAGTCTTTAGAAAAATTTAAGACACCTTATCCCCCTCTCAAAGCCGTGCTGAAGTTTGTGTTGATTTATTGAAGGAGCTTTCTAATTCTTAATGGCAATACCTCTCAGCTGTATAGATGTTTGCAGAATGTCCAGAATTTTTCCTAATATATATTTTGTTGTTCTGCATCAGATTTGTGATTTTGGTCTTTGTGTCAAATCCATAAGGACAGACTTCACTAACTGAGGACAGTAATTTGAGATTCAGACTTCATATTCTTAAGAAATTTGTGGTATCACAAGACCATTTAATGATTTATGGCTTTGTTCAAAAAAAAAAAAAAACCTGCCTGAGTTTAGAGCCATGCCTCTTGGCTGTCTGAATTGTCACAGAGTGCCCAGAATTTGCCTCGTCCTTTGGGTCTGTTCCCCATGGGATGTGTGGTTTTCTAGTCGATCAACAGGGATGGTCTGAGGATTCCAGTCACTATATGATATGTTGTGGTTGCATGTGTTTTTTTTTTTCCTCAAGGCATTGAATGCTTCAGACAGTATACAGCAGTAATCCAGTTGCGGGAGGGTACTGCCGGGGACACTGAGTAGTGGTATACCTTTCAATTGTCTAGACTTTCATAGAAGGTCTAGAATTAATGCAGATGTTTTCTCTGATTTTCAGGAAATGTAGATACTCTGGCAAATTATAACAATGCATTGAGCCTGGCATGGGAAATGACAGACATTTGAGTTCAGACCTTGTACTCCTCAAAGGATTCATACTGACATAAACCTGTTATGTGGGGTCACAGCATACCTTTTGACTGCACTGAATTTTGTAGAATGTGTACCATTTTCCCATATCTCTCAACGCATAACTCTCGGCTGCACACATTTCAACAGAGTGCCCAGATTTTGTCTTGTATTTTGGTCCATTTCTCATAAAATTACAGGTTTTTAGTCCAATTAATGGCAAATCAACCAAGTTTGAAAATAAGACATTTCTGTTTCAGATTTTGCATAAATGGTGTTTTCTTGTGTATTAGGTGCAAATCATTTAGGGTTGAAATTTGGAAGTAGCATACACTTGGGTTTCAGTCTTCATACCATTCAGGCGGTTCTTTATAATGTTGTTCCTGTTCTGTCTGCTTTTAATTTTTGTGGGGCCATTTTGACTGTTGTTCTTACTTATGGTCAGAAGTTTGTTGGTTGCGTCTTTATCTGGATTCTTGCTCTAAAAAGTTATGAGGTATGCGCTGATCTGACAGCTCTTCTCATAGTTTGGTTGCCGTATAATTGTATCCATTTTCATAAAATTGAGGTTATCTGGCAAAATACTGGCAAATCTTTACAGCCTGGAGTTACATAAGGATGACAGGAGGTTGTAACAGCAATATTGGGGACTTATGCTGATGTAGCACCGGTTATCTGTCGGCTTTCTAAGTTTATAAAGAGCAATATTTTAGAAATTGTCCCTATACTGGGTCATTGTCCTATTTTTACTTATAGCTTTGTTTAGACATTTTCCTCAGTGAAATTGAGAGGGATGACTGGCTCGTACTTTACTGCTATTTTGCAGTAAGTGGACATTGCTGCCCCTAGGTGGCAGAAAAGACAGATTTTAGCTCATTAATTAGGACCTTCTTTAAACTTTGGGGTTCTCATATCTGACAAATAACATAATATAGACATTAAGGGGGGTCATAAAGATAAGATGTTTGCCGCATAGACACAAAGTATAGCATTTGAGGCTCATCTTTGTTTCAGTTCTTGTAAAGGCAATGTGCTTAATTTGTTTTCTTTTGCAGACTGCGGAGGTACAGAATTTGAGTGGGCATTGGTTGGTGACCTGAAGGAAGGGGACTCGGAAGGTGATGGGGACTGCTCAATGTATGTCCCGTTTGATTGGGTGGTGCACAACGTGGTCACAGATGGGGGAGTGCTGACAATGGTGTACAATGGTCAGTGCCCTGATGGAAATGGATTTGAAAGGTAATGTATTCTGCTTGTGTGGATGTTTTGCTGGAGTGGCACACATTGAGGTTGCAGGTACTCTTCATTCGGTGGTCATTAAGGCACATCAGAGTTAGAGCAGTTCAAGGTACTGTAGGATCATAGGAAGCAACAAGGTCAATGGTTCAAGGCCCCTAGCAAGCTAGCCATGTCCAGTTCTCATTTTCACATGCTGCTCCTATTGTTCTTTAAGAGGGACATGTGTAGAAGCTCAGGGGTGAACTTACAGTTACCCATCCAGGTGTTTTGTAGGGGGCTAAGAAGGTGTTTTTTTTTTATATGAAGTGGGAATTTGTTCCAAATGTAGTATTTGCTGCAAGACAAATCTGTCCCTCAAGCAGGTTTTATTAATGTCATATATCAGGTTAAAGTTTTTAGAGCGAGTTACATGTGTACAATTTGACTTCTGCTTTGGCTAGTAGTAGGTGTTCTATATAGCTACCACTTCTACGAGTAGACAGAGTTTGATGGAGCATTCTGAATATGTTGGTGTTTTGGTAGATGTGTGTAGAACTGGATAGTTTGTTGGCTAAGAAGAAGTTAGAAGGCTTATGCACAGCATTGCTTGGGATTCCTTGCAGGTGTAGGACAAGTTTACTTCCTTAACATATACAAAGGTAACAAAGAGAAAGAAAAGGTTCGAGGAGAAGTCAGGCCCAAGCAACAGATTAAGGATGTTTTTCAGCTTCTTGAGTTACTGAAGTTGCATGTCAGCCAGTTTAATTGGGTTGCTTTAGGTAGGGGTTAATAAGTTGGTGCATTTTACCATTTTGTTGCCTTCAGAATGATTCACTTGGGGCAGATGGATAGGGTTGGTCATGGGTATTTGCATTGGTTTACAAATGTATTGGGAGGTGCTGGGTTGGGGGCATAATGGGGGGTTGCTTTTTGGCTTCTTGGACAGCAGGATGGAGGAACAATTGTGGATACTGAATATTTGGAGTTTCAATTTAATCTGACATAGGTTTAGCAGGTGTTGTTTGGGGAATAGGGTTCACTTTCATTTGTTTAAATGACAGTGGTATGGGTTGTGTTCATGTTTGAGGTGTGTCAGGTTATGTTAAGGTTAAAGGATTGCTGCAGGAGTTTGGGGCACCTTTTATAAATAAAGCATATGGTAGGGCATTGCTAGATCGGTTAAATGTGTGGTATAGCTGTTTGTGGGAATGAGTTTGGTGGGAGGATTTAGCTGTGAGTACTGTAATTGCATAGGTGACAAGGCTAAGTGAACATACTAAATATTGGTCAGTGTGGTTCATTGTTTTGAAGTGTTGTGGCAGGTCGAATGTGTGAAGATTGACAGACTTTGGCTCTTGTCAAGATAGGTTTTGGGGAAATGAATGCTCATGGGTTTACAGTTTGTGTGGCATTTATAATATGGATGTTTTTCAGTCATTCCAATGGTGGTTTGTTGATCAGCATATGTTAGGATGGTTCATTATGTTTTGCTGTCTATACTTGATAGTTGACATGATGGCAGGATTGCTCTTAAATTTATTTTGGAAAGGAAATCTCATTTTGGTCATTATTATGTACATTGTGTGGGAGAATAGGGCTGCAGTTAGGCATGATTGTAGGCAACTGCCCTTGCGTGGTGTCTTGTGACATTGGATTTAATGTTCTGGTGTTGCCTTTAGCAGGTAATATCTTGGGACTCTTTATGGTGTTAATATTCGTAATTAGAATAACTGAGAATTTACTTAATATGCAAAGTTATGGTTAATATTTTAGTATTGGAGAGGGATCATTGGACTATTTTAACCGTTTAGTTAATTGGCAGCTGTCAGTACATATATGGCAGGGCATTTGGGGTTGATGACAGGGATCCAGTTTAATTTAGAGATAATGGAGTGCACTAAATGATATTTAGCTTAACTCCACCTTTTTTATGGGGGGTTAGGTTGTTGGAAAGGAAGGAGAAGGAACAGCCTGGTCAGGCTGGTGCACCATGAAGAGGGACACGCTTGTCCTCTTCTGTTCTCCCTCTGGTATTGGATGTTCATTTTAATGAGTTGGAGAAGGAAAGTGAATAGTTGGAGGCTGCTTGGTAAATAAAATAAGTGAGAGGAGGTAAGGATGCTGCTTATTGGTTTGGATGTTTAATTCAATATGTGGTAAATGAAGTGAGTGGCGGGACGCTGCTTCATAAGTAAAGTAAGTGAGGTACAGATGCTGCTTAGTGGGTCAGGATGAGCAAGGCCATGCTGTCCTGAATAACATTACATGAATGTTTATGATGTGATTAAAATCAGCTATACTATGCTTCAGTTTTAATAAATATTGGTTAACAAAGTTATATTTATGGAAGTTTTAATAAAGCTCATTAAACGTCATTCAGTTCTATGTGTTTATTGAAGGGGACCAGGATAGTCACAAATGTTTCGGCTCACCAGCAAATGTTCCAGTTCAACAACAAATCTTGTCATTGAGGCTGCTGCTTTTCCTCTGAATTTAGTCCCTCTTGGAGACATGCATTGCATCCACATCAATACAGCATCAGCATTACGCTACGTTTAAAACATAACAGTAAGCCACTGAGAGGAGGAATGACCCTGTTACATCTCCTAGAATGAAAAAAATATTGTTTTCATGAGTCCTTCAAAAAAGGGCAAAAGAGTGGTCAGGAAACATCAAGAAATACAGACATAAAAGTACTGCTTCATCAGTTAATGAAGATTTAGTTGAACAAATAGTTCTAAATGTCTCTATTAATCCTGCTTTACTGAATCAGAAAATGTATTGTCAAAAAAGGGTTTGAATTTCCTTCCTTCAAATGATGTAACTTTGTATCAATTAATATCTGATGTAAAGCAGCTTAACTTAGCATTATTTCTTAAGGACAACATCCATCTTGTAATTTAATTAAAGATGTTTTTGTCTTTTAAAATGTCTGATTTTCATCCACCATTTCATGCAGTGGTGTCATGTTTTGAGAAGGAAATAATTAAAGCTTTACAAAATGTTGATGTATAAGGCAGAAATATGACCAAAGAAAATTTTAAAACTATAAACCTTTAAAAAAAGTTAAATATTGTAATATATCAAGCTGATAAAGGGGGTGGGGGTGTCTTTGACTCCAAATACTATCGGGAAACAACAGGGCAACTGAATGATGCCAGGTTTTATACTAAAGCACCATATGACCTAACAGAAAGTTTTAATAATTCTTAGAAAAAGCATATGAAGAAGGTTAGAGTATTGAGGGAATTAAACGTGAAAGAACTGGCCATTCAATATATTTATTTTCTTCCCAGGATTTACAAAGATGGTAAAAATCCATCTAGTCATTCAAAGCAGTCAGGGATAGGCTCCCTTACAAAACCTTTATCTGCTTTTCTAACTTTTTATTAAAACCATTGATGCCCCACATTAAATCTATGTGAAGGGATAACACTAAATTACTTCAGACTATTAATGATGTTCAATATGAAATAGAATCATTGTTATGCACTTTGGATGTAAAATCATAATATACCTCCTTTCCACATTTGGGTGCGTGTTGGTTTAGAATTTTAGTTAAACAGAGTTCCCCTTTGCGGTGCAGGTATTAATCAAACATGTCTTCTACTGTAATACAACTTGATATCTGCAGTTGAATGAAAACTTTTGCCCCCATTTATGCAGATTTATTTAATTTATTTATTTAGAGGGTATAAGGAAGAACACATGATATATGATGCAATGCATAACACTTACTTGCCCTCAGTGGATTTGTGTGGAAGATTTCTTCATGACTGTTGGTTGATATGGAATTCAGATACTATTGATCAGATGGAATTTGTAGAATATCTTAACAAGTAGTCCTGCTAGGCCCGAAAGTGGCTGCTTAAACTGAGCAAATGACTAGAGGATCATTTCATTTCATCCAGCCAAGCAGTAACCAGCAGTTATAGCCATGACATTAGATGGCATACCTCTCAACTGTCCCTGATTTTTATTCAAATTTTACCTGTGTCCCTTTTAATCCTTCATAAAAATTGTGACTTTCATAAAAAAGATGGCAAATTTCACTTAATAAATACCCACAATAATTGGAGTTAGAGATGCTGTTTTATTTTTTAAAAATGTATTATTTCACATTTTTTATTCTGTCATTATATTGTGTACCAGCAGAAGTGCCTGTGATTATTTCTGAATTTGTCCGCAGTTCACTGAGATTTGCCCCCGATTCGTTGAGAGCTATGTCTGATGGCAGTATAATATTTCACCTCCATAGTTTATACAAACAAAATAGTACACATTAAAGTATCTCAATCCCAGTTGCTTCACATAAATCACAAAACCATAGAAATATTGCCCAAAATATTAGTTTGATCACTGCCAGCAACCCTGTGAATTATCATCACTTATCTCACTTCAACTATCCACACAAATCACAAAGCTAGAAGTATTGTCAAAATATCTGATTGACCCCTGCAAGCAATAATGTAAAAATACTTATCTCACCACCATCAACACCACTCCTGTCATCTCAGCTGTCCACATAAAGACAAAATATTATAAAAACAAAAAGTATCTGGTTCATCACTGCCAACTTTATTTATAAAATAAATTTAACAGTAACTCACTAGTCCACATAATTCCTTCAAATATTCCCACAATTTTGCAGAACATCCCAGATGGTACTTCCAGTACTGGGGGGGTTGCACCTATATTTGTGAGGTCTGTACTCCTGTGACCTCGCAATGTTTGAAAATGTAATTACATTGTTGGAAATGAGCACCTTCCATTGGATTGCCCTATGTTCCCAATCACAATTTTTCTTACTTTGAGGCACGTTGCTCTAAATAATAAATAGGGGAAAAAGTGCCCCTGCAGAAATGCTTAAGCAAGGCACCCTAGGCAATCGCCTATTTTGCCTATGCGCAAGACCGTCTCTGGATACTGAAGCAGGTATTTTGAACACCAGAAGTGGTCTTACGGTCATGCTTGTTGCTTCCTTGCTGCTTACAATAAAGAATTTAACAGGATTCTATGTGTTTATCAGGGATGCTCATTTTTTTGTTTTGTTTTTTTGTGGACGTTTTATCTTTCACACTATCCTGGATGGAATCTTGCATTTCATATACTCTGAAGTTTAAAATAGAAAACATATGGTACAACTACAACATCAGTAAACTCTATAGTAAAAAGTGAATGCTCCTGGCCATCACAGAAAAGATGCACACAATCAATTTAAAAGGCATTTAAAATCCTTCAGACATACCATTATGAAATGTAAGGCCAGCAATGATCTCAGGAAAACAAATAATTTAAAACAGAACCATAAGGCATTCTTCAGCTATATATGGAAGCTTAGAAGTAACCACAAATTCTGCACTGAACTAATCTCCAAAGATACATCCTTGTCTGAATCCAAGAATATTAATTATATTCTGGCAGACAAGCTGTCTTCTGAATTCACCTCATCCAATCTCCACTCTAAACCTTACACTAACACTCATATTGACCCACCAGGGATTTATTTGGACCAAATCTTTTGGCATTTTCCAAACTTAAAAAATACTACTTCCATAGACCTGAAAATAGCCCTGGACGTCAACTGAGAAGCATGAAATGGGGTCTAGCTAAACCTCTTCATTAACTCTTCACCCGGAGTCTTTCCTCTGGTTACGGCTCAGAGGTGTGGAGAATAGCAGTTACAGTGCACATGTCTAAAGGTTATCCCTCATCTGAAACTGTGAATCACAAGTCTGCTAGTCTCACTAGAATTATTTGCAAGGCTGAGAAACATATCAAAGTAGAACTAATGTACTGTGATATAGATGACCTTATACATGGTGGCATGTCAGTTCAACTTTATAAAAGGCAGATTATGAAAATGCACCCTATATGAGTTCTTCAAAGGGTTTACCAGATTTATGAATAAGAGACATATACTCTGCAGTTCTTATTTGGACCTTGCCAGACCTTTGATACTATTTCCTATGCCAAAATTACTGATAAACTAACCCAACTCAACATTAACCCATACATAGTTCACTTACGTAACTACTGGCACTATAAAGCAAAGCATTAGACCTATCAGGGAGGGTTTTCTTTATATATCAAGAGATATGTTAGGCAAAAACTTGTAATTTAGCATTTGTTATTATTATCTTGGTGCATATATATTCTTTATGTATTGTTTAACTCTACAGAGTAGTCCTGAAAAATAACTGGACAGAAATACTAGCTATGACATTCTATTGAGTCAGAGTACATATTTTTAACATCTCCTTTTCTCTGAAATGTTGTGACATGGAAATTATATTTAGCAAATTTGAATGGGGTCTGGATTTACAATTATGGACATGACGACATGTCTTAGGGCATTTTTGTAAGTTGGGTGTGGCAGCATAACATTTTGCTATGTTAACAAATAACTGGTCTGCCAGTATTTTCAATCGAGTCCATGGTCATTGTTTTATCTGAATTTTTTTCACCAGGTCATAAAACTGTATAGCTAAATCATTTGTTTTTTTTTTTTTTCCTCCAGATGTCAAAGAAGGTTGTACAATGTATCTGAATTGTCTGAATATTTGTAAGAATCATGTCATTTAGATCTTATACTGAGACTGCCAGATGAACATTCATTATGTATGATGTCATCTGCAATTTTAAATTTACTTTATCAGCTAGGACCCAGATGAGATTACTTATATATCTTCTCAGAGAAACCTAATGTAATAGATTTTTCAAAGTCCTGAATTTGACATCAGCTTTATGAGATGCTATGCGAGCAGTCATTTGGAAGTAGGAATTGTCAAGTTCCTGAATCTTATGGGATTGTACTTACAAAGACATGGCGATCTTAGGAATATGTTGCATAAACTACAATGAGACTGATGAGTCACTTAATTTAACAAATGTATATAATAGGTTTGTAGTATCCATATAATAATGCAGTGATGTCACAAACTAAATTATAGCAAGAAACAATGCAATGTTAAACTTTCATTTCTGTGTCATCTTGACCCACATACACATTTTCAGGTTGCAAAAATATTTTGTGTTTTTCACCTATCTAGCATCCTATTATTTATTTGACCTTTTGCCAGTCGTGCTAGTATTATTATATAATGTAAAAAATCTGGTTAGCTACAACTACAGAAATTAGATCAGTGTCTGTAAAATTCCCCAAATATGCTTTGTTTTTGGCATAGTGCCTGTAATTTCAGTATACAACTAATGTGTATTTTCCGATAAATTACATTTACACCATATGTTTTTCTAATATTTTCAATTTTTTTCTCCATTAGAAAGCTATAGTTAGCAAGGTATAGTGTGGAAAAGAAATATAGTATAGAAAAAAATAGCACCTATTTAGTCACTTATATACGTATGTTTAAAAACTAGTTGCCCTCTTCCTCCCCATGACATTGGCCATCTGACCATTCCCTTACATTCTCTTGTTTTTTTATTTTTTCAGTTATCTGAGAAATGTAAAACACTAACTTGTCATCTCAATAAAGACATAATGGAATTCTGTGTTTACATACTGCATTCTCAAATAAAATGGTGTACAATAGTACAAAATGCTGTGTTTATCTCACCATCTCATTACTACTAGAAGTAGCTTTGTTTAAACAACTTCCTTGTTGTCAGGGCCATCCATTCTACTTACCTTTATTAGAAGAGAGAGTAAACCCCATAATGGCTGGCCACCATCTGGCTCCTCATTATTAAGAGTAACTTTATATTAGACAGGCTTCCCACCTGATTTATCAGTAACCCACAATTCTTTCACAAATCTTGAGCATTAGTATTGCAGCTAGGTATCTGGCTTGCTGGCTAGTATGCTGACCCGACAAGTTATATTTAACCTGAATAATGAATTTTGAATACTGAATGTAAATATGCTGTAAAATTGGCTTGTATTTGTTCTAATGAATATAGAGTTACTGAAGTTAATTAACATAAGTTACACCCAGGAAATGACACAACCTTTTATAAAAAAGTGATTAATCATTTACTGATAAATCATACTGTAGGAATGGCACATATACTGATATTTCATTTTTACATAAATGCTTCCTACAGGGTTACTGTCTTTGAGTATTAGATGACTGATAATCATGCAGCGAGTTATATAAATGCTATTTTCTCTTCAGTGCAGTATGCCATGGCACTAACATGCATTTATGACTGTTGTCAAATAAGTCTGCTTCCTGCAGTGTTTTCTGTTTTCAAGACTAAAATTCATCTACCAATAGTCTGAACATTTTTTTTAATTTAGAGTCATATAAATGGCTGTATGTCTTATTATGCCAGCATGCATTGAAAATGCAGCATAGCATCAACAGCTTTTCCTGTAAATATCAAACCTGAAAAACCAATACTTTTGCAAGACTCACTTAATAAAGCTGTTGTCTTACTCTGACAGTCAAGATAAAAAAAGAAAAAGTCTTTCGGCTTTTCCCGGCTAGGGGTTGCCACAGCGGAACTCTGGTCTGCTAATGATTGGCAGTGGATTTTTTTACAGTGCTGAGTTGCCAGCCTAACGCCCAACCTTCAAAGAAGGCATACTCATTCACACACACACACCTACCTGCATGTCTTTAGAAGTCACTCGACTGTGAGGAGGATATGGAGACTCCACACAGATGGAGCTCCAGCCGAGAATCAAACGGGAGAACTTCTTGCTGTGAGGCGACAATGCTAACCTCTACACCACCGCGGCCCTACAGTCAAGATAAATGCACTTATTGAAAAATGATGCAGCTCTTGAAATCGTACTGCTTTTGTTTGTTCAGGAGCACAAAGTGATACATTGTAAAGACTAGAATGTTCAGAAAGGTTTAGTAGTTTGCCTGCACCTGATGAGGTGATATATCAGATGGATGTAATTGTGAGGTAAGCAAAGCTTCAGTATTTAAGACTGTGTTCAAAAGTTCTCTGATTCTTTCTGATGAAGTCCTGCTATAAGTTGATTTGGAATGAAAAGCATGCTGAATTTGAACTTTTTGTGTTTAAAAGTGCTGTTCAACTGAATAGCAAGATGAATAAATCTTGTGGTTTTAACTGATTTTCAGTTGTTTGTGGTATAGATTTCCTTTCTGGAGTTGGGGCCTAGTACAAGATGTTCTATAAATATTTGCTTTTGTCAGTACATGCTAACTTTATGTTAATAGTTATTGATTCATGAAAAGCAGGTAACTTTTAATAGCTTTACTTTAAGTGCATACAGGCTTTTATAGATGGAAAGGATGCTTATCCATTTAAAATAAACTAAAATGTAAGAGAAAAGAAATGAACAAAAATAGTCACATACATATACAAACACAGTCACTCACACACACACACACACACACACACACACACACACACACACACACACACACACGCACACATACACACATGCATATAAAGTGTACATTTCTAACTACCCATTGACTGTCTATACCTCAGATGTCTGACTGTTAACTAATGATTAAGTACATAAACAAACATAAATAATAACTATACTAATATATTTCAGCTCACTGTTGTCAGGACCAGCAGAGCACAAAGTATTATAACCTCCCTCTTTTGCAGACATACACAAAGTTGTAGATATTTTTAACTGTGTACAGGCTCAGAGGTCTGACTGTGACCAAGTGAATGAATATACAAATAGTCACTATAACATATTTCAGATTGTTGCCATGAGATGCATACAATTTATGGGTATGTGCAATCATAAAACATCCACACACATATGCACTCACATGGTGTCTCTTTCACATACACATGCATACACACATTGTAGCTGCTGCTGCAGTTACTTGCATTAATACTGTTTTGTTTTTCATTTGATTTTTCTTTTTTTCTGGCTTGCTAACCACTGGTTTCTAAGGACAGCAGTTTGCAACATTTTACTTCAGGGTATCAAAAATCAAATTATAAATTTGTAACAATTTTGAAAGAAAGCTTTGAATGAAATAACACATTGTTATGTGTTCTCAAAATGGATTTTAGAAATTAACTTTGACAGCAAAGATGCAAAGACTGAAAGATGAATTTCTTGAATCCAAATGATTATGATAAGAGGCACAGTCATAATTCTTTCTAATATATGTGGAGTTTTAGCTGCCCCAATATGATGTACTCTCATAAAAATTAGAAATATGGTTACCAATGCCAATCATAAAATCTTTTAGCAAATACAATGAGTCATAATAAAATAATACTATAAAAATGTAAAATGTTTTAACAAAATGAAAATGTAAGCTCTAAAATGTACTACTATAAAAACACAATATGGCAGTTTAAAGAATCTAACAGATTTTAAAGTGCTTAGTTAACTAATGATGCACTTCTTGTATGGTGGTCATTTGTATGGCAATGCTAAAGGTATTTTTAAAAGATTTGTTTTATTTATGCCTTTATTCCCTCAGATTGAACAGATCTGAAAAAGTAATATTGGGGCATCTATTACAAGTTGTTGAGTCCCAAACTCTAATGACACTTGGTATGGAAGTCAAGTACTTGAGTGTTTTGAAGCTCATTTACACTGCTTCTCACAGCTGTGGGGAGGGAGTGCTGCTCATACTCAAACTCAGATATGAGCTTGGGCAAAAAGCTGTGGGGAGTGCGTGTGAGATGGGGTAACATTAAGGAGTGGGAAGAGTTCTAGGGAGTGATCAGGCAATTTAGATTTTTGGAGATGGATGGAGCTTTAGGTTTCGGCAATAAACAAGGAAATTAGAGTAGGGAGGCAGAGTAGACATTTATTGCTAAGGGACTGAGGAGTCAGGTTTGGTAACTGGGTGGTAGTTTTAGTTATGATGTTGGTAAGGCTATGTATTGTAAAGGATCTGGCTTTGGGAGGGCTATGCAGAAAGGGGAGATCAGGTTAGTGGTAGTTAAAGCACTCGCTCTTTTGAGTAAGTAAAGTGAGCAGGTGTTTCAACATCTGTTTGCAAGTGAGCACCTGTAGTAGACCATAATATATGATCTGCTTTTTCAGCAGTACTTATTTTTAGTTTCCTCTAGTTAATTTAGAAAAAAATATATATCCTTATAATTTCCTTTTTGATTGCAATTTAGAAATACAGATTTTGCATATGCAGACTGCACTGTGAGCGCAGTTTCATGTGTTATAGCTTTTGAAGGTGTTTGATACTTTTTATCAATTGAAAAAAAGTATAGGAAAGCAGCATGGCATGTTTAACAAACTTAAAAGCTGTAACATTCATCAAGCTTACACAGAAGTAGCGACTGTAATCTAAGTATACTTTTAAGCAACCTACAGATTTAAACGCTGTTAGATATTTTACTCTGCCCAATTTCATTTTGTGTGTTCCCTATGCAGTTCTGTGGTGGCTGCCATCTTTATGACATCATGAATTTTGATAATGATAATGACCGCTCTATATAACGTATGCATTATAACTGATTTCTTATGTCTCACTCTAACAATGCTATGTTATCACTTTCAGAGAATAACTGTATTGCATGTATCATATAATTATTATCCAATAAAAAAGACAAACAAAATGAAGTGAATGACTTGATGGAGTAATAAAGATGTGAAGACCAGAACAGATTCTGCTGTGCTCTTGAGATTCATGTACTTGATGCTTACGACATATCTGATAGTTTCTCCAGAGACTATATCACTCAGTATAAGAAGTCTCATGTTTCTTCATGGCCTTTTGCTTTGAAGGCCTGTGTCTATTTGAATATAGACTCCTTGTCAACATAATATTCAAGGCATATTCCATGAAGCAGTATCTCCTGATATGCTTTAACTTTATCTTTGCTGCAAGTATATAGGTTATATGCATCATGTTTCTGCTTTAACAGGTGTTATGACCTTTGTCCAATGATGTTTCTGTGTATACAAGGGGATGTGGGGGGCAAACCTAATCCTTGCAGAAAAAAAATAATTTTCTTTTTCCTCAAGTGCTTCTTGAGTGTGTGGACTTGTGTTTACCTTGGGTATTGTTTCCTTACAGTATGATTTTCAGGTATTTGCAAATATCCCTTTTCAGTATCAATGCGAATCAGTTTTTCTGTGTCAATAAAATGTACATACCCATTCATTAATTCACTTCTCTTCTGTTGTCTGTTTTTTATTTATGTTTTTTTTTTTTTTTTTGGTAATGGATATCTGGATACAAACTATTTTAGAAATGTGTTGGTTAAAAATAAAGTCCAAATGCATATGATGTAAGTCTTTGTTGACTGAGGAACTTGAATGTTCACTAGTATATACAACACACTGACAAACTAGAAACTGAATAAAGAGGCAAAGATGTTGACCTTTGTAAATATACAAATTTATTAAAATTAAGTGTTTTCATTCTTAAATCATAACTAGATAAAAATTCTGATGAAGTTCTTGTTAAGATTTAGGAATGAAAGTACTTAACTTTGTTTTAATAAATCTTTGTATTTACCCAGATGAATGCATTTTTGGAATTCAATGCTCAGATACAAATTGTCCAACAAACCCACATGACTAAAGATAAAGAAGTTTGTGTCTGATGGAGGAAATTTACTTTTTCTTGCTTTTCAGCAAGCAGTCTTTCTGAAGTTTTTCACTCTTACATGTGACAAAGTGAGACTGGTTAGCTGATGTTGTTTTAGAAGATGGTGAGAGGTTAGCTGTTTTTCCCCAAGATCCATCTCAATACAGTAAAATGCAATTAGGCTGTTAACATGTGCAAAACCAGAACCCAACTCCTTTCACAGAAACACTTACAGCTTCCTCTATCAGATGATACCCTATTACTATGCTGTTTGGGAAATGGAATCTTGCCTTATGTTTTTGTCTGTATAAGAAAGTGTTATTTTGTTTCAGTTGTAGTAAAGAAGATGTAGACATGTAAGATGTATGCATAAACATCCTTATGGTTGACCCAGATGTATTTGTAACTTGATGACCACTTCAGGCATGGTGGGCAGCTATGAGGTTGCTCCAAAGACTGATAATTGTTGCTTCATGAAGTGTTCCTTTTCCAAGAGAGTGAAATCATATCCTATCCATTTGTATTGCTGTTCTTGCTCAAGTCCTCACAACCTCCATTGGTATTCCACGTGAGAATAGTAATTCACCCTGGGGGATAGCTCTGGCTGTTTTGAAACTGGATGGCTTTACAGACTGCTTATCAGGTGGAT
The DNA here is from genome assembly GCF_019279795.1 of Protopterus annectens. Lineage (NCBI taxonomy): Eukaryota > Metazoa > Chordata > Ceratodontiformes > Protopteridae > Protopterus > Protopterus annectens. Next base: position 229,614,024 of record NC_056726.1, on the reverse strand, counting down.
GTTTACCATTGATTCAAAGAATGACAGAAGACACTTAGACACAGGCTGTCAAGCTGGCTGTTCTAAATGGTTACATAATGAAAGAATGCCAAATATTTAGCTTGGTATTCATTAGCTAATATAAAGACCATTAGGCACTGCAAGGATATGCTATTTTTTTCAAGACACAGAAAAGTTATCCACTAATGCACCCTTTGGAAGAATTACCTCTTAGTCCAAGTCTTAGAAGTATGTCTGGTTATTGTAGCCTGGCTGACATACCTGCATACTGTTGTTTCTAGATCTTAGAGTATCACGAGTTAAAGCAGAGGGTGTGAAATTGTTGTAACCTGATGCCACATAACGGAAATTTGTTATATTCTATGAACATTTATGTGTCCCTCTTCCATCCGAATTGAAGAGGATTTTTCAGTATGCAAGACCCAGCAAAGTCCCTTTACCACATTATCTTAGTGTTGAACTGTAAAGACTATTTTGTGGTGAGGTGATCTATCACAAATAGTTTACAATGGTCTGCTTGAAAATACATCCTACCACCTTCTTTTCTTGTCATATCTTATAAACCTCATTCTTAACCATCTCAAGCAGCCACAATAAGTTGGCCTTTACCATCTCATATCATTTGCCACATGCAAGGAAAAAAATTGGCTAAGAGTTCAGCTCATTATTGTGAACCTATATGGTCCTGGCAGAGAACAGGTCTGGTTTGTGTGGTATCATGACCCACATGATCAAAAGAAAGCTGAGCACTACATACCAGCAGAGACACAGAGTGCAAAGACATGAGTTGCCCCCCCCCCCCCCCCCATGTGGAGGAAACCTTTTTCTGTTGGACTTGACCTTTCTTTCATGTCGTTCTAGTGTAAAGGAGTTACTGATACATTTCAGATGACACATTAAATGCATTTCTTGTCTGCAAAAATGAAAGTTAACTTCATATTATCAAAGTTCTTTTCTCTTAAACTGTTTCTATGAACAGCTTTACATCTCTTATTTTGGTTCCAGTCTGTATTTGGTGCAGATATATCACTGCATAGATAGTTTCTCCAGCCATATTGGCTAATGGCACAGTAAGATTTCTGGTCCTTATGGATTGTATATTTACATTTGGCTTCCTGGCTGTTTGTACTGGGTGATTTTTGTGTTACATTAAGTGTTATCCAATTCTAAGTTAAAATGAGGAAAATGAGTATAATACTCTTGTTCTACTATAAGAAAAGTGGATTTCGCCTATTGGAGCTTTAGCTTTTTAAGTTTATAGGCCAAACTGACAAACCATAGACTGCTTATAAAGGCTGAAATTCAAAATTTCTCAGAAAGAATAAGATTCTCTGCTCCATAGGCAAGGTGCATAATGTTTGCTGGTAAGTTCCTCACAAAACTATTCTTTTTTTTTTTTTTGACAAGCTGCTTATTTAAAGTGCATAAGTTATATGAATGTTTGCATTGTTTGGTGTATACTACGGAAAGCATTTAGGTTCTATTCACATTATAAATATGTAAACAAACACATAAATAAACATAATTAAATATCCTAGATTATTTATTTCATTTATTTATTTCATTTTACATTTGTTTACCAGGATAGTCTGACTGGGCTGTTAACCCCTTTTCAGCAGAGGCACGGGGGGGGGGCACATTACAAGCATACTTTACATTCAAACAGTATCATATAAAATATACAGATATTCGAAATGAAATAGCAATAAAATATACAAAACAAGACAGATTGCAATAATAGATTAATTCATACGTGTTGTACATACAAAAAAATTCACACTTGGTACAATTGAATGGAGCAGTACAAGTGTTCTCTGCCCACTGTTACTCACCATTCTGACCCACGACTGCTATGCTAAGCAAAAGTCCAACCATATCATCAAGTTTGCTGATGATACCACAGTCATGGGCCTCATCACAAAGGAGGATGAAAGGGTGTACAGAGAGGAGGTGGCATCTATGATCAGTTGGTGCGAGGGGAACAACCCTGACCAAAATATGAGCAAGGAGATTATCACTGATTTCAGGAAAAGGAGAACAAACCCCCCAGTGCACAGGATCAAGGGTGAGATTGTGGAGAGGGTTAAGGGTACAAAATTCCTGGGTGTACACATATCGGAGGATCTCTCGTGGTCAGGAAACACCAGTCAACTGGTTAAGAAAGAGCACCAATGCCTCCACTTTTTAAGAAGGCTGAAAAAAAGTAGAAAGGAAGGCATTAGAAAGAGTAGTGAGGGTTGCAGAGAAGGTAACAGGTTACATTCTTCCATCAGTACATTTTTATTCTGCAAGAAACATCTGAAAGGCCACCTAAATAATGCAGGACAACATGTATCCTGTGCATGGACTGTTTAAGCATCTGGCATCAGGCAGGAGATATTGTATTGCAACATCCGCTGTAGGAATACAAGATTCAGTAACAGTTTCTACCTTACAGTGATTAGAAGTCTTAACTCAGGAACTAGTCCCAGGGCTCTGGGCATTTAATAAGTCAGTTTTTATTTATCTGTGCAATATATACTTACATATATTCCATGTAAGTGCAATATTTATTTATTATATCCATAGTTGATATTATTTAACTCACTCAAGTGCAATATTAGACAAATGACGTAGGCATTTCAATCTGTAGTGTGTTTTGTATTACTTTAAATAGAGCAGTTAATTTAACTCAGGGGAGGCTATTCTTTTCATTTATGAGTGCTGGTAAATGTCTCTTTAAGAAGTTAATGATAGCTTATTTGATTGAAAAGTAGAAAAAGTGAGTGTTAAAGGATAGTATTCGATTAATCAGTAACAACTGAAAGAAAATTTATAACTGAGTTAGTTATTAAAACAAAGGATTAATATGATTATGGAAGAGAGAATGAGTGAAATATGAAGGTATCTTGGTAGAAAAAGAAACTAAGTATTAGATGATTTAGGTAGAAATTAGAGCTGTATATAATATTAATTGATAGTATTAATATACATCGGGGATGAAGATTGAAGATAAAGGATTATCTACAAGAAGTTCACAAAGTTAGGTAAGCAATAATTGTTAACATAACCACTTTTATCATCAATATATACACACTTTTTACATAATAATAATATACACAGAATATTTTCCCTTCTAACATACTCTTTAAGAGCTTCATGGCACATAGATTTTCCTATTCAAGAAAGCACATATCTTGTAGTCAAAGGTGCATATTTCTAATTAGCATTATTAAATGTTACTAGGGTACAATTGCAATTATTTGTTTATTTTTTTTATTTTAATGTATTTAACATTTGTTTACCAGGAAAGTCCAACTAGGACAGAGCCCATTTTCAGCGGAGGCCCGGGGAGAAATTCTCCAGATGTCTGTCTTTGGAATGTGGGATGAAACAGGAGCACCCGGAGGAAGCCCATATGAACACAGGGAGTACATGTAGACTCTGCACAGAAGGCACCACAGCTGAGAATCAATCTGGAGAACCTCTTGCTCTGAGGTGACATAGCTAACCACTGCTCCACCCAATTAGAATATCAAACTTTAATTCCTCAACAAATAACCACTTAGGGCTTCAACTCAAGAATATTTCCTAACTTACTTACCATCACTTGTCATTGGATATGGGAACTAAACAGGATTTATGAAATTCTCATTTCCCATGAATTACATAATCTAAATATTTAGTAACTATTTACAAGTTGTCATTTAACTCATTTTGTAAAGAGTAAAAAAAAAAGGAAACATTATTGACAGAATTGAAACTTTACCCTTTTGATATTTCTTTCTGTAATTTGACCAGACTAAATATCTTAGAAAGAAAAGTGTTTCCTGTTCTCTTTAAACTGGTCTATATGGTACACTTTCTACAACATCTTACATTCACCATGCAATATTTAAAAAAATAGCCATATAAATTTTATATTAATTAATAAAAGTACTTTCTGACAGTGTGCAATAGAAACATATGCAAAAAAATATATATATATTTGATTTTGCTTTTTTAGATGGGCACATTGCAACTGAAATTTCTTGCATGTTTATTAAGTGATGCGCTAGGCATTTTAAACAGTGAAGTAATGCACTATTTGTTAAGCTTCTGATGAGGACCCAAGGACAACTGGGGATGAAAGCACGTAATCTTTGTACACTTACTTTGTGTTTGTACCTTTACAGTTTTTAGGTTCATAGGTGAGTACTAGGCTAATGGCCTTGGAGCCTTTCCACTTCTAGCCCATAGTCTTACCATGGCATCGTGCTCTGTTGAGTACAGTCACTGGAGTGATCCTCGGGGTAAATTTTCTATTTTCCATCCACTCATCAAGATATCTCTTGAAGAGGACCAATGAGGTGCTCTGCTTGACATGTATGGGAAGTCTACTCCATAGCATGGGCAGTCTGTGGGTTATGAACCTGTCCCTCCAGCACATTCAGTTGATTGTGGTAATGAGGTTGAGGTCTTTGGAGTGTATGGTGTGGAGGGATTGGGATTTCTTTAGATGTAGCATTTCTAACAGAGCTGGGACACAAATGGTTTGTAATTCAAGCATAGATTGCCTCTAATAAGGAGATACGAGACAGAGAATAGTTGGAGTTTTTTGAGTCTGTCCATTTTTAAGGCCTAGGATCTTCCTTGTGAGGTACTTTTGCAGCCTCTCATGTTCTTGCAGGTGCCTAGTGAGGTATATGCCAAATGAGGCATTGTACTCGATGATTGGCCTAATGAGGGAAGAGTAGAGGGAGACAATGACCTCTTTCTTCCTGGATGCAAAGCCCTTAGTAATGAGATGTGTCATATAGAAGGACTTTCTGACTACACTGGCAATGCGGTGGTCAAAAGAGAGGTTGCTGTCAACCTGTGTTCCCAGATCACTTATAACGCCTTCTGTGTTCAGTTGACTACCATTGATGTGGTAATTTATGGGAACTGGGTTTTTCCCAAAGGGGATAACAACACATTTTTTGGCATTAAACTTAAGGCCATGATTCTGACACCAGTAGTTGGTCTCAGTGAGGCCTTTCTGTAGGATGTCACCATCACTTGGGGAGTTAATAACAGCTCCCAACTTGCAATCATCTGTGAACTTTGTCAGCTAGAGTCCTTTCATATTAGCAGGGACTTCAGAGAAGTAGATACTAAACAGGAGGTGATCCAGAACCGAACCCTGTGGGACTCCACCCATGACTGGCCGGCAGTCTGACTTGGAGTCAGCTACTTTCACACTGTGGGTTCTATCTGTGAGCCAGTTTGTGACCCACCTAGTGATATAGGGGTTGATGCCTATGCTTAGTGAGTTTTTCTATGATTCCTAAGTGGGGAATCAAAGGCATTGGCCAGATCAAGGTAGGCTGTATGAATTACCTTTCCTACATCCACAGCACTGGTGACTGACTCAAAGAAGTCAACCAAGTTGAGCAGGTATAATCTACCCTTCACAAAACCAAACTGTGTGGGATCCAGAGTTTGGAGATTCCCTATATCCTTGTTTATTATGTCCATGATGATGTGTTCCATAGCTTTGCATATCAGACTCATCAGGCTAATGGGGCAATAGTTCCCAGGCTCTGTAGTCACTCTTACTTTGTCAAGCAGAGCGCCTCTTTGGCCATCTTCAAAAGGAACCTTGATGACTGGGGCGATAGTTCCCAGGGTCTGTAGTCACTCCTCCTTTGTCAAGCAGAGCCCCTCTTTGGCCCTCTTCGAAAGGAACCTTGATGATGGGATGGGGGATAGGAAATTCACCGCAGGGATCACATCAGTTGCCCTGCTAGACAAGGATCCAGGGAAGTAAATATTGTGGGAAAAAACAGCTAGGGAATTGTTATGGCTAGGCTTATACAGGCCCTAGGGCGGATAGCCTAGTATCAACCTATGAACCTATGAGCCTTTGTGGAAAAGAATGACTGTAGCAGTGAGTCATTTAGTAGAGACAAAGCTTGAGGTGAGGCTGTGACTGAACAGGGCACACAGGTGAGGTGCTAGCTCACTCTGTAGTTCATACAGAATACAGCCAGGGATATTGTCTGGTCCCATAGAAGCTGTATTCCTGTCCTTGGATAGTGCTGTTTTAACCTGTGCAGAAGTAATACTGGGTGCCCTGCAATTGACAGGTATTGTTATTGGTCCTTGGGGGAGGGTAAAGTTGACACTGAATCTGTCGGCTAGTATATTGGCAATATCTGTTGCTCTGTATAGGAGGTACCATTGTGCAGTAACTCAGAAAATCTGGGTGCTGCCATGGAGATTCTTTACATAACTATAGAAGTCCTTGTGGTTGTCCTTACTATCTGCTGCAGTTCTGTTTTCAAAGCTAGCTTTAGAGGATTTGATGAGGGATCTCAACTTTTTGTTGAGGCTGATAAGGGAGTTTTTCCAGTCTTGGGACTTCACCTTATTCCACATCAGTTTCCTCCTTCTGTTGTAGAGTTCGTTTATAATAGGGGACCACCAGATTGGATTCCTTTTTTTTTTTGGAGAGAGTCTTGTTTCTATTAGGTATGGTGAGATCCATGGATTTGTGTACGTGTTCGTACAGTGCATTGGTGTATGATTCGGTGGTCATGCAACTAATCTCCATTTGAATGGGTGCTGTGAAGTTAGTCACCGCTGTTTTTAGGAGCCCAAAGTTAGCTTTGGAGAAGTTTTTCATTGTGGTCACCTTTGCGGGGGGTGGGGGGGTTGGTGGCTAGGAGGTATGTGGATTTCCAAGGTGATTAGTTTGTAGTCAGATCTAACCAGGGAGGAGTTGACTATTGGTGTAGAGCAATGGTTGCCCATGTTAGTAATGATCAGGTCAAGGATGTTGCTACCTCTAGTTGGGTAAGAACAAGCTGGTCCAAGGGATTGGAATTAATGAATTCCAGAAAACTTTGGGCAAGTGTATTGGTAAATGAGTAGTTTTCAGAGTTAATGGAGGGGTAGTTGAAGTTGCCTGGTATGAGAGTGTTAGGATGGACCTTTATATTATCCAGGGTGTTTAGGAACATGGAGTGAGAGCCTTGGGTCATGGTTGGGGACTTATAGCAGGCTACGACCTGAATTGCTGTCTTATCCAATGTTAGCTGCACCTGAAGTTCTCTGATCCATTATATTGGGCTACCAGTCTGGAGGTGTGCGCATCCTTTATGAATATGGGAACACCACCACCTTTGGAGCTTTGGTTCAAGTTCTGGGGCCGAAAGGTGTGGAATGAGTTATAGCCTGGTAGTGCAGGGGTGCTTTCTGCTGCCTTGAACCAGGTCTCTGTTACAGCACAAATGTCAATGTTCGCCATTTTAAGCAGTGCTTCAAGTGAGTGCATTTTGAGATTTAGACTTCTAGCACTGAGTAGCATAACCCTCAGATTGCATTTATTTGTAGCTGTTATGGTAGTAACTTGGTCTTTGTAACACTTCCTAAAAAAAGCCACTATAGGAGTGGCAAGAGCCTTGGCCAGTATTCGGAAGCCCAGGGGTGACAGATGCAGGCCATCTCTGGCAAAGCATTAAGGTCTGTCAGTCATGTTATCCCAGGCAAACAGATACTGCATCCCCTTAGAATGACACCAGAAACTTAGCCAGTTGTTGAAATAAATAATTTTATGCTTGTACTGTGGTATCATTCTGGGTGATGGTAGGATGCTGCTCAAAGCTAGGTTCATACCCGCCTGGGCTACATAATCCGAGATCTCCTCCATGTCTCATTTCATGTAGTCCAGGGAGGTACATCTCAGGTCATTCACGTCCACATGTACAATGACAGAGTCTTATTTGTACCTGTTGTTGAGGGACCTGAGTGCGTGCATTATGTGGTGGATCCTGGCACCTGACAAGCAGCTGACTGTTACTTTCTACTTATTCAACCTAGTGAGTGGGACATCAGTGTGCCTCACTATCGAGTCACCTATGACTAGCATGTTGGGCATGCTGTTTTGCTTTAAGGGCTTTGGTTGAGTGGCACACTATTTAGGAGAGTTATGTGTCTAGCGATTAGTGTTGTGTTGTGGTGGTCAAGTGCATTTCTGCCTTGGAGGTCTCTGCTGTTTAGGTAGATTTTTACTGTGAGCTTCCACAAAGGTGGGTGTGTGATTTGTGTTTTTATATGAAGGCAGTGCTGGTGTGCGTTCTAAGTGTTGACCTTCTCTTCTTGACCAGCTATTCTGGTCTTGGCTGGAGAGTGCATGGCTTCCAGTTTGGATATATATGCACCTCTCTCACAAGTCTGAGTGTTGGGAGGTAAGAGGAGATGGCTGTCGGTGTACATGAGGAAGTTGCTATATTGCCTCAGGGTGCCCCCAAGTTCACCAGGTTAATAAGAGAAAGCACAGGCAACTGTCCTTTAGAAATGCCTGGAGGGGTGGGCATTAATAATAAGTACTGGAGCTGTTTCCTTGTAAAACATTTAGTGCTGGTAGCACTTTTGTGTGCTACAATAATTGCTACAAAAAAGTGTGGTAAAGTGCTAGACTAATAAGCTAGTAAAAGTGCAGGAGAGGAGAGAACTAGCAGATCTAAGGAAAAAATTGAAGAGAACTCTTTGGCACCACTCAGAAACTTACAAACAGTCCTGGATACAGCATATCTGTATCTGGAATAGACTAGTTACAGAAAAGATGGGAAACAAGTGCAAACAAGGGCTTTTAAACCAGAAAGTTGAAAGAGATGGAAAAACTACAATTTCTGGGCCAGAAACCATTCCTCTTGTGGTAGATAGTCTACCTAGTGCTTACCACTCCCACTGACAAGCTGGAAGGCTTTCCCTCGGACACAGGAAGGCTTGAGGGGCTCAGAAGCTTACAAACAGTCCTGGATACAGTAAATCTGTATCTGGACTAGACTAGTTATAGGAAAGTTGAGAAACAAGCGCAAATGTGGGCTTTTAAACCAGAAAGTTGAAAGAGATATAAAAAAACTGCCCAAATGGCCAATAAACTGCAATTTCTGGGCCAGAAACCAGTCCTCTTGTGGTAGATAGGCTATTTATTGCTTACCACTCCCACTGATAAGCTAAAAGGCTTCCCTCTAACACAGAAAGGCTTGGGGGGCTCAGAAGCTTACAAATAGTCCTGGATACAGCAAATTTGTATACAGACTAGACTAGTTACAGGAAGGGTGGGAAACAAGCGCAAATGCAGGCTTTTAAACAAGAAAGTTGAAAGAGATGGAAAAACTGCCCAAACGGCCAAGAAACTACAATTTCTGGGCGAGAAACCACTCTTGTGTTTAGCTTAGAATTTTTTTTTTTTACAGAAAAGTAGCTAAAACAGCACTAAAAACAATTCAAGTGCAGTGCAGGCTAGCACACTTGAGTGTGTAGGAATATTAAAGCAAATAAAGTTTAAATAAATGCAATTTATTCAAACTGCATTCTGAAATGAATTCAATTACTGTTTTATTCAACTCTGAACAGTTAAAATGTGCCAAAAATATACTTCTCAGCTGAGAAGCAAACTCAGTCAGAAAACAAGGAGATTCTAGCAAAGTTTTTTTTTTTTTTTTTTAAGTAAAATGGAAAGGGAATATATTATTTATTTATTTATTTATTTTTTAGTAAAATGGAAAGGGAGAAAGGAGAAACAGAAGATAATTCAAGGTTAAGGTCCTAAGTGGGTTGGCCTTCTCAAATGTTCTCTCTTTGTTAGGTAGAATGAGCTAATGACACTAGACTGGGATAGAGCTGAACAGATGGGACTGGTAAGAGTGTCTGAAATCAAAATATGTACTCACTGTACTCGGTTGAGTGAGCAAATGAGATGGACCCAGGACGAGTGTTCAAACACAAATTTACAGGAGGGGCGGGCAATTCCAAAGCCGCCAATATTAATACCATAAAACAGTACCAAAATCCAGTAGCACCACCAAGGAATGCTCCAGTACACAAATTAGAAGAAAACAAAAAAGGAGCGTAACACCATAGACATAAAACTGGAACTTTAATACAACAAAAACAAGAACAGGATAAGCGCTTCTTTCGGCATGTGCCTTCCTCAGATCCTTGATTTTTTTTTTGTTGTATTAAAGTTCCAGTTTTATGACTATGGTGTTATGCTCCTATTTGTTTAAGATTAATACCATGACAAGAACAGGGAGGCAGGGCAGAAAACTCATTGCCGTGAGACAGAGAGACCACAATATTCAATAAAACAAATAAATAAACAGACAAATAAAATGCAGTACTATCTTTAACACTGCAAGTTTGCACTTAACTCAGTTTGTAATACATTTGATTGTAGGTATATAGCAACCAGTCAAACAGCTCACATATTGAGCAGAAATAAATTCAGAGGTATGTGACTAACACTTATTGTCCCGGTCCCCTTCAATAAACACAACACACCGAATTACATTGGACGACCTTTATTAAAACTTTCATAACATAACTTTGATAACCAAAATTTGTTAAATACAACTGGACATAGTGTATTCAATTCTAAACACAGCATAAACATCTTTGCAATGGTAATCAGGACAGCGTACCTGCTCATCTTGCCCCAGTAAGCAGCACCCATACCTTGTCTTACTTACTTTACTTATAAACATCCTTATAATGTTAACCAGGACAGCATACCTGCTCATCCAGTCCAGTAAGCATCATCCATACCTTTGCTCATTTACTTTACTTATAAACCTTCTTAAAATATTAATCAGGACAGGGTACCTGCTGATCTAACCCAGTAAGCAGTATCCATACCTTTGCTCACTTACTAAATCATTCACTGAATTACCTTCACACCAAATAAGCAGCATCCTTACCTTCACTTGCTTATCTATTCAACAAAAACTCCTTGAAATGCACAACGAGACACTAGAGGGGGAACAGAAGAGGGCAAGCCTGTCCCTCTTCTTCACCTAACAGAATAAAATAACCACAATTCCACCAATCCGCCAACAAAAAAGGGAGGGTGGGAGGGTAGCAAGTTCACGCCAAAATGTGATTACTTACCCAGTCAAATTCATCAAAATCCCTTAAGCACCTCCCACCATTATCTTATTTCCTTCCAATCAACCCTCTCATTGTTTAACCCTTTCATCTCCCCAACCTATTGAAACTCAATCCCCAACCTATTGAAATTCAAACTAACACCCCCTTGAAGATGTCCCAGGACAACTTGGCTTGTGCCAAGCCTCATTTGTCCTGGTCCCCTTTAATAAACACAACACACCGAATGACATTTGACAACCTTTATTAAAACTTCCATAACATAACTTTGATTACCAAAATTTGTTAAATACAACTGGACATAGTGTAGTCGATTCTAAACACAGCATAAACATCATTGCAATGTTAATCAGGACAGCATACCTGCTCATCCTGCCCCAGTAAGCAGCACCCATAAATTTGCTTACTTACTTTACTTATAAACATGCTTATAATGTTAACCAGGACAGCATACCTGCTCATCCTGTCCAGTAACAGCATCCATACCTTTGATCACTTACTTTACTTATCTTCTTCTTCTTCCGGCTGCTCCCGTCAGGGGTCGCCACAGCAGATCAACTGTTTCCATTTCTTCCTGTCCTCTACATCTTGCTCTGTCACACCAACCACCTACATGTCCTCTCTCACCACATCCATAAACCTTACCTTAGGCCTTCCTCATTTCCTGTTACCTGGCAGCTTCATCCTTAGCATCTTTTCCCCAATATACTCTGCATCCCTCCTCAGCACATGTCCAAACCAACGTAATCTTGCCTCTCTGGCTTTGTCTCCAAACCTTCCAACTTGGGCCGACCCTCTAATATACTTATTCCTAATCCTGTCCATCCTCGTCACACCCAGTGCAAATCTTAACATCTTCACCTCTGCCACGTCAAGCTCTGACTCCTGCCTTTTTGTCAATGCCACTGTCTCCAACCCATATAACATAGCTGGTCTCATTACCCTCTTGTAGACCTTTCCATTCACTCTTACTGGTACTCGTCTGTCACAAATCACTCCTGACACTCTTCTCCATCCACTCCATCCTGCCTGTACTCTCTTCTTCACCTCTCTTCCACACTCACCATTACTCTGAACTGTTGATCCCAAGTATTTAAATTCATCCACCTTCACCACCTCTACTCCCTGCATCCTCACCATTCCTCTATCCTCCCTCTCATTCACACACATATATTCTGTCTTAGTCCTGCTGACCTTCATTCCTCTTCTCTCTAGAGCATATCTCCACCTGTTCCCTACTCTCACTACAGATCACAATGTCATCTACAAACATCATAGTCCACGAGGACTCCTGTCTGATCTCATCTTTCAACCTGTCCATCACCATTACAAATAAGAAAGGGCTCAGAGCTGAACCTTGATGTAATCCCACCTCCACCTTAAATGCATCCGTCACTCCCGCAGACCTCACCGCTGTCACATCACCCTCGTACATATCCTGTACCACTCTTACATACTTCTCTGACACTACCAACGTCCTCATACAATACCACAACTCCTCTCTAGGCACCCTGTCATATGCTTTCTCTAAATCCACAAAGACACAATACAACTCCTTCTGACATTCCCTGTACTTCTCCATCAACACTCTCAAAGCAAACATTGCATCTGTAGTGCTCTTTCCTGGCATGAAACCATACTGCTGATCACTAATCATCACCTCCCTTCTTAACCAAGCTTCCACTACTCTTTCCCATAAATTCATGCTGTGACTGATCAATTTAATCCCTCTGTAGTTACTACAGCTCTGCACATCACCCTTATTCTTAAAAATCGGTACCAAAACACTTTTTCTCCACTCTTCAGGCATCGTCTCACTTTCCAAGATTTCATTAAACAATCTAGTTAAAAAATCCACTGCCATTTCACCTAAACACCTCCATGCTTCCACAGGTATGTCATTTGGACCAACAGCCTTTCCGTTCTTCATCCTCTTCATAGCTATACTTACTTCCTCCTTGCTAATCCACTGCACTTCATGATTCACTATCCGCACATCATCCAACCTTCTCTCCCTCTCATTCTTTTCATTCATCAGCCCCTCAAAGTACTCTTTCCATCTGCTCAACACACTCTCCTCACTTGTGAGTACATTTCCCTCATTATCCTTTATCGCACTTACCTGCTGCACATCTTTACTAGCTCAGTCCCTCTGTCTAGCCAATCAGTACAGGTCCTATTCTCCCTCATGTCCAATCTTTTATACAACTCGCCATACACCTTATCCTTAGCCTACACCACCTCTCTCTTACTTTACCTATAAACCTCCTTAAAATATTAATCAGGACAGTGTACCTGCTCATCTGACCCAGTAAACAGCTTCCATACCTTTGCTCACTTACTAAACCATTCACTGAATTACCTTCAAACCAAATAAGCAGCATCCTTGCCTTCTCTTGCTTATCTATTCAACAAAAACTCCTTGAATTGCACCACCAGACACCAGAGGGGGAACAGAAGAGGGCAAGCCTGTCTCTCTTCTCCGCCACCAGCCTACCCAGGCTGTTCTCCCTCACCAACAACTTCCATCAGCTAGCCACCCTTTATGGGATAAGGCCAAACATCATTCGGTGTACAATGATTACCCAGACATTATCAACCCCTGGCAATTACCTAATGCTTACCGAAGCATCCCCTGCCACTGGAGCAAGAATACTCAGCCCCAATCACCATATTAAAGCAATTGCATATCACCCTTCCCAAACAATTCCTTTTACTTGCCCAATGACATGCAAAACCTGAAGAACTTCAAAATGCCATTTAACAAGCCAACACAAGATACTCATATCAAAAGTAAGGCACTTAAACCCCATGATGGCTTTAGCAGTCTGACCCCTCTTTTCTCTACCAATACCCTTGAATGCCACCAACAATATACCAAACTGAAAGTGCCCTATGCAACAGGTCAAAACCAGATTATACCAGAATGAAAATATTCATTGCCACCTGGTCAACACAAGATTAATGACATGCCAAACCCATCCCGCTTGTAGAAATTAAATTACATCAACTATTAACCCTACCAAAGTAAACCACTCAAACTGGCCAAATAAACATGTCCTACATCTGCAAGAAATCACCACTGCCCAACCGTAATGACTATTGAATAAAATTGCCTAATACCTTATAGCCTCTCCAGTACTCAGAACATCCACAAAACAAACCCATTACATTTCAAGTCCATTTCCATCAAAGCATTGACTGATACTCACTCAACACCTAATGTATAACCTCAATGTGCTCAACCAAGTGGTCGGGACTTCCATTGAAACCTGCATTCAGATTTAAAACATGCAGCAAAATCATTCTCACTATGACGACCATCTAACGTATGTAATCTATATGTCTTCCCATACAAATATATCCAATATTCAGTAACTAGCAACTTAGCAGCATGGAAGAAAACCCAAGAGTACCCAGCAAAACCCACACAAGCACAAGGAGGACACGGAAGGCCCACAAGACTGGCCAATAATCAAAGTGGAGAACCTCTAGCTGTGAAATGACACAAACTACTGCACCACTGCATGCCATGATATTTAAATTAAAACTCTTAATTCTACCATGGATTGTACATTATCCTGTAACAAAAATCAAATGAGGTCATAAAACATAATACTTATTCTAGAGTTAAACAAAAGTTGGTTGTGCTTCTTCTTTTTCTTCTTCCAAATCACCGTGCTTGCCTTTTAACCTATCCATTTCTGATTACTCACCCAATGACCCCACCGCTTATTCGACACCAAAGCATGATTATCTGCGAACTCACTATATCTCCACTGGAACTTGGCATACTATCATTTATTCTAAACTATAGCCACAGTGTTCAAAGACCCCATTTCAGTCAGTAAAAAAATGGCACTGCCCCTCCAGCCCTCAACCTCCCCCTCAACCGAAGGAGAAAACAAACCCCGAACGGCAATAGCAATGCCGAACACCAAAACCACTACACCACCAGTCAAAACCATGCTGACACTAAAGAAAGACCTTTCTTTTTTCTTTCATTCTACCATACATGCATGCCCACTCTGCTACCACAAAACATCAGTTGCAAACTCAGACAAATAAACAGGGACAGAACTCACAGAGCATGCACCACCTACAACTGCTATTCATCGGTAACTAAAAAGCATCTGACAAGCACTTATTGATCCTCTCAGTAACCCCACCAGTTCACACTGCACTAACCTGCCTGACTGCACTGTCAAACAGTCCGCCTTGAAGTCCGACATAGACAATTCATCACTTTTTTTTCGGCTGCAACTAAGCATTGACCATGCCATTCCTCTACCAAACATGACCAAAATCCAACCACCAAGCAAAACAGGGAGAAAAACACCGACAGCAGAAACAAAGAAAACCAGCCTAAATCCACCACTCACGCAAGTCTCCAAATCTCTCTGGAATGCACAACTGCAAACCTCCAAAAGCACCAGCCTCCGGCAATTTTTTTTTTTTTTTTTTTTTTTTGTGACTGACAGAGACAAGACAACACAACCAGCATGCATCTCCTGTGGCAAAAGATGTCCACAACTCCAGTTCAGGGCAATCCACAACTAGAAAGAGGAACCCTGCAGTCACCTGAGAAAACCACTGACACCCAACTCTGAAAGAGACATAACAGTACAAAGTAGTGTCTTCCCATTACATTTAAACTGTAATTAAAAGGCCAACAACACAAAACAAAATAAGCATCTACAGTTACACAGGTGATGTACTTAGGCTAACCAGCTATTCTTTCACTAATATCTTTAATCTGTGGGTATCAGAAGAGCTGACTGTGAGAGACAAACATTAGCAAAACCAGAACTGAAAATCTGATGAATCCTTGTATGATTTGCCTTTTATCTTGCCTGAAGTAGCTGCAAAAAGAGAGTCAGAGAACAATTGAAACTCATTAAGTGTTTTGCTAACTAGCGAAGTGTTAATCATATCAAACATTCAGATATGACCTAGAAAGTACAGGTTTCCTTTCCACTTGGAGAAGCAAAAGGTATTGTTTCTTTTGTCCAGGTCCCCATGGAAACTGCCACCAATTTACTAGAACAGACCCACATTATGCAGCCAAAACCTAGACTCATCTGCAGATATTTGAATGGCAAAATATGCCTCATGTCCACTATTACTTCACCTCTCTGCCTAACAAACAAGCTACCCATTAATCATGGCCCACAAGAGCCTCCAAATTAATCGCTGCAGGTCTTGAACCCAGGCCCCTGTGCCCCCCCCAAAAAAAATTAATACTGCTACTTATGTTTTGTAACCTAAACACCCAAACCCGACCATTGCAATAAGAGATGCAACCTGCGAATGCAGAAATCTAATTTATAGTAGCAACTGAGAAAAGAAAAACAAACCAGTACACAACTTCGCCACTCTTACTTCTGAACCTAGTAGCTCATCGCAATTGCGGTGTACTGGGTATGCCCAATGGCTGCCGTTACTCGCACTTACTGAAAACCCGCAAAAGCCACTAGCAACTTCTGCCAGTGGGAGAACATCAACATGGCCATGATGCTGACCGGAACAAAACAAAAAACATGCCAAACAACTTCCACTATCAGTCCCCTAGGTACATATGTAATCTTTTTTTTTTTTATAATGGAGTTAAAGAATACCCCCTATCTGGTAACCTTATAACAAGGATACTGCAAAGGCCCTCCATTCTGTAATGGAGAACAGCAGTTTCTAACAAAATAGCACAAACAACCCTTCCACGGCCTGTTCCATGATATGCATTCCACTGTCATCACTGTCCCAAATGCCCTGTCCCTCTAGCCACTACAGTGGGAGAGATAGAGAAAAAAATAAATTATTACCTTACCAGCCACCTGCCCCTGACTAACCCGACATCCACCAGTAACCCAAGACCTACCTGCTCACTTGGACTACCTACAGGTCATCTTGGGCATGAACTCACCTTTTACACCAAAATGTGATTACTTACCCAGCTACACTCATCTAAATCCCTCCCATCCTTATCTCATTTCGTTCCAATCAACCCTCCCACTGTTTAACCCTTTCACCTCTCCAACCCATTGAACTTCCATTAATATCAACCCAATACCCTATTGAAGATGTCCCAGGACAACTTGGCAGCCTCATTAAGTACAAAGAAACCCTCTAGGCTAAGAGTTTAATACAGAATATTAAAGTGAAAACAATAATAACCCCCACTAACTGCAGAGAGACCACAATATTCAATGAAACAAATAAATAAACAGAACAGTTACCCGCTACCCTTGGGTTCTAGCATGTGTATTCTGTGATTTTAAATAAAGCTGCTAGTTTGTGTCATCATTTGTCATTGGAGTCCTTTTGAACATCTGTGCTGAGTGTATTTACTCCATTTCTTCATCTAAACACTCAAAGATAATCACTTTCACTTCACATGAATACATGCATACATAAAGCAAACCGGAAACAGTCTAAATGATACTTTTCTTCATTTACACTCCAGCAACACATCCAGAAAGAACAGGCCATGAATAAGCATTATATCAGAGTAATTATTTTGCAGAATCACAGACATCCCCTCAACAAAACAACCTCCACCCCCACACACCATCAAAGCATTTACAATATCTTTACCTTTTTATAAAAAGTCAAGAAATCAAACAAAAATGTCTTTTCCCTGACTCTTTGGATATAAATGTAACACACAATTCATTTTGGCACTGTCAGCCATGGGCAACACCTTTACTCAATAATTCATTCAAAACTATGGCAAAAGAAAGAAAAACATCAAAGAGATTGTGTTATCATGTTTTGAAAAGAACAACCAAGGAGGCATCCAATTACTTATTGACACTTTAACTGTTTCTTTTTATGGATATGAACTTTACACAAATAGCAATCCTCATCTTGCCTGGTTGGAATTTTTAAATAGTTTATTACTTTCACATATGTGTAATTACAACATAGGTGCACACATTAATAGAAAAGCAAGGATTCAATACAAATGTTTTTTTCATACATTATACATATATTTACTTTAGTTTAACAGTTAACACGCACACCAACATTACATAAATTCCTCAAGTGCTGATGAAGCTTCACTCTTCCTCCAGGACATTATTCTGCATGTATTGCTCCTTCAGATTCCATTTATTTATATGTGGTTTGCTCCTTCTCTTTTTTTAGCATCCCAATTCCAGTTTTCTTAACACATTTGAAACAATGAGTGCAGCACTTACAGCTGGCGTACATTTGGATTTTCATCTTCTAGTAATTGCTTTTTTGTCAGGCAGCAGCATTAGACTGTTTTATGAAACAATGACCCCCTGTGATTTGGGAGGCATGGGTATCTGGGTACTCGCAAGTGAGCAGCAGCTTTTACATTGCATCAGATGTTCGGATTTCTGCTAGATATACTTCTGCTGTGGGCCCTGTCTTTACTGGAGCCATCTGCACATCTACTCTATGAGCAATAAAGGATACGTCAAAACATTACTGCTGGTACCACCTCACCGGCATAGCATGCATAGCATGCATTGCTGTTACAGTGTGCACATTCTGTACATTTAATATATGCACAGGATTTGGGACCATTCTTGCTTGTCTGGAGAAACCCTGATTTATGATGGGGGATTTTATGACCTGGTGGCATTCCTAAGAAGATTTTGGGATATGAATGTTGGATGACATCACAGACATTATAGACAGCAGGGACATCTTTACTTTCCAGTATTAACAGTCTCTACTAAAGTGTATCTCGGCTTCACTCAATTATGAAATGTATTAACCTGTACTTCAGTTTAGGTATTTCAATTTCTATATTCCTTCCTTTGTTATGTGAGGACATGCGTCTTAAGTTATGTCTCAAATTTTGTATTTCATTGTACATGCCATGCTAGGTAATAACTAAGGTCTCATCTTTGTTATCCTTCATGGCACAAGCCTATTGCTGTGTTTATTTCTGTTATCTTTTGCGTGCATTTTATAATTGATTTTTATTTTACTGGAGATTTTCTCATCAGGTCTCTACTGAAAATGGGCTTTTGTTATCAGATGGACCAACCCAGTTAACAAATGTCAAATAAATAAATAAAATGAACAGTGTGACTTTGGTCCACTTTGAAAGGGCCACAACATATTTGATGTTAAAAGATGCTCTACTTAAATCTTCCTTTTGCAGTTCTGAAAATGTGGGCAAGATCATCTTATAAATTCCATCTACAAACTATGGTCTTATTTATTTACTAACAACTGTTTACTGGGAAAGTCTGACAGGGCACAGGTACCCTTTTCAGAGGAGGCAAGGGGAAAAAGCTCCTAAGTATAATATCTAATGCAATCAATGTTTACAATAATGCATTTTATAATGCAGATTCAGTAACTACACAGCACAATAGTCAATATAATAAAACTTGTACTGATATTCAAAAACATTATATGTACAAGCCTTGTATCGGAAGGTTACAGATAGAGGAGTAGTGCATAAGATAGGAAGGAGTAATTTAAAAAATTCACTATTGTGAGTTATTAGAGGAGACAAGCAAGTTTTAGTGTTAACAGGGAAACAGTGATGGAATTGCAATTTGCCCATGCTAATTATACATAGTTATAGTAGTTTAAGAAGTACAGTAAAGTGAGGTATTATTAAGGGATAAGCAGGACGAGTGGTTTAGTGCATTAAAAGGAGGTGTAAGAAAGGTGATGAAGGGTGTTAGAGAGCTGTGTCTAGATGAGGAGCAAAGAGATAACCAAGAGGTAGAGAAGAAGTCTTTCAGTAATGGTTTGAAAAGATGAAGGTGTGTGAAAGACCTCCTGATATAGGAGTTTTATTCCAAGTTCTAGCTACACTACTGGAATAAAACTGACACAAGCAGCACTTTGTGGTTTGGAGATGGTAAGGAGATGTTTATAATTGGACCAAAGGGTGCAATTCAGAAGATAGTACTTGAATATAGATCTAATTGCCAGGCAGGCAGACAGGAAATGCATGATTTTATGCATTAAGGTGAGCTGCATATATGATAGATGATGAGAAAGCTCAAGCCAGGCGAGTAGTTTCTGTGGTAAACAGTGGTTGGTATGGCAAGATTTGTTGCAGGCAAATCTGGTGACTTTGTTATAGCACTATTCAAGTTTATAACTAAGTGAGGCTTGTAGGTTGGTCATGATAGAGGCTCCATATAGGAGAGAGGGTAAGAGGATGGTGGTAGTTAAAGTTACCTTAGCAGAGTCTATAATGAATTTCTTTACTCTATGCAGAGTTAAAGGCTTCTTGAATAATTCTCTGAAGATGTATTAGGTTGTTGGAAATACATATTACGGTAGAATCATCAGATTATTATATGAGGAAAGACTGCTGATATGATTTATGTAAATTGTTCTTGAATATATTAAAGAACAGAGGGCTGAGAATGGAGACCTGTGGCACACCAGTACTGACAGGAAGAAAGGGAGAAAAAGTGGGGAGTCATTTAACTGATGTAGTGTTTAAACTATAGTAGTGTGGCTTGTGATAGCCTTAGGGAAGACAGTTGGTAGAGGAGCTTTTGCTGAGACACTAGATCAAAAGCTTTAGAGAGATCAAAGAATACAAGAAAAACAAGTTTCCCTTCATATCTGGCTTTGTTAATAATGTTTTGTGAAAGATAATAATGCTGTAGTAGTGCTCTGGGTGGGTCTGATACCATGCTGTGTGGCAGTCAGGAGCATTTCATAAAGAATATGTTGAAGAAGCTGCTTGGGAATATCCCTCACTAGAATTTTGACTAAGGAGGCAATATAGTCATTGGTCTTAAATTGGTTATATCAGATGAGGTTCCTCCTTTATGAAGAGAGATGGTGAAGACTTTTTTTCCATAGAGAAGGAACGTACAATTCCTTGATCTGTTAATTAGAAGACTTACAGGATAGGTTATGGAACTGGCAGCCAGCTGGAGGTATTCTGCTGGAAGATTATCTACCGATGGAGAGCAGAGTTCAATTTAAGAAGTAGTGATTTGATGTATAATATGTTACTGTCTGAGGAGAGGGCATGTCAGGATTATTGAAAGTCTTTAGTAAGGGCTTTAAAGCGTTGCATAAAATGTGTGTTATATTGAGCAGCTATTTGATAGGGAATGTTATTTGGGGCAGGATTAAGAGTGATGGATGTTCCATGGTGAAGTATATTATTAACAGAACACTGGAATTTTTTAAGGTTGGGAGGCTGATTTAGTAAGGAGTTACTGAAGTAGATTTTCTTGTCTGCAAAAATATGTTTTTTAGTACAGTGACATTGTTCTTTTAAGTGCTGTAGGTTTTGAGGAAATCTGTATTTTAACCATTCTTTCCAAGCCGTAACTCTTTCCTATATTAGGTGCCTGCTTTGACTAGAGAACCAAAGAGAATGATTATTCTTTATTATACCATGACCCCCCATTAATATTCCAAAACGTGCACGCTGATTGGCCAGCGTGCACGTTGTAAATCGACTTATACTAATGTAAAAAGGTCCGGTCGCCCAGACATTTTCCATTAGTATAAGTCTCTTTTAAAACACTGTCTCGCTATGTTAAAAGAGTTTAACATAGCGACACAGTAAAAAGCAACGGAGATCTTGCTTTCTCCGTTGCTTTTGGCCACAGCTTTGATGTACTGCGTAGGCATGCGCAGTACATCAGAACTGCTGCGGATACCAGACAGCTGTGGAAGGGCAGCAAAGAGGCATTATACAATGCCATTATTTAAGAAAAGTAATTATTTCTTTTCTTAAATAATGTCATAGTATAATAGCAATAACCCACTTCTGGGTGTGGGTAATGCGGGATTTACCCACGGTTGTCTTTGTTTGGTCCCTCGGGCTTCGCCCTCGGGACCAAACCACACCAACCGTGGGTAAATCCCGCATTACCCACACCCTGGCGTGGGTTATTGCTATATTATTTGTGTTCTAGTTGGAGCCAGTCTATGGAGTGTTTTCAGGAAAAGTGAGTTAAATTTGCTTACATCTTTCTCGAGTGGAATGTTTTTCAGGACAGACCAGTTAAATGAGTTTAGAATTCTGTCAAATGTATCAGGGCTAACATTAGTGAGGTTACAGACAGTTCTAAGTAATTTTGTTTTGACATGATGGGCACTGAGTCTGTTTGCATATACAGGAAGGGAATTACTGAGGGGATCTGAGAGTGTTACACTGGAAACATACTTAGCAGAATTGGACACTGATATCCTGCCACTGTTTTGGGATAGTTACAACATGTGTGGGAGTAAATGAGTTGAGTCAATCCAAACAGGTTTAGTTTAGCTGATGGACATTTTGTGGAGATAATTTGACAAATTAATGTCACCTAGGTCTATCTTTTCATTAGAGATTGCATCCAAGATCCAGTTTAGGATGTTTTCCATGGTTGTAGCATTATTACCTGGGGAAACTCATTTAAACCTGAAAAGCAGGAGGGCGATTAACACCTTTGCTTCCTAAGATCTAAGCCAGGAAAATAATTGCTTCCTGAAATATTTTTCTCCAAAATCCAGTACTGAAAGCACACACCAATAGATTTATAATATCTGATAAATGGTGTGAGTTACAGAAAATGCAAAATGTGATATCTTTGGTAGATAATGAACTACATATAGAGGTTACCAAAGGTATGTCGGTAGATGCTGATTTTATATTACAGATTAATTAAGGAAAAATGTATTTAATTTGCCAAAAAATACTAGTGTTATGCTCACACAAAAGGTAATATCCCTGTAACTGTGAAAGACAGATCTGACATATTAGTGAGGGAACTGTTTACCTGTTCAAGAACTTTCCAATGATGTATGATTAAAGTGGGTAATATGCTACTGTTTTGTAATATTATCAAATCTATGAAAATTATGCATATAATAATTTCACTATATTTCAAAACAATATTAAGGTACAAAATCATTTGTGTTAGCTGGCAAGGAATAATAGCAACATTTTGTCCCTTTACATTTTGCATGAGATGGCAACATTTATTCACTTGTAAGTCAAACAGTTTTCATGAAAATGATGCAGTTATGAGCATTTAATTAATAATCATAACTGCTTTACCAAAAAAAAAAAAACATTTTGTATCTCAGAATATCATCACATAACCCAGAAGCACAATGTTTCAATGTCATTTTTACTTAGAGCTACTACTTAAATATTCCCATTCCCAAATAGATAGCATCACTTTCTATTCTTTGCATTAATACAAATGTGGAAATATCTCATTTTTCATAACTCTTTGTAAATACTCCTTAATAACTCTAGCTCTGCGTATTCTATAGTGACCATTTCACTGTCATGCTTGGCAGGTCACATCTGCTTGTAAGTGCCAACTTATTACCTTAGTTTTATGTATGCACCTTTACCAAGACTTCAGAAATTAGACTTTGAATACAGTGACGATTATACCTGTTTCTGAAGTACAGGAAAGTCTCCTGTAAAGATGAGCATACTCTTACAGGATACACAGCACCTCTACTTTCCTGATGACTGTACTCTTAAAGATAGCAAGAAGTTAAGATGGGAGATGAGAAGTTCAGCACTGTGGAATTTGTGAATAGGTATATAGCAGGGTAGGATATCAAGATAGTTAGGGCAAAGTAAAGCTACCCCACCACCTTTTTTGTTTTAGCTGTATCAGACGTGATAAGAATATAAGCAGGGAGTGATATTTCAGAGTCAAGTATATGGCTTTGTAGCCATGTTTTGGTTATGGCAAGAATATATGATCCAAGCATGGGGTTCTAAAATTTTATTATAGATGCTATGAGTATTTAAGGAAACCAATTTAAACTGTTTGTCTGAGTTTGTGATAGGTGGGTTGGATTTTGAAGGTGGGAGGTGCTTAAGGGATTTAGATGGTAGGCTGCTAAGTGGGTGGTTGGCTTGGGATGAGTTTTGGAGGCTAAAAATGTGTCAGAAAGGAAGTTGAGATAAATTTCACCACAGAGTTGTAAGAGAGAGAAAATGGATATGTTTGATAAGTTTGTTTTGGTTTAACTTTAATGATTAGTTTTATTTTGGTATGGTAGGGGTAAGGGTTTAGTAATTTCAATTTGAAATACAGATTAGGTGAGTCTTTGTTATAGTGGAAGTGATTAGTGGTGAAGGGGTGTGATTACCTGTTCCCTAGTAATTGTTGGGGGGTGGGGTTGTGGTATGTGGCATTTTCTTTGGACAATCGGGGGGGGGGATGTCAGCCAAAAGGTTGGCAATAGCCTCTGGTTCAGTGTGGTTAACGCTATTTACAGTATGTTCTGTGCATTGTTGTGTATTTCAACTGAGGTTATGGACATATATGTAGAAAGCTTAGAGACTGCCTGCCTGTGAAGCTATTTTGTCTTCAAATTTAGCCTGGGAAGTATTAATTAACCTTCTTAGCTGTCTGTTTAGATGGGATATGGATCTTTTAGCATGTATGACTTTGTTTCTTCTATGCATGGACAAGATTTTTTCTTTTGTTGTATATTCAAATGATATTGTGATTCCACCAGGGTTGCTTGTCTTTTGAGTTTGTCTTATTTGTAATATGAAGGAGCACAGCTCATTCTATGCAGATATCAATATGTTATGCTTCTTTTGTTTTTGTATTTTGTTAGTAGAAAGGAGAGTATTAACCAACACTAACCTAAATTCACCATCTTACAACCACAACTTCTTAAGCTTCTCAGCCAGCTGATCCCACCACATCCTTCAGAAACATTTCCAGTCCACATCATGTTTTGCTGGGTCTAGGCCTAACATGTTTTCTTGAAGAGGTATTGCAGCATGCTTCTCTGTCAAATAAAGAAATGAGTGCATAAAAATTACAACCTTTACAGCTTTGCTTTGGCTTGCAAATAACCAAAAAGAAATGAAACAGTAACCAAATTCATTGAGAACATAAAACACTAACCAAAATCCTGTAAAATAAGCTAAAAAGGGATCAGAGGCCCATCTTCCCGCTCTTTTTATCACTTCACTTGAGTTACTTTTTTATGCTAAATCAGAAGCCCACTCAATCCAAAACAAACATGTCAAAAAACACTCAGCTCTAATATCTTGACTCACCAAAGCCTTGCCTACTACCTGAAAAAAAATTTCCCAAAGACAGTGTCCTACCCTCAACATTCTGAAAAACCAAAGCACTTTTCACTGGCAGACTCATTCTAAACCACAACAAAGCCCAAATTAGGTTGTAACACTACCTGATGTCGTTGACCGCTCTTATCTGCCTTTGATCCACTTAGCCAAATTACAACCACTGGCTGCATAACACAAACATGCTACCATTAAAGAATACCTACCAGTTTGCTGACACAAAATGCCCCCATGTACATGAACACAGCCACAAGTGACCACAGAACAACCTCTCAAACCTGGCTAAAAATGATCTTGAAAGTAAAAGTCTAGCCATAGTACTAACAGCTGCCATAAGAACTTTAACTGTATGCACTGCTTTACCCAAACTCCTTTTATAAATCACATACTGACATACTAATTTACAGATCATCTTTTCTGTTGATATTGCAGCTTTTACCCTAAAAGCAATAAAAGCAGAAACATCTCAGCTATAATTTCTTTTCACAAATGTGGCCTACAACCATGCTGACATACAGCTACATCTGGACAATTTGCCACACTTCAACTGGACTGGCACTGCCTGACAATCTGTGTTTGGCGCCAATCAGTGAAATCTGTTGAACTTTAAATGGGATAAGCTATTAGCTAAATATTTAGCTTACCGAGAACATGTTCTGCTGAAAAAAATATGTTTATCATCAGGCTAAATAAAACTACCGTTCTTAACAGAAATTATAACAAACAAGATTTAGTCATCTTTTTTACCAATATCTGCCATACTGTCTCATTGTCTAAAAAAAGACAATTTTTTGTTTCTCATCTCCTTCTATCAAACTACCATTGCTTCCCAAATCAGCATCCAGTCTAAAAATGCCATGTCCTTCTTCCATTCTTGAGGCAAACTTCCACAACATTCAATTCCTTAGAAATTGCTGGCATGCCTACACTTCCAGCTTTAACATAAACAATTTGAAATTATTACCTGGTACCCAATCATCTTGCCCAAAAGATATATTAAATTCCTCTAAAAATGTAACCAAATACCCACATCCTGTTTTACCAATCATGTCACTCACACCCAGTGATGTTTTGTGTACCATCCTCTCAATAAATTAGCCAATAATCTATTACATGTGTTACTCAGGCCTACCACACCACAGGCAACATACAATAAAACAATCAGTTCCATAAACTCTCTCACCCTAAACTTACCCCTCTTCCAAACTCATTCAACTTGTCTCTCAATTTCTTGACTTTTTCCAATGGCAAACAAAACAAACCTTACTTTGCATCAATGCACAAACTCCAAAACTTTAGCTACTTGCAAGGCACTTCCACCTTTTCATCAACTAATTGCACTTGAAGATCCCTATACAAATCGATAAATGAGTGCTTAGCATCGATCTCCTCCTGCTTACCTCCCCGTTCAATAAGAAGTCATCTAAATAAAGGGCCACCTGAATCCTGAGGGACTGTTGCTGTCAAAATTCATTGCTGCACCAAACTAAGCGTCAGAATTAGCTCAAGGTACTACACACCACATCGGAATCACCTCATCAAAATACAGTGAGTCCTTCAAACACATACCTAGGCAACAATTGAAAAGTGGCTTCACTATCAAACTTAACTAACCATGAGTCCAGGATCCCTTTAATAATGCTATCCCCATCTTACAAAGATACATACTACTCCTTTGCATTCTTCCTGTAAATGTGAACATTAACAAATTATGTAAGACAAATGGTGAATTAAATTAAATTTACCTTATCCCTTTTTTTCGTACCAACCATGGTGTAGAAATTTGACACTGTTTAAATGGGCAAACATCAAGATGACCTAAGGCCTACCAGATCTGACTTCATTAAGAAGCAATAAAAGTACTACATCTTCCCTATTACTGCCTGACGTCAAATTCCTAGGAATATTGTGGCTATCTTGTACCTCTGCCTTTAAACTAAAACCAAAATTAAAATATTCAACTAATTCATCTGCCTCTATTTGCTAACAATCTCTCTTTTTTGTTATTACTTTAATTTATGAGTAACTATCAATCCATATATATCTATATATCTATCTATATATACATCTTTATATCTATTTATATATATATATATATATATATATATATATACATATATATAGATATATATATATATATATACATATATATATATATATATATATATATATATATATATATAAATATATATGTGTGTGTGTGTGTGTGTGTGTCTACTTCACATCATCAAATTTCAGTTCATAGAGAAGATATCGCCAAAACTGCACAACATCAAACACCCAGAACATCGAAAACTAACCCTGAGGAAAAGAACCACTTGGCTACCATGGTGAACTTTGCCCTTTCCCCACTATAGTGCAATCTTGGAGTTAGTATATTAAGTTAGAGGAGTGTGTGTGTGTGGGGGGGGGGGCTTGCTTTGGTTGTTTTTTGTGTTTGTGTTTTTGGTTAAGTGTTTCTTTTCCCCGGGTTAGTTTACAATGTTATGGGTGTTCGATGTTGTGCAGTTTTGGCGATGTCATCTCCATGTACTGCAATTCGATGATGTGGTAAGCCAATGATTTGAAGTAGACCCATATAATTACATGCATAACATGCCTTACAAGCCCTACAAGAATACTAGCTCAGTGCTTACCAAACCCTTCTCATCTTTACCATCAATGACTCCTCCCCCCATGAGTAATTATGACCAAAAGGAACCAGATGACTGCAAGCACAGCAAACAGTCAGTTCCATTATTATCCATGCCATAGCTCTCAACCAAAACAACACTATTTGACACAGACTAAGAGTCACAACCAAACTAACCTGGGACAATATGAGACACTTTTAAAATATTAGTACTATTAAACTGATCATTAGCAGAATAATATATATGAGTTGTATGCATTTCTGAAGTAATAAAATCTATACTTTTACTTCTTATTGTTATTTATCAAGTCTAATTCACAAGCTGTTATTACGGTACAAAGCCAAACTTTAGTCAAAGTCAGAAATGTGCTTGAAATTCAGGGAGAGTTGAGAAATAGAATCCATGCATTCATGGCCATGACAATGCATACATTTTTATTGTCTATTTATTTTTTTTTGTTAGCATAATACATATGACCAACAAGTTTGCAAACACAGTCCCTATATCAGCCA
Organism: Protopterus annectens; assembly: GCF_019279795.1. NCBI lineage: Eukaryota > Metazoa > Chordata > Ceratodontiformes > Protopteridae > Protopterus > Protopterus annectens. The sequence goes on along the minus strand of NC_056726.1, from coordinate 229,585,948 downwards.
ATTTATTGCTCTGTAACAAACCCAAAGGCTACCCTACAACACACAGCTCCTGGCCAAACATGTTACTCAAAAAACAAAACCCCAGAAAGACACTCGGAACACTCTTAAAATGTCAAGTTCACCTCACTGCTACAGCCAAGAAAACTAAAAGAAAGGGAATTTAATCTTTCACCACCTGCACATGCCAGGAAATAATGAACTGCTGCAGAGGGACAACTATGTGGTGGGCTGTTGAACAGAAAAGTGGTCTATTGCGGAGGACAAGGACACGTACATAAGATAACAGCATTTTGCACCCCACCATAAGCCCAGTACTACCATTAACGAATAAAAAATACAATAAGGGCAATTGTGTCACACCTAGCAGCATACCTCTCAACCACTTAATGCAAGGAATCTAGACCAAGTTGCTCTCATTAACTTAGAAAGTTGGTAAAAACCAGGTTTTGTGTTAGGATGCATTTTCTGAAGGGTACACAATCAGAAACTCAAATGCCTGCCGCTATTTAATAAACTCAGTCCCCCACAGATTTCTAGAAAACAGAAATTTATGAGAAACAGGTTACATATGAAGTACAAATCTAGACATTCTGTGAAAATCTGAACAGTTGAGCAGTGTGCCATTTAGTCTGAACCGCCAAGCACCACATTACAGTTGAGGGCTGAAATCAAAATCAGTCTAGATGCCCATTAACTATTTAAATTAAAATTGGTAAAATAAAGATAAACTACTTCTCCAAGGTATGAAATGCATGTAGAAAGCCACTGGAATAACAAGGGCAAATTGCCAACAAAATTAGACCTAACAACTCATGTATAAAGCAAAAGAAGCCTGGTAAACAAGAACACAAAAACCCTACTAGTAGATGATTGATGTTCAATATTGCTCTTTTCCACTACACCACAGCTCACAGCTTCCATAACCAAAAAAAAAAAAAAAAATTCAGTCCACTTCCTGTCACTTAATAGTGCCATAGTGCCAAATAAGTACCACCAGCCTTCTAAAAAACATACCAAGAATCAAATCAATATAATATAATACATAGCCTTAAAACAAACAAAATAACCTACTGACATTCCAATTTCACAAAACCATTACCTGACCAGCTAAGTTTGGTCACTTGGGTGCATGCAAATGTACTTTAAATACCCACACCAAAGAGACCAAATCCTTACCAACTCAACCTGATAAAATCCCCCTTCCCTAACCTAACCACTTTCCTCCAACTCCTACCTCACTTTCTCTATCTCTCTTTCTACTTTTACAGGCAGTCCCCAGGTTATGGATATCCGACATATGGACAACCCATAGATATGAACGGGCTGCCGCAATATCAGAAATAACTTGAAAAAAAAAATGAATATCCTTAAAGTTTCCCAAATCTCTGTGTGTGACAGATTGAGAGAGTGAGAGCAATGTGTGAGTGAGTGCATGTATGAATGAGGAAGTAACAGTGTGTTTGAAATCAGAAGAGCCAGAGTGATGTGTGAGTGAGTGCATGTATGAATGAGGAAGTAACTGTGTGTTTGAAATCGGAAGAGTAAGAGTGACGTGTGAGTGAATGCATGTATGAATGACAAAGTGACTATGTGTGTATGAATGAGATCAGAAGAGTGACAGTAATGTGAGTGAAAGCATGTATGAATGAAGAAGAGAGAGAGAGAGAGAGAGAGTGTGTGTGTGTGTGTGTGTGTGTGTGTGTGTGTGTGTGTGTGTGTGTGTGCATCAGAGGACTTGATATTCCACCCATATCTCTCAACCTCTTACAGCAGGTAATCTGGAAGAAGCTATAAATAATGGGGGGATAAAGGCCCAAAAATAGAGACCCTTTTTAAATATTTCTCTTACAAACTTAGAAAGCATGAATTTTTTTACCTGTATTAAGTCTGAAACTCAAATGACTGCCATTATTTTCTGACTACCTCAATGATTTGCCAGAAAACCACAATTTTATGAGAAACAGACCAAAAATATGAGGCAAAAATGTTTATGGTTGAGAGGAAAGGAATCTGGATAAACCTAAAATTAACAGGTGACAAAGGCTTACAACAGGAGCATATTTTAAATAATTTGTGTTGTGTGTGTGTGTGTGTGTGTGTGTGTGTGTGTGTGTGTGTGTGTGTGTGTGTGTGTGTGTGTGTGTGCTCATGTGCGTTTCATACCTCTAAACCTCTTAGAGTAAGAAATCTGGACAAAGCCAAAAATAGGGACAATTTTAATAACTATTGCTCTTACAAACTTAAAAAGTTGATAGGATAACAGGTTTTGCATTAACATGAATTTTCTGAAGGGTCTGAATTCTGAAACTCAAATGTCTGTCATGTTCTAACTTCAGTCTTTACTGATTTGCTACTATTTTTGCTAGACAACCACAATTTTATAAAAACTGGACCAAAAATATGAGGCAAAATTCTGGACATTCTGCTAAAATCTGTACAGTTGAGATGTATGTGTGTGTGAAAAAGTTCTCATAAACACTGCGGTTAATAACAAGATGCCTTAAACCAGCTATGTTGATAGGAAGTAAAAAAGCATAGCTCATAGGAACTAAGGAAGCATAGCTACAGTATACATTGTTATGTTTAAGATTTTTTTTTATTTAGAAGTGTTTCTAAAGTGTTTTATATGTAAAGAAAAGTAAAATCAATACTAGACTGAGGCAAACATTTCAAATAGTGACATTTAATAAGAACCATATGTATGTCTTTCGACTTGCACACAAATTTGACTTAAGGACAGACTGAAAAACAGATCTTATTCTTAATCCGGAGACTTCCTGTATTAAACTTTAACTACATCTTTTTTACCTAAACCTAAAAATCGTGTTGTAAACAAATAAGAGTGTTTCCACAAACTACATTTACTAAGATCAGAACAAACAAATGAATAATTAACAGATTATCAAACCATGAATTTGAATTTCAAAAATATAACTGTCCGGTTATAGTAAAATGCAGAAATTCCTGGTTGTAGAATGTCAGGAACTAGAGTAACAAGGGCAACATGTTATCCAGGAAGTATCCTATTAGCTAAGAAAGTTGGTATATTAATCTGTCTTTTGTTTCTCTAACTCCAAAAAGATATGCAAATTTTAATAATAAGTATGCAAAGTACTTATTAATTTCAACTTTCTGTAGTTTTCATCATTTTCATTTAATTTCTCTCTCCCTTTTACATTCCAGCAATGCACCACAGATACAAAGTTATTAAAGAGACACTCAGAATATTATTCTTGAAATAGTTTGTAAGGTTTTTCATCTTCACAACATGCCAGTGTGTGGCTTCACACAGAGAACTGTCAAGGAAAATTAGTGACAACAGATTATTGTGACAGTATTAGAAACTTTGCTGCTGAAGTGTTACTTTGCATCACTGTTACTTAGCAATGCGGGATTATACTCAAAAAAGAGTTATAATGAAGTGATTCTAAAATGCTTTTCTAGGTCTTTAAATGGTGTGTGCATTGTCGTTTGTCACACCAAATTCAGCTGCTTTTACAAACATGGAATCTAATTATTCTGGTTGCCACCTGCAAAAAGAAAGTGACACTTCTGGTTTATAAATGGATATTTCTTTCCAAGAAATCAATATAAAAAAAAATCTTAGCTGTTTATCATTTAAAATTAAGTTAAATTACATCTTGTTTCCTTATTATCAAACAAAAATGCTTCATCATACCAAACCCAGCCTTCTCATTAATAAATCACTACCACAAATATCATCCTGTTATTCACAAACATTCCTGCTTGAACAGATTACCAAGAGTCTTAATTTTAGATGCAAAGTTAAAAGGCATATAAATATATGTATTTTATTTAGGCACAATGCTGAACAACTGCAATGTTAAAATTATTATAATTATAGTTTAAGCTAATCTGATCATTTCATACACGTTAAAATCTTAAAAGTGTAACTTACATCCACTGGACAAGACAGAAAGTATTATGCAGGAAATCCTATTTGCAGATTACAGTAAAACCAATTACCTGAATGTACTGGTGGGAAACTCAGAAATAGATTTGTGTGAACTAGTCTTACAAGTGGGAGAAGGAGGCATGGAGTCATTATTTTAAAGGATAGTATAACAATGAAAACTGTATTATTTGATGTATACTACTTTAGATATTTTCATTGAGGGATTTATGCCAGTTACAATGATTATTTCAAGTATTACTGATTAGAGAAATATATCTCACTTAAAATTATATTCAAGACAACTAATCTGGGAGAAGAGATAGCATATAGTTAGTAGTTTTTAATGGTGCATTAAATACAATATTTCTACATTCATTTTAACTTTATTAATGCAACAAAAACTATTGAACATCTTTAATATGTATCTTTAATTAGACACCATGCTGATTCTTATGGCCTAAGCATTTATTCATAAACTTTCCACAATCTACAAAGTAGGACTGTGAGGCATACATGTTATAGCAGCAAGCTGTGAATTTCTACAGTCAGCAAAGGATCAGATTGCACAATTATCGCTGCTTGCCTACTGTGTCACACTCAGCAAGTTACTTCAGCTTTCTATTCTCAAGTTACATTTAAATATTCCAAATGTCTCATTTTACTTTTGCTGTATAAACCTTCAAAAATGTAAACAGATTCACTTTTTTTCACCATGCAATTGGTCTATCTTGAATTTAATTACATTAAGACATTCACATTAATCTATGCAACATATTACTAAATATTGCTGAAACACATTGCAGGACCAAACTATCCCAGGGAAGGAGTTATTTAAATTTACAATGCTTCGTACCCAGTTTGTGGAGGATTAATTACCATATCTCATATGACAAAGATTAAAACTGGCTTGTTTTGCATTTTGAACATTGTATCTTTTAAAGGAATTAAACTAATTTAATACACATTATACCATGCTTGCACAGTGTTATCCACATCCTCATGTTAAATGAATACAATAATTCTGCTTCATGATTATTTATTTGGGTACTTTTCCGTTATCGGGGCAACACACGGTTTCTCATTTTGTATGGTTCTGACTGCTGTAATCATTGTCAAAAATGCCATGCATAATGATTTTAAGTTTAAGGCAGTGTCATTTGGGAAATCAAACCAAAATGTTTCCATTATCGGGCCAACATGCAATTATCGTACAGGGGTCAGCCCTGAAGCAGTGGTTTTGACTTTAACTGTGCGGAATTGTAGAGGCCTGGCTTTCGTGTGAAATTTTTACCTTACTCCCTTTTCTGCTGGGTAAATGGGAAAAGTAGTGAAACAGGGACTGAAATCTTTAACTTGTACATGGCGGCACTATCACACAAGTGCTGTAATTCTCCCAGAAGTTGTCCACACAAAATGGAATCCAAGCGGTGGTTTTGACAGATTTCCCTACCAATCTGCATTTCCAATTAACAGAACTAGGGTGTTATTGGGCTATCAGCCAGTTGTGTTTTGTAATGCCAGTGGAAAACAATGCCTGAAAAACTGCCGTTATTCGTTTCTGTTGTCATTTAGAAAAAAAAGTGAAGACTATACCCACATCAGCAGCAGCACAGCTATCACTGCGACCGCGTGCTATGACTCTAGCTCCTCATTACACCTGCTGCCCCAATAATGGAAAAGTAGCCTTATTTGAAAATTGCCTACTTATCCACATCAGTTTAGGCCCTGCTGCTCAAAATGTAATGCTACTAAATATAATGTATATAAAATTGTAAGAAAGTACTCATAATTACCATATTTAACACAAGACTTCATGCTGTGAACATATAGGGCTGTCTGACAGTTCTCATACTTTTGATTTGATCCTGTGATCAGATAAGGTTATATAAGCCATTATTTCTATGGGTTAAAGTTTTTATAGTGCTGAGTTTCCTGTCAGACATATGGGTTATTTATTTCTTGATTTGTAGTCAGAATGAAAAGCAACATTTCTACAAGTCATACCCAGAAGGTGTGCTTACAAATAAAATATTTTTATAGTCATTGCATTCACTTTTTCCTGTTTTATACCGCTTAAAATCAGCAGCGGCCTTAGGTCAACTGGTGCCTTAGGCAAAAGGGCTCCATGGTGCCCCCCACCACACCATCTGGTGCCCCCATCTTAGTCTACCTACACCAAATAAATACTGGAAAAGCGCCCATAGTAGAGCGGCGCCCTAGGCGGCCGTCTAGTTGGCCTATGCCTAAGGCCGGCTATGCTTAAAATGCATTATGCACATGAAATTACAACTCTGAAGGATGCTAAATGTATTGGGGTCCTTGCTGAACATTACACAGAGCACCTACTGTTACAAAATATATGAAATCTTTTGCTATGCAGCATTTTGTTGTTTATGGTCAGCACTATCTGGAGACCTGTTAAGGTTATTCTGCTAGTTGATATGAAGGAGGAAGACAAGAATATAACACCTTTTACATGTTCAGATTCACAATTAATTTTGTTAGGCTTGCGAAAATTACACATATTTTATGGTGAGGATGCACTTTCCCCATATTTCAATTGAGTGTTATTGAAATAATAGTTTTTTTTAAGGTAGTGCTATTTGTTCAGTTATGCTCCATTAGTTACCAAGCTTGGAAGCATGCATAGTAGAAGTACCTATGACAGTACCAATGCAGTTACAGATGAGGGCACAGCAGACCACTACACACGTGAGGATTTTCTACAAAAATGCACTGATCTAGAAAGTCAGTAATACATTCCAGGAATGTTACAGTATGGAGATCTTTGCTCGGTCCAACTGCTCACCAGAAACCTAGCTTTCACTAGTAATACAGATATGGTGATATTTAATATCTGTTCCTGATTTGGGGCCTTTATCCCTCATTATTATATTGGCTTTGTTCATTATCATCATAACACACAAGCAGACAGCTATCATTTCTGCCAAATTAAATGATCACAAATATAAAGTGGATATAATTGAGGGGTGATGGAGGCTTCCTGTGAATGGAAGCACTGACTTTAAAAGTTATGAGATTGTCAGACTAATGAGTATTTGAATGAAATAAGTGGAAATACTTCGGCTACTGGATATTTGTTTGTACAAAATATGAAATATACTGCTGTATCAATACTTATTTATTTTGCCAAAATCAGATGTATGGGCTGTACACAGTCAACAATGAGGCTTTAATTGATGGTGGATTCCAGCTGTCAAGGACTAGTGTTGTAAAACAACTTGAAATACTTTACACTTGCCATTTTTTTTTAATCTCAAGTGGACATTTGACATATGCATAGTCATGTGACTATAAATGATGGGCACAGACATTGTTGAGTTATAGTGACAGCATTTGAATGATATTCTATGGTTTGAAACAATCAGAAAGGTTAATCCAAAAGAGCATGGTTATTTATGTATGGTCCACCAAAAAAACAACAGTGTGTGTGTGTGTGTGTGTGTGTGTGTGTGTGTGTGTGTGTGTGTGGTATGCATCCTTAGCTGGGTATCCATAGTTTAAAACCATACAGTGCCCTAAGTACACTTAACTCATCACTTCCAGGAAGCTATTAATAGATATTTTACTAAGGATTAATTTGTTTTTGACTTGTTATGGTAGATTGTATTATGCTTATTATTAAAACAAAATCAAAGCAACAATAGTTAATGTTGATCTATGTATCTAATTAATGGAATACTTTGGGGTTTAATTCTAGAAATCTCATAAAACTGTTATTTATTTCATATGAAAACAATAAGTCTTGTGATATTTATTTTGAGAAGGAAACAGAGTCATTGCAGTAGTGTATTCTCAGAAACACTAATAACGTTATTAAGGTCTGATTACAAAAAAGTACAATTTTTCTCTGCAACAAGAGAAGAAAAAATTATTTGTAGTTCTGAGTTACTATTGTGAATGACAATAATATTCAATGGTTTAATTAATATTTGAAATAAACATTTATTCTATTGAAAAAGTCAGTGACATTGATGAATTTTGGACAGGGGTTGGCACGCTTTGTTAGATGTGAAAGTGAACCATGATAAATCAAGGGATATGATATTCCTAATGTAGTTATCTTGCATGAGAAGAATACAAGTGCTTTTTTTTCCAACAGAAAACAACCTAAGGATAGGCTTAATGGTTATAGAGAAAGAGGTCAGACCAAGAATATTTGTATCACTGAATGTTTCCAAATGTAAGAAGACAAGTCTTTTTTTTTTTTTTTTTGGATAGACTGCTTAGAAAAAGTGTGCAATGATGTATTTTTTTGAAAAGCAGTGAAATAAAGAAATGTAATGCTGAGTCCAGTATTACTATTAATGAAGTACTAGAAGAAAAAGGTGAAGGTTGAGTAGGGGCAAAGGAAAGCAAGAAGTCTGTTACAAAAGAAAATGTAACCTGTGGCAATGGTGGCAAAATTTGGTAAAAAATTTATGTGGATGATGAAGAGTCTATAGCAGATTAGTTTGATGTTTTGTGGGGTAAATCAGAGGTCACAACAGAGGTGAGTTGATAACAAAGCTCTGAATAAAGTATTAACCATTTGAAAACATACTGTTGCTAGGAAACAGAAACTGATAAATCAAAAGTAAACAAAAATATAAAACTTGAAAGAAGACTGGAAAAGATCATTAAACGCTCATAGCATTAAGTACTGATCAAAGAAATATAATATTTTCCATAGTTAAAGAGATGGAAAGTTAAACTTTTTGCAGGATATGCAATATACATCTAATATTGACAGAAGAATGTTTAAAATATAATGTAATATATTCTATTAATTTGCTGCTGCTGAATGCTCATAGTTGATTATATCTTAAAGTGTAGTGGAATAACTTTAAAGCTTATGATAAATTGACATATTGGGTAGTGATAAATATGCAAAATGAAAGTCATCATGGATTTCCTCTGAGCAAACTAGTCTTGTATATGCACCTGATATGTTTTATAATATAGAATATCTTTTTAAAATAAGTTTCCCATTATTTATTAAGATGAGTGTTTTAATACATGGGGAGTCTATTATGCAATTTATGATCTTTTATAGAAATAAATGTATCTTTGAAACAGCTTATAATAAGTACTACTTTAGATAAATAAAATCCACCAAACAAACTAGTTAATCGAAAAACAACCCAGGAAGCCTTCCGCAAGTGGTGATCACGATGAATCCAATAAAGTGACAAGTAACCACGGAATAAAATAAATAACGTTAGCACTTTTATTAATACAAAAGAACTTTCGGATAGCCTTGTAGCCCTCCTTCATCAGACAAACAAAAGTATGCACACCAACGTTGTTTAAATACCAACTTAATTAATCAATTAGTGACCTCATAACTGCAAGCTTTTCATTGTAAATGGCCACATTCACTTTAATACATAATAAAATCCATAAAAAATGCATTGCACTTTATAATCATGTACATGTGCTCAAATATGCAGAATCTTATTTAACTATTTTATAAACTTTAAAATATATGGTATATAATTATAAATATAAATTATAATATAATTAAGCTTTATTGCTCACCGAAATTTTAAATAGATAGTGTTTGTGTAAAAACAATATATTACCAAATAAAAGAGCACTAGGCTTTAGCATGAAATATGGTAAATTATTTAAACTAATAGGAGCATATTTCCTTGTATGGAATAATAGTTTATAATACAACGTAATGCCCTAGTGGAACTAGTTAGAAGTAAAGATGAAATATAAAACTATACAACTCCTTACTCCCCCCCCCCCTTTTTTTCCTTTTTTTTTTTTTTTTTTTTTTTTTAAATTATATCTACCACTAGTGAAGCATGATGATGAAAACTGGCAAATTAAATTAGAGAAAGAGGAGCTCTTTTGGCAAATCAGAACAGGAGCATATATTTTTCCTGGCCTAAATGAGTCCGTCTCACTTAGTTGCATTCTTAAACATCTAGCTTTAAGGAGATAATCCTTGGGACTGGAATGACATGTATTATAATAAAGCAGTATGGTCAGTTAATGTTAAGAGCTAGTTAGCCTTCTACTATTGGTTTTCATCATCATGCTTCACTAGTGGTAGATATAATTTAAAAAAAAAAAAAAAAAAAAAAAAAAAAGGAAAAAAAAAAGGGGGGGGGAGTAAGGAGTTGTATAGTTTTATATTTCATCTTTACTTCTAACTAGTTCCACTAGGGCATTACGTTGTATTATAAACTATTATTCCATACAAGGAAATATGCTCCTATTAGTTTAAATAATTTACCATATTTCATGCTAAAGCCTAGTGCTCTTTTATTTGGTAATATATTGTTTTTACACAAACACTATCTATTTAAAATTTCGGTGAGCAATAAAGCTTAATTATATTATAATTTATATTTATAATTATATACCATATATTTTAAAGTTTATAAAATAGTCAAATAAGATTCTGCATATTTGAGCACATGTACATGATTATAAAGTGCAATGCATTTTTTATGGATTTTATTATGTATTAAAGTGAATGTGGCCATTTACAATGAAAAGCTTGCAGTTATGAGGTCACTAATTGATTAATTAAGTTGGTATTTAAACAACGTTGGTGTGCATACTTTTGTTTGTCTGATGAAGGAGGGCTACAAGGCTATCCGAAAGTTCTTTTGTATTAATAAAAGTGCTAACGTTATTTATTTTATTCCGTGGTTACTTGTCACTTTATTGGATTCATCGTGATTACCACTTGCGGAAGGCTTCCTGGGTTGTTTTTCGATTAACTACTTTAGATAAATACTTGATATATGAATTTAATGGATTTTCAGGTGGCATTAGGATTGTAAAGAATACATTTTAGTTTCTGAGACAACTATTTGGATCTATATAGACAGTATAGGTACAATAGGAAATTAAAACTATTGAGATAAAACAAAGTAAAGATGAACTAAAAAAAGGAAAGCACATGAGGAAATGTTTTGGTGTTAAACACATTTATTTTAGGCATTAATAGATATGCAAGATTATTTTTAACTCTCCTTTTAAACACACAATATGCGGATAGCTTTACAGAAATCTAGAGAAGTAAATTAAACCATAGAAAAAGAGGTGTGTTGCATAAATATGAAAATAATGGAAGACTAAATATAATACATTTAATTTTGTTTAGCTTTCTATTTTTAGAGATATTATGTTGAAATTTCTCAAACATCCACTGGTTGGGCCATGCTGACTATCCTAGAATGGAAAATAAAAGACAAAAAGAATATTGGTTTACATATACTTTAGCCATTGATGCATAAATGGGTATATGTTACCGGCAAGAGGGAGAACATTGGTTTTTAAATTTTATATTTCAGTATAATATGCATTAGAGAAGAAAGTCTTTAAAGCAAAAGCCAAAAAGCATAAACTTAGTTTTTCCATGTTGATATAGAAATGGTTTTATATAATGGTTGTATCATAAACAACTGCCAACTGCCTGTTAAAGGAGCGATGAGTGATACAAAGCATTGAGATGATCATATTCATGTTTGATCATTAGAGACAATGTTGAATCTCTTCCACAATCTACTACAGTTTATACATTTGGAATGCATGTCCTTGGTTGCACATTACTTTAGAATGCCATGAGTATGGAGATTTATATTTTATCTGTTATGCTGTATACCAGAACAAAGTATTGTCAAATGCAGAAATATGCCAGATGTTTATTTTTGTAGACAGTCTGGACTGGTTATACATATTATATAATTCATATTCAATTTATGATCTTTTGCAGAATTATACTGCTGCTTTTGTTACTGAAATGTATTATAATGTGCTTATGCTATTTTTGATAAGAAATACAAATGCAATACATGCATTCTTTTCTATAGGTGTTTTGTGATATTTTTCATTCAGCTAAGCTGCCACCAACTTGGACATCAGGAATATTAGATTCATAACTCGTCTGAAGGATGGTACTCTCAGAATGGAAACATCCCTGTATGCAGCACTGCAGTGTCAGTATTACAAAATGCATCCAAGTGCCTGGCTGTTTGAACTCACAGGCAGGTTCCAGTCCATGTGAGAATGGGTGTGCATCAGCATTTAGCTGTGAGCTCCTTCGTCTTCATAATGTTATCAGAATACATCAAGAAACACTTAAGAGTGTGCAGATCAAAAATATATTTTGTCAGACAAAATGGTGCAATAAATGGACTCTGAAAAGGAACTTGTGCTAATGATATGGCACTGTAATGCAAAACTAAAGCATGCTGAGAAGGAACTGAGTACAGACAAGACATCGTCATTTCAGCAAATTGGGCATAAATCAGAAGAAGATGATAAATTAGATAAAAAGGGAAGGTGATGAAACAGGTTAACTGTTTCACATACCTGGATGGGGTGGTTGTGGAGAAGGCAAATCTCAACGAGGACATCAAAGGCAGAATACAAGTTGTTGCAGCCAAATGACACAATGTATCCAGGGTAGTATGTGACAGAAGAAGCCCAAAGAGGCTAAAACAGCAGCTGTATAAAATAGTGGTGTGACCAGTTCTTTTGTATGTCACAGGAACTTTCATAATGAAGGCAGAGGAGACAAGGAAGCTTTAGGTGATGGATAGTAAGAAGTGCTCTGTGTAAGCTGAAGAAATAAGGAAAGCAGGGTGCATGCAAAACTAGCCCCAATTACACTGACTGTTCAGTAGCATATGGAGGAAAGCAAAAGATGATTTAGTAAAGCAGATTTGGGGGGGAGAAAGGAAAAACATAGGATGAAATGTGACAATCTGCTCAAGAGACGGATGGAGTATATAACAGAAAATGTCCAATAGTTCAGCATGACTGTTGAAGAAGGTAGGTGTTATAAGAAATGCCTGTATATACTGTGAGTGTATAATCCAGAATTATAAGAAATGTGCAACTGCTATATGTTTGTGCAAGATGAAAATAAGTACTCCCATTTTAAGAATACCATATCCTATAATGTGCAGGATTTGTCATGAGTAAAGTTTTAACATCATTCTTGATACACTGCCATTTTGTACTGTATTAACATTAACGTTTTACTGTAACTGACGGGTACATTCTTATAATATTAACTTTGCCTGCAGGCTTGACAAGGCAAGAAGAGATGTGCATCATGAACTAGTGTAAGAAGTGTGATTATTTTCAAAAAATAAAACCAAAAACACGATTCTAGTCATAGAAACTATTGGTCTAGTTTAGCAGTGTTCATAGAGCTCGAAGTAAGCATCAACAACTTTACTTCAAAAAAGGTATTGTTTTCTGATTTTACAGCTGTTGTGTCTTTTGGCTTTTCCCGGTTAGGGGTCGCCACAGCGGAACTCCGGTCCGCTAATGATTGGCAGTGGACTTTTACGCGCCGAGTTGCCAGCCCTGATGCACAACCTTCAATGAAGGTATGCCCATTCACGCATGTCTCCACACAGAAGACGCTCTAGCTGAGAATCAAACAGGACAAGGTCTTACTGTAAGGCGACAAAGCTACCGCAGCACCACCACTACAGTTTTCTGATTTTACAGCATACCGCAGCACCACCACTGCAGTTTTCTGATTTTACAGCTATATAGCCCTAAACATTAGATTTCATTGAGTATGACAAACTTTTATCCACTAGTGTTATTTGATTTCACAAAGCAATTTGCTTGGCCAGCATGGAGACAAGGACTGCATGTTTTAAACTCTCAACCACTGAGAAACAAAAAATTCCATGTAAACAATTTGATATATTCCATGGAAAGGAAGTGTATGCAATATGTTGCTCCTTTTCATTTTAGAGGGCTTAGTGCTATATGTCAGTCAAATTACAAGCTCAACGAACACTGTATGCCAAAAAGAATTGCTATCAATGAAAGACATGCTTCCACAGATATGAACAAACCAAACAAGAGAGCTCTGAAACTTTTCTAAGGTACTTGTATGAAATCGATAAAAATTATGGGGCATATTTAATAAACCCTATATGGTCTGCTAAGACCATGTACACGTTGTGGTGCAACACACACACACACACACACACACACACACACACACACACACACACACACACACACACACACACACACACACACATATGATAGTGCACAAGGTAAGTGTTGAACCTGGAATTGTAAACTCTGCATTATGCTTATTATAGCATAAGTAGCTAAATCATATGCCAAACAATCAATCCAAGATGGAGCAGCTATTCAACAAGCTATAAAGCAACCATGTAGACTCAGTGCAGGTTTTCCCAGTGAATTCCAAAACCTATTGGAATACATCCACAGAAAGGAGTCTACACAGAAGGAATGACAGGGGATGCCTGTTGCTTTAATTCACATGTGCACGCAGCAGGCTGAAGTCTATATTACTGCTGCTGCTAACTGACTGTGACCAGGAAGGGGCCGAGTTTTAGAGCCTGTTTAACTCATCACAATCTGCATGATGTCAAACTTGTAGAGTGCTACATGGTAGATGGAGACATATTACAGGAACCCTGCAACCTCTGTCATCCTCATCTCAGAACAAGGGTAAAATGAGTGGAACCAATACCAGTGGAGACAAAGTTATGTATAGCACTTAAATAAAGGAAACTTTCAGAGAACAGTGTCACAGGCAACAGCATCTACGATCCTCCATCAGTTCCTGAATGCCATGCTTCAACATGCCACTGACTACATATATTTTCTCTGTATACTTGAGGAAAGGGACACAAATATGCCAGAGATCTACCCTGTAGCACACTACCTCAAAATACTGGGTGGAGTAGACTGTACACATACAGAAATCAAAGCACCACCTGAGGAACAGAGAAGGGTATACATAAACAGACTGGGCTTCCACTCCATTAACTGCCAAGATGTGTGTAATGCTAAGGGAACCATCTTGAATGTGTGTGCTGGCAGCACAGTCAGTTTCCATGACTCACATATCTGTCACATCTCCCAACTGTATGAGATATTTATTACAGGTGGTATCCCACAGGGTCATTTACTGGGGGATGCAGGATATGCACTAGAAGCATTGCTGAGACGCCATCAGAAATGCACAGGCTCCTACTGAAGAATGCCATAATGAGGCATACACTCAAACAAGAAGTATCATAGAGTGTGTGTTCATGCTGCTCTAGTCACAGTTCCAGTGTCTAGATACATCTGGGGGAACTCTGCAGTACAATCCAAGTACTTGTACTGAATTCATCACCATCTGTGCCATGCTTCACTACATCATCCTGAGAAAATAGCTTCAGCAGAATCAACAAAGGGAAGGGGCACACATCGCACAACCACTGGCAAGGTCACCATCACCACAGACAGGTGAGGATTCAGAGGGGGAACCAGCAGCTGTTATGGGTGTAGACAGATGTAGATGTGCTCAATGTGCCTTCACATTGGCTAAGAGGCAACACACACCACACTCACTCAACAACTAAGGGACTAAAACCTTCATCCTATGCACATACATACAAACAGTGGCATTGATGTCAGGCAATGCTCACAACCTTTACCTACTAATGTGATGGCTGTGTATTCCTAGCATAAGGCAGACTCAGTCCTGAACTAAAACTGTAGCAGCTGCTACATTTACAACCTAAGTGTTGAACTTGGAATATTAAAAAAATTGTACTAATACAAATGAATGGCATATCCTTGCATACTGTTAATTGGTAATGTAAGTAAATAAAAGGTGGTTGAATTGCACAACAATGACTTCAACATGTGACAGCAGTGACTTATGTGAATAGGCGTGTCCTCCATCAAGTAATAGGCCTCAGGCATCAAAGATTCGCACATTCATACCTCTCTCAAAGGAACTGATGGTCACCATATATCCTCACTTTGACTTCGTACTTTTGCACTGGCAAATCATTAGAGAGAGGGGTTAGAAATTAATAACACGTATTTCAGATTCAGACTTTATATCCCTCAGAAAAATCTTAAAAATAGTGAGGCAAAAACTGTTTGATTCTATCAGCTGTCTAACTTTGTAAGACCAAAATATTTAAAAAGTCTCCCCATTGTTTAGCCTTTTTCCCTTGGTCTAGCTTTGTTGCTGTAAGAGTGTCAGAGGCATGTACAAAAACCTGTAAGAAATCAGTACAATTAGTAAAACAGCATCACAAGCATAGATATACTAAGCACTAAGTCAGCTATGCACTCTGAGCATCGGACAGAAAGCTTATGTATCCTTCAATCCAAAAGATAGAAAAAAAGATTATGTCACAGTTATCATCACTTGTACAGGGTGCTATTTGGGTGAGGGGGTTAGGAAGCCTAGGCTGACACAAAAGATAAGTGAGTACATGCAAGTAAGAAAGAGAAATAGGCAGAAATTTGGATAAATTATCAAATGGCCACTGAGACAGAATGAGCTTTAAGCCTCATGAATGAGCCATGTAACTGTGTGTGTGTGTGTGTGTGTGTGTGTGTGTGTGTGTGTGTGTGTGTGTGTGTGTCTGTATGGGCACTCTAGGTGAAACTGGTGTGCAAGTGTCTGCTGGAACAGAGCCAAGCTCTGTGCTATCTCTATGCCTTGGTATGTTGGACAGGTTTGCGCCATGCATGGTAGAGGTGGGAGTTCATTGTTGTTGTACCTGACCACAAGAACTGGCTCTGCCAGGAGTTGCACTTGCACATCCACACACAGGTTCAGCTGCACTTCTGCTACCTGAATGTGACTGATGTCTACTGGATAAGCTCTCCTCACGAGTATGCCCAGAACCATGCCACCAGGACCTGCCATGTCTGGGTTTGGACACCTCTACCATTGATGCTGCAGTGGAAGTAGCACCACTATGGCAGTGTGATCAGGCACAGCCACATCTGCTAACATCAGATGATGTGGCTGACATACGCCCACATGGATGCCGCCCCTCTCCCAGCAGACATTCCATCATAAACACTGCCCATTCCACTGTGTTATTCATCCAATCCACTGAATCAGCAACATGGTGGAGCTAGTCACAAATGTCATCCTGTGCCACATCTACAACCCTAAGCACTTCTTTGGAGGCTCTATTGGAATATGCCTGCACCTCCATGATGGCCATAAACATACACTGAGTGGCACAGAAATACACAATTGGATCAGGTGGAGGATGGACAGTAGGCCTACTCTGAGGACACCTAAAAACCCTTCTGCATGACAGCCACACTTTGGCTACAGCCAGAGTCAACAGGCACTAAAGCTGCAGTAACCACACTGCCCTGATTTAGTGTCTCACCCTGCACCTGTCCAGTATCGGAGGGCTCAATGGAATAGCTTGGTGTAGGCCTACTGGCTGTGTCCAATGGAATTATATGGAATGGCTGAATGTCAACGTCAGTGTCAGATTCAACCTCTGTTTGCCCATCACCATCATCATGTCAACTGATGCCCTGACATCAGGTGGTAAGTTCATAGGTAGGTACTAGGCTATCTGCCCGAAGGCATTTATAAGCCTAGCTGGAATGTGTTGGCTTTCGCCGCCCCTTAGATTAGTTCCCTGTGCCTCTATCCAGCAGAACCATTGAAGTGATCCCCAGGGTACACCTTCTGTTTCCCATCCACTCCTCAAAGTTTCTCTTGAAGAGCTTTAACAAGGAGCTCTGACTAATGTAGACTGGAATCTTGTTCCAGAACATGGGAAGTATCTGGGATGGAATCTATCCCTCCAGCACAACCTATTTATTGTTGTGGTGAGGTTTAGATCTCTAGAGTGTGTGCCTTGAGGGGATATTGTTTTCTTTAGGTGGAGCATGTCCATCAATTCTGGGTTAGACATGGCCTTGTATGTCAGGCAGAGATCACCTCTGAGTAGGCAGTATGCAACCGAGTACAGCTGGAGATTCTTCAGTTGAGCTACATAGGGCATCTGTTTGAGGCCAGTGATCCTTTTGGTGAGGTACTTCTGTAGTCTTTCCAGCTGTTGCAGGTGTCTTGTAAGGTACATCCTAAATGGGGCATTGTACTCTGTGATGGGTCTGATGAGTGATGTGTAGAGGGGCACAATTACCTCTTTTGATATGGATGCAAACCCTTTTGTGATTAGGTGGGCCACATAGAAGGATTTTCTAACTACTTTGGCAATGTGATTATCAAAGGAGAGGTTTCTATCTACTTGGGTCCCCAGATCCCTTATTACTTCTTCCGTATTTAGAGGGCTACCACATATGTGGTAGTTTGTGGGTACTTTGTTTTTTCCAAAGGGGATGACTATGCCCTTTTTGGTATTTAGCTTGAGGCCATGGTTTTGACACCAGGTATCTGTATCCGTGAGACCCTTTTGGAGGATGTCTGTGTCCACTAGAGAGTCAATTATAGCCCCTAGTTTTCAGTTGTCTGTGAACTTGGTCAGCCATAGTCCTTCTGTGCTTGCCTGTACCTCTGAGAAGTATATGCCAAACAGGAGGGGTCCTAGGACTGAGGCATGGGGAAAGCCACTTGTAACCAGTTTGGATTCAGACCTAGATCCCGCAACTCTTACCATCTGGGTTCTGTCCATGAGACAGTTGGCAACCCATCTCATGATGTAGGGGATTATGTTCAGGCTGGTGAGCTTGTCTATAATAACTGAATGGGAAATGATGTTGAAGGCCTTTGCAAAGGTGTAGGTAGGCTGTGTGGACCACCTTTCCCTCGTCTATAGCCTTAGTAACTGTCTCAAAGAAGTACACCAGGTTTAGGAGGCATTATCTGCCCTTAACAAAGCTGAACTGGGTAGGGTCCAGTGTTTGGAGGTTCCCAATATCTCTGTTTATGAGATCCATGATGATGCATTCCATAGCCTTGTAGACCAAGCTAGTCAGGCTTATAGGGCAATAGTTCCCGGGATCTGTTGTGGCTCCACCTTTGTGGAGCAGAATAACCATTGCTGTGCACCACTCTATGGGCACATAGTCTGTGGAGAGGCTGAGTTTGAACAGTGTGCTTAGGTGAGGGGTTAGTTCATCTTTGAGCTTGCGTAGGATGCAGCCTGGGATACTGTCCGGTCCCATTGAACTTGTGTTTTTGGCTTTGGAGAGGGCTGTTTTAACCTGAGTGCCTGTGATGCCAGGGGCACTGCATCCTTCTGGTATGGTTATGGGCCCTTTTGGGGGTGAAGTTTGCACTGAACCTGTCTGCCAGGATGTTGGCGATATTAGTCGGTTCAGTGTATTTTGTGCCATTCTGCACTAACTCCGAGCAGATCTGAGAATTTCCTCTTAGATTCTTGACATAGCTAAAGAATACTTTGTGATTATCTTTGCAGTCTGTGGCAATCTTTCTTTCGAAGCTAGCCTTGGATGATTTTATGAGGGATCATAGCTTCTTGCTGATACTAATTAGGGATGTCTTCCTTTCTTGGGATTTTACTGTTTTCTGTACTGGTTTCCTCATTCTATTGTATAGCTTGTTTATGGCAGGGGTCCACCAGACTGGTTTCTTTTTCTTGGAGGAGTGAGTCTTGGATTTACTTGGCATAGCATGATCCATGCATTCTTGTAGGTGCCCATGGAGTGCATTAGTAAAGGATTTTACAGCTTGGACAGCATTATCCTTTGGCATGGGGGCTTTGAAACTTTCCACCTCGGTCTTAAGTAACATGAAGTATGCTTTTGAAAAGTTATTTCAGGTGATTTCTTTGACCGAGGGTGGGGGCGGAATGTGGATATCCAGAGTGATTAGGTCAGATCTAACCAGAGAGGGTTTGAGCTGTGGTGTGGAACATGGGTCACCCATGGTGGTGATGACCAGGTCCAATATTTTGTCACCTCTGGTGGGGGTGTTGATCCAGGGCATTTGGGTTTATAAATTCAAGGAAATGTTGGGCAAGGGAGTTAGTACTTGAGTAGTTTTCCCAGTTAGTTTGGGTAATTGAAATCACCCAATATCAGGGTGCTTGGTAAGACCTTTATGTTTCCCAGTGTTTCCACAAATGCGGAATGTGGGTCCCGGGACATGGTGAGTGATCTGTAGCAAGCTACAATTTGAACTGCAGTTTTGCCCGTTGTTAGTTGCACTTGGATGATCTCTGAAGCATCGTACTGTGCCACTAACCTGGAGGTCTGGGTATCCTTGATGAATATGGATACGCCTCTGCCTTTTGTATTTAGGTCTGGGTTTTGTGGTATGAGTTGTAACCTGGTAGGGCTGGGGTGCTCTCTGGAGCCTTAAACCAGGTTTCTGTTACTGCACGTATATCGATTTTCTCCATACTAAGGAGTGCCTTGAGTGCGTGCATTTTGAGGTTGAGACTTCTGGCA
The DNA here is from genome assembly GCF_019279795.1 of Protopterus annectens. Lineage (NCBI taxonomy): Eukaryota > Metazoa > Chordata > Ceratodontiformes > Protopteridae > Protopterus > Protopterus annectens. The sequence goes on along the minus strand of NC_056726.1, from coordinate 229,565,856 downwards.
TTGAGTAGCATTACCCTCAGTTTTTTGTTACTTATAGGTTCATAGGTTCATAGATTAGTACTAAACTAACTGCCCTTGCGAGCCATTTTAAGTCTAGCCAATTGTCCCTTGTGAGACTCAAACCCTGCACCTTGTGTTTGCAAGGCAAACACCTTAACCATTAGGCCACCCTCCCAACCTTTTTTTTTAAGTACCTTATTTCTTTCGCTTGCATGGCCACACATTTGTTCTGTAGTCATCCCACATGCTGTTGAGGTGCTGCCATTCTTCTTCGACTAAGTCTGTTTAGTCATCTACTTGTCTTGGGGTAATTGAGCGCTGAGTACTTTCTTGTTCATTCTCCCCTTTTGTCATCCACGCCTAGGTGAATTTCAGATGGAAACATTCAGCATGATTGGGGGGGGAAGACCCCCAGAACAGCACAAGTAGATAATGCAATGGCCGGAGATAATGCATTGGCCGGAGGTCAGGATCAAACCTTGTACCTTGTGCATGGGAGGCAAACACCTTAACCGCTTCGCTATCTGGTCTCGTGCTATTTATGGTGGTGGGTTTGTCTTTTTAGCCTTGCCTAAAAAAGGCACTATTGGGGTGGCAAGAGCCTTGGCCAGTATTCGAAAATCTAAGGGTGACAGGTGCAAGCCATCTTTAGCGAAGCAGCGTGGCTTGTCAAGCGTGTCATCCCAGGCTGACAGACACTGGATCCCCTTTGAATGACACCAGAAGCCTAGCCAATTGTTGAAATTGATAATTTTTTTCTTTATACCGTGGTATCATTCTTGGTGATGGCAGGATGCTACTCAGGGTCAGGGTCATACTGGCCTGGGCTACGTGATCAGATAGCTCCTCCGTGTCTCTTTCCATGTAGTCCAGGGAGGTATATAATGACCAAGTCATATTTATACTTCTTCTGGAGTGACCCGAGTGCTTGTGTTATGTGGCGGATCCTGGCACCCAACAGGCAGCTAACAGTAACCTTCTCCTTATTCAGCCTAGTGACCTTCTCCTTATTCAGCCTAGTGACTGGGAAGTCAGTGATCCTGACTATAGAGTCACCTCTTACTAGTGTGCTGGGTATGTTATTTTGCCTTAAGGGTCGTGATTGCATGGCACACTGGTTTTGTGAAGTATGTGTTTCATGGTTTGTGTTGGGGGGGTGGAGGTTGCTTGGATGTTTGCTTTGGAAGTCTCTGTTGCTTTTGTAGATTTTTATTTAGAGCCTCCGAGTATGTTTTCGTGTATTTAAGTCTGTTTTTTGCCAGTGCTGGTTTCATAGGTCTATGTGAGACTGGTGGTGTGATGCAGTTAGTTCCCTTCTCCTCTTGACTGTCTGGTCCAGTTTGGCATTGAGAGAGCTTAGCCTCCAGTTTGGCTGTATAATTGCATCTCTCTCACGTATTAGTGTTTGGTGGTAGGAGGAGCGGATTGTCTGTGTACATGAGGCAGTTGTAGCATTGCTTCAAAATGCCCATATTCACCAGTTGGATCAGAGAGTACACCTGAAACTGCCCTTTGGACATGCCTGAATAGGTACAGTGAACTGTTTTACTAATTGGCTGATGAGGTCGAATAGAGAGCCTTGTCCTTCTCTACAGTATAGGGGGGTCTAGTGCTAAGGTTTATTAGTGCTTACTATGAGTTTTGAGCAATTGCTGGGCTTAGAAGTGAATAGTTTGAGTGCTTAAGTTGAAAGTTTGTCTAGTTCCAAGGGAAAAACTGAAGAGTAGACTTTGTGGAGCCAGGAATAGTTATACCCAAGCTAACCGGTGATGCCCGGCATTCAAAACCGCACAAATGTGGGTTTTATAGCAGGGAAATGAAAGAGAGAGAAATTAGCCCAAAACAGGCAATAAACTACTAATTTCTGGGCTGAAACCACTCCTCCAGGGACAGATAGGCTGCTCAAAGCTCCCCTCTCTCACAGGTGAACAGAGAAACTTTCTTCTATCCAAGTAAGGTATGGGCAAACACAGAAATTTGTAAAACAGCCCTGAATTCAGCACTAACCTAAAAACTGGACTATACTAGCTTAGAAAGGTGGGAAAACAAGTATATTTTGTTTTTGTTTTTTTTCAGAAAATAAAGCAGATACAATAAAAAAAAAACACTTAAAATGCACAGAAATGGCTATCACACTTGCGTGTGTAGCCTACAACTGTCAAACAGGCAATTTAAACACAAAAATGACTTTGTTAAAGTGCAGGCAGTAAAATAAGTACAATATGTAGCTGAAACAAGCTTCCACTGTCAGGATCACCTGTGATAATAAGCAACAAACACAGGGAAGAAATTAATAGCTACACCACTGCAGTTCAATATATGCTAACAAACTAACAGCAGTACCACTATTACAGACTGTACAGCAATACACACAGTCCTGACACCCACATCACACATATGAATACAATAAATATTTCTGTGAACTGCTCATCAGTACTGATATAGAAATGTTTAGCTTACCATGTGCAGATGACTCCGCAATTCCTAGTAAGGATGGTCCTGGAAGAAGTTAAGCAAAAGGTAAGGACACCATTATCACAATTAACAGTAACATGGGTGAAGAACTTTTGGCTCTTTATATATCCGTTAACAATACATTTAACAGAAACTTGGATGACACATCCACCCAAAGCCCATACATAATGAACCAGAATGTGTTGTTAACTGCATCAGTCTATAACTTGTTTACAAACCCCCCAAAAATATCTTAAATAAACTTAAGTATTGTTGTCAATATTTTACTGTGCAAGAAATATTTAACAATTAACATAGCTATGCCTACTTGAATGCTCCTAGAGGGGCATACTTGTTCTCCCTGAAACAGCAGTAGCACCAACATCAATCACATTCTCTAGTGCACTTGACACTGAGCTCTCTGGCTCCCTGCCAGTGGATGGGAAACCTTCATGTGGTGGCAGTGGCGGCTCTGTAGCAGCCCACCCTAGAAGTCATCTCTTCATGGACCACTGCAGCTGCTTTCCTCCAGGGAGATGAAATCATGTCAGTGTCCCTATGATGCACTTGATCATATGTCCTGCTGCAGCCTCCAACAGCACTGTCATCATCCACTATCTGCTGCCAAATTTACATTCTTCCTGACATAGCCCAATGGCCTCTCTCAAGCAGAAAGCCACCTCTCTCAAGCAGAAAGCCACCATGCTGCCTAAATGCTTGGACAATGACATCATTCTCAGGGTCACTGTATGGGGGTTTGTGGGAAATGGGATGCCTGAGATCCATAGTCGTAGGCGACATAAAACACAAAAGAAAGATAATACACACAAGTATCACATAAATAAATGTCCAGCTTAGATATAACACATAAGTATTTTTTTTCAGTATTACCCACTGGAGAAACAAAATAAAACTTTCAAGATATTCAAATATAAAAAGGATTGATGTGGTTGTAACATATCACAGTCACATACAAAGCAAGACTGGATCCAAAACAAGGGGAGTAATGATAACAAAGCAAACTTCTGTACAAACAATATTGTTTGTGCCAACACAGAAATGGAACTTGGCTTCCCCACACCCAAAACATTAGCCAAATGACATTTTGCTACCAAACAAAGAAATAAAACATCAGTGAACTGTTATAAGTGCTATCAAAGAAATTGTCCCAAAAACCATGTGTACACATTTACCACAGAACATTCATTTTTATGCAATTGTCAGTCACCTCTACTTGTGGCCAGCACTCCCCTACAGATGTCTATGAGCCATCCTAAAAGGCTAACACCCATGTGCCAGTGACAATATAAGACATTTATATTTCATTGAAATAACAATAGAATTGCATAAAGAAAAACACTAACACTTCTGATGAAAGTTAATAAGGCTGTGTATCTGAGAAGGTAAAATGCCCTTACAAAAAATGCCTATGCCGTCAGTAAACTTCCAAGACGTGCATACACATAAAAGTAACATTTGTTAATCCATATATAAAAATATTTTTCTAAGTGACATCTGAGCATATCCATTATATAACTGAAAAATGCAATCATAACTTATCAAGATCAGAAGTCTTCTATACAGATAAATCCAAAGTAATAGCATATTCTTCTGTGTTATCCACATAATGAAGTCTTCTCACCTTCAGGTTTTCTACATAAACAGTTCCCTTTTATAGTATAGATTCAGGCCTGCGAGCATGGTGGAAATGCAATTCAGGTGTGAACTCATTAGAATTGCTGAATCCCAAATTCTTGGATACATGTAGCAAATATAAACATAGTGCAGGCACTCCCTCAGTGTTTGTTGCTAATGGATTGCAACTGAATGATTACTGTTAGGGAGAAGGAAAACAGAATGGCACTCCATTAGCTCCACTGTGTGTGTCAGCCAGGTTAGACTTTCAAAGTGTAGAAGTAATTGTGTCAAGGTTTTAAATGTATGTAAGCAGCATACATTTCACAATTTTTGAGCAGTAACATCCAACCTCTCCTATATTTCTTGAAAACTGTATATTATTGCCATTTATTGTTCTCACACATTGTAAGGACAATGATACATAATGGTCAGATAAGAGAAGGATGGGCAGCATACACAGAAAGTTAAGACAGTGCTGCATTTCTCCAAGCAATAGTCATAAATTGTTTTGTGATCACTCATTGTACTACATCTGAAATTAATACATGTATAAACAACTCAGACGTTTACAAGTTTCATATGTCTTCTTAATACTGTGAATAATGTTGCACTTACCTGTATGCACAATGATTTGTATTCTCTGCTGCAAAGCTGTTTCTGTGACAAAGACGGATAAGACACCCTTACTGTGTTTTGAAGGTTCATTGGTGTGAGAGTTCGAATTCAGAGTTGTGAAAAATCATTCATGTGTACTAACATATATTTTATAGTGTTGTTTATTTTAAAGATTTCTTTCCTTTTTTATTTTTTAATGGCAGTGTTTGCATGATGCTTGGCTTAGCACAAACACAGAAAATGGATAAACACAATAAATGTCATGTAAAGTACTTCTTTGACAACCAATACATCAACTACACCTGTGAATCACTTGTGTGTGTAGCACATCTGCTAAACATGTTGATCCATACTGCATATACTATCTGTAGAACAAGGTTCAAGTCCCACCTTTGTCTTTTAAGGATGAAACCTAATAAACACTACTCACAAGACTAAAACAAGTTTACTTTTGCTTGTCTTATTTGCACGATGCTTAGCATCATGCAAATTTGGAGCAATAGCCCAAACACAAAGCAGATAGAACATCCACAGAGAGGATGAAGACATACTTAATTTTAAATGGATACAGTGTTGCATTTTTTTGCTTTCTATCGAGAAAATGCACTTAGCAATATTGTGCGGCATTTAACAGCCTTCCCCAATACCTGCAGGTTTAGAACACCTGCAGCGAGGAAGCAGTTAGCAATTTCAAAATGGATGCATTCCATCAATTCTGTTGTGCACCATGCAAACATGCTAAGCAGCATTACACATCAGTAAACAAATAGAAGCTAACAATGAATAGGAAAATATCCAGCTGTTATTTAACTATTTCTGTGGCAGAAGGTATAAGTATAGGATCTGCAATACATATGGTCCTGGGTTCTAATACAGCAAATTCAAAATATTTTAACTGTTGTTCCATTTCACTTTATATTAAATGTCACATAAAAAAATTAAACATAATTATAAATAACAATAACATTAACTATGTATAGCCGTGGAGCTCATATGATTTATATGCATGACTGCGGTTATACAGACTACTATGTTTCTGTAATTATAATTGTGCTATCTGGCCTTGGATGGCCTTCAGATTTCAATAAGATTCATAAACACATGACTGTATAAACCTGGCTCTTGTTAGGTCACACACATACATGGTTAACCCCCAGTCTGTAAGGTGTTTTTATATATAATTCATGACTATGTAGAGAAGCACTTCTTCTTTTGCAAAGATGGAAAAATCAGTCTTTTGCAAAGATGGAAAATCAACACTCTGGAATAAAATGTTTTGTCTCTTATGCATAGATTTGAATCCCACATTGTAAAAGTCAGTTTCATCACTGTATAAAGCCAAATCAAAAATGTGTCAGGTCATGAAATGTATGCCCCAGTACGTCTGCAAAGTGAAATTACCTAACAATTTCAGAAGCAAATAATAGCCAACTGTCATATTAACCATCCCATTAAAACAACTGTTTTCCTCACTATTGTTCTCCACTTAATGTCATGCAAATGCAGTTGGCATTGTTGTTTTGGTTTGCACACTACCAGTAAATGAGATAACAGGAACTGAAGGAAATCCATATTGCTTATTGCTGTTCTCTCTGCTTGGACATGTCTGGTGGTAGAAGGGAAGGCGCCCCATTTAGGGTCATAAAAGTGGAGTGTTATAGAGTCCAGAATCTTTATTGGACTCCTTGTAAAGCATCACAGCCAAAGGCTTATGTAAGAGGACTATACCAGCTCCCAGTAAAAGTCGGAGTCTTGGAATAATCTGGCCAAGGCTGTTGCCAGTGTGACTGGCACTCCACACACTGGAGGACAGTGTAGACATCACTTTAATGAATTAAAAAGAAGCAAGCGGGAAATATTCAAACATGGGTTGGATGAGTTCAGAACAAGTAACATCCCACAGTTGTGTAAGTATACTAATAAAGATAATTTATAGTAGTTAGAAAGTTACACATAGGCAAGAGTGGCATGCATAATGCTCTTCTCTTCATAGTTTCATAGGTATTTACTAGGCTAACAACCACAAGGGCCTTTTTAATCATAGCCATGCATCCCAACACTCTGACAAGTTCTGGTACCCTTGATAAGTGTAAGCAGGATTTGTGAGATGAAAAATTTACAACCAGGGGCCTGGAAGATGAACCATTTACAAGTTTCCTTTCTCTATAAGAGAGACAGGTGCCAGGCCAGGGATGAATTTCCTGTTCCTCATTCAATTGCCTACGTTACACTTGAATTGAGTTAGGGAGGAACTCTTCTTCACATAGATGGGGAGCCTGTTCCAAAGATGGAATAGTCTCTGGGATACATACCTGTCTCTCCAACAGGTCCTGTTTATATCACAGGCAAGTTTAAGTCTTTAGAATGGGTAATTCTCATGCTGTTTGTTTTGTTAATATGCAGGAGGTCCATCAGAGTGGGGTATGATAATCTCCTGTATGGCAGTCATACATCTCCCCTCAACAGCCTGTAGGAGACAGAATACAGGGATAGGGCCAACATAGGACATTTTATTTACATCTCATTATTCTTTTAGCAAGGAACCTCTCTGGATGTTCCATTTGTTGGATATACCTGATTATATACATACCAAAGGGGAAAGCGTACTCAGCAATAGGTCTGATAAATGCCAAGTACCATGGAACAATGATTTTCTTGGACCTAGATGCCATACTTCCAAAGACATGCATCTGGAGCATTTCTCCCCGGGCCTCCACTGAAAACAGGCTCTGTGGAACCTAGTCGGACATTCCCGGTCAACAAATGTTAAATAAAATAAATAAAATAAAATAAATAAATACTTATTTTATAAGCTGGGCAACATTGAATGATTTCCTCACTACTGTATTCACATGATGGTCGAAGATTAGATTACAATTGATGTGTGTCCCCAAGTCCATGAATACTGGGTCAGGTCTAGGGGTGTGTGTTGTCAGTATGATAGTTACTAGGGTGGATGACTTCATGAAGGATACTACTAAGTATTTCTTGGTATTTGGTTTTAGTTCATGGCTCTGACACTAGTTGTTTGCCTGTGTTAGCCATTCTTAGAAATCATTTGTGTCAGTTTGGGATTCAGTGACAGGTCTTAATCTGCAATCATCTGCAAATATAGCCACAGATCATTGGCACTGCCCTTGACTTCAGAGAAGTAAATGCCAAAAAGGAGTAGCCCAAGGATTAATCCCACTTGTGACTGGCCTCTTAGTAGAAGTGTGCTCCCTAGTTTTAACTTTCTGGGTGTTTTGTGTGAGCCAGCTGGCTATCCACTGGGTGGCATACAGGTATGTACATAAGTTCTTTAGTTTGTCAACAATGCCCAAGTGGGTTATTGTGTCAAATGCCCTGGCCAGGTCAAGGTAGATAGTGTAAACCATTTTGCCTTCATCCATCTCTGGCTGGAGAGGCTGCTCTCCCTTATTGTCCATAGCAGAAGATGTCATTCATTCCAATAGCTAGTGGAGTAAGGGGACATTGATGACAGTCCTGCAGGTAAGGACTAGATTTTAACTGTCCCCATTTGACTCCCATTTCACCATTTTAAATCTGGTCAAAAAACAGAATCACACACCACACACATCAGAAAAAAAAAAAAGAGAGAGAAATGGATCCCTACACTTTTTGGCCTCTGTGTTTGTGTGGAGTTTGGTATCACATACTAATGCCAAGTGACATTGAAAGGCTCTTCCTTGATGTGGTTATCTCAGCACAATGCTGCTTAAACATGCTATGCAGAGGTAACACACAGTGGATGTAGCATAAAGAATTATTTCATTGCATTATCAATTCATATATAAACTATTACATACACCTGGATTCAAACCCTGTATCATCTCGGCTCCAAAGCAAGCTGTCAATGCATTTACACCTGCTTCCACAGAGTTAGCTAAGCAGCAGGTGTGTTTCATTCACTCAGTACTCAGAATGTCATCAGTGAAGCTCATGTTCGCTCAGTACTTAACTATGCGCAATTAGACAATCCAGTTGCTCAGCGGTGCACTATGGAAAGTGCACAGTAGCATGTATTACTTATATTTACTGTACTTGTAGTCTTCATCCCACTGAAGTTCATGAAAAAACACAAAGGGAAGTCGTGTTTTAAGTAAAGAAAACAATTACACTGCAGCTATCTGCTTCTTCCTCCCATGCAGTGCAAACTTGGTCTCTCAGTACGTCTTCACAAATATGTCAACTGCACTACATAAATAAATAGCAAATGCATTCTGATATACCATGCACATCAAATTTTCAAATAGTTGTAGTAATGTGGACAGCTGTTTGCATATAGTTTGTACTGAGAAATGAAGTACTGAGTTCTGCAGTCAGTGCACTTAAATAGAAAGGGATTCTGTTCTCACAGCAGTAAATTGGTGTGTGTGTGTGTGTGTGTGTGTGTGTGTGTGTGTGTGTGTGTGTGTGTGTGTGTGTGTGTGTGTGTGTGTGATTGTGCACTTGCTTGATATTAGACAGAGAATTTACACCAGCATATGGGACAATGTTATTACCATCTTCTCCTCACCAGATATGGCTGATGTTTGGACAGCTGTTTGCATATAGTTTATAAAGCTGTCTCAAAGTATACCTGCACATTTTAAACACAACAGCAAACACTACACCTTGCACTCTCATCAGTCTGGTAACATGCAGAACGTTAAGGTCTTGACAGCTGTACACAATTAGCTACCCATTTCAGAAAGGCCTGTCAATATCTGCTCTCAAACATGCAATGATGATGTCATCCACTATAAATTGTTCTGCAGCCTTGTAAAAGTCAGACTGGTTCCATGCTGCTTATGTACAATACTGAGTTCTGTTTTCTGTGTACTTAGGTAAGGGTTCTGTTCTCACAGCAGTCAACTGGTCTGTGTGTTTGTCTTTCTAATCAGAAGAACATAATTGTGTATCCTGCAGTCAGCACTACAAGGCTATGCAGTACCATTGTTTCAAGGTTAGATATGCATACACATCCATTTCATGCAGACCTTCCAACATATTCTCTTAAACTTCCAGTGATGATGTCATCCATTATAAATCATCTTGCACCCTTGTAAAAGTCAGACTTGTGCCATGGTGACTGCATGAAGTACTGAATTCTGTAGTCAGTTTATATAAATAGAAAGGGGTTCTGTTCTCACAGTAGTCAACTGGTGTGTGTGTGTGTGTGTGTGTGTGTGTGTGTGTGTGTGTGTGTGTGTGTGTGTGTGTGTGTGTGTGTGTGTGTGTGTGTGTGTTTGTGCACTTGACTGATATTAGACAGAAAATTTAAACCAGAATATGGGACACTGCTATTACCATCTACTCCTCACCAGATATGGCTGATGTCATCAAATATAAAATGTTGTCCTACACTCTTCAAGTCAGACTTGTGATGTGACACTTGCATTAAATACGGAGGTTATAGATAGGAATGGATTCTGTTTTCACAGCACTCATGTTTGTGCATTCGTGTGCATTTGCTTGACATTAGATAGAGCATTTTCCACCAGTAAGTGGGACACTACTATTACCCACCCTCTCCTCACCAGAGACTGCTGATGCCATCACCTATACACTGTTGTCCAACACTCTTCAAGTCAGACCTGTGCTGTGGCACTTGTGTTAAATACAGAGGTCTATCTAATTATTGTGCATAGATTAGTAGGGGTTCTGTACTCACAGCAGTCAACTGTTGTGTGTTTGAGTGTGTGGCTCTGTGTGTTTGTGCACTTGCTTAATATTAGACAGCATTTTAGATTAACGTGTGGGACACTGCTATTTAGCTGATGTCATCATCTATAAGTTGTTGTCCAACTCTCTACAAGTCATACTTCTACTATGATATTAGTATATCACAGACAGCACACACACACACACACACACACACACACACACACACACACACACACACACACACACACATGCACCAAAGATTGCTGCGACATCCATAAAGACACATGGCATGAAACAAAAACATGGAGGATTTTTTCCCTTATGAAAACAAACACACATCCCAATGAATATAGACAGCACACCCCTATGAGCAGAACAAGTGGTATGTGACCTGTGTATGGAGGTAGATGATATGTTGAACAGCACATGCCCACAGTGGTGACTACTACCTTGTATGTAACACAACTCCTGAGTATTTGCAGAACATCTGCATCAAAGGGCATAATCCTTCCATAGTTCACAGCTTTCATCACACCAGTAACTGAGTACTGTATACCCTTATTCACGTACCTACCTACACACCTTCCAAGGTGTGTAACTCAAGTATACCACCTTTGCCACAGTGAGCTCCCACAAATCTTATTAGCCATACCTAAGTGTTCTTTTTGTTGCATAAATATTACTGGCTGATGGTGAGGAACAACCATCAAGATTATTTAACAGATTCATGTGTGATACCCATTCTGATGATGCACACAGTACACACATAGCTGTTTGACAACATTGATGGCATTGGTTACATTTGTGACAGTGTGGATTGTGCCATATATACTTGGATTGATAATAATGTCGCATACAAGTATAGCAGTGTCCCTCCTAACACCGCCAGCTAAATTTGCACTGTCAGGATGGTGTGCTTGATTACCCTCATAGGTTGCTGACATCTTACAACAGTTGTACAAGTGTGTTCATGCAGAACTATCTATGATCAGTCACAGTCACATATGTTATGTCATACACATGGGATTACTGCTGGTATTATTCTGATATTCTCCATGATTGTGTGTGCTTCTGATTGCTGTTGTCTATGAGCCTGCATTCCCACTTAGTGGAGATCTATGCTGACATTACAGTCATATTCAGACAACTCATTTAACACAGCTTCACAATATGCATTGAACCCCTATTGTATATAACATGCCTAATAGAGGTCCTCTCAATTGTTCATGTTAGGATGCTTATATCACAAAGACATCCATCACCATTGTTATGTCATGTTGTGTGACAGTCACATAATATGCATTTCCACTGTGCAGTCTGTACTGTATCATGTCAATATGTGATTAGTGTTCCTGCTACAACTGTCTTCATTTGCATGTCCTCATCAGCTGTATATTAAGATGTTTCACCTGTCCTCTTCCCCTGTATTCATTCCTACAATTTATCTGTGCATCCCTATTCAATACACACACTTCTCTTGACTATTTTAAATTTGAGTCAATGTACTGGTTCATAGATTAGTACTAGGCTAACTGCCCTCATGGGTATTTTACCCCGTGTGAGAATCAAACCCTGCACATTATGTTTCTAAGGTAAGCACCTTAACCATTACATCAATCTCCACCCTGTTATGGATCATTTACACAACTTTTGTAACGAATGCCTGAAATGGTACTCCCACAATGATCTGCACTGCACACACTGTCCTATAATGTGTTTGGACCATATACACTGCTATATTCATAGGTTCATAGGTTCATAGGTTCATACTAGGCTATCTGCCCGAGGGCATTTATAAGCCTAGCCCATAGTTTTGTGGCTTAAGCCCCCCCTTTTGTATGGGGAACTATACCCATTATTTTGCTGTGCCTCTGTCTAGCAGTGACACTGAGGTAATCCCTGGAGTATATCTGCGATCTCCCATCCATTGGTCAAGATTTCTCTTGAACAAGGCCAGCGAGGTGCTCTGCCTCACATATACCGGGATTTTGTTCCACAGCATAGGGAGTCTTTGGGTGATGAATCTATCCCTCCAGCACGTCCTATTAATAGCCGTGTCGAGGTTTAAGTCTCCCGCCCTTGTGGCTCTGACGGATCTAGATTTTTGAGGTGAAGCATATTCATCAACTCTGGGTTTGACATGGCCTTGTATGTCAGGCAAAGGTCACCTCTGAGCAAGCGTGGCGACTGAATAGAGCTGGAGTTCTTTCAGTCGGGCAGCATAGGACAGATTTTGAGACCCTTTATCCTTTTGGTGAGGAATTTTGTGGCCTCTCTAGCTGCTGCAAGTGTCGGGTCAGATACATTCCGAATGGGGCATTGTACTCAATCATTGGTCTGATGAGTGATGAGTATAGGGAGACTATGACCTCCCTTGATCTAGATGTGAATCCCTTCATGATGAGGTGGGCAATGTAGAAGGTCTTCCTAACTACTTTAGCTACATGGGTGTCGAATGACAGGCTACTGTCAACCTGGGTCCCCAGGTCCCTGATAACTTCTTCTGTGCTCAGAGGATTACCACCTATATGGTAGCTAGGGGTAACCTTGTTTTTCCCGAAGGGTATGACTATGCATTTTTTGGCATTTAACTTTAGGCCATGGCTCTGGCACCAGTCATCCGTTTCTGTGAGACCCTTCTGAAGGATATCTGTGTCAGATGTGTTTTCGACTAAGGCGCCCAGTTTGCAGTCATCTGCAAACTTTGTCAGCCATAACCCTCCTGTGTTTGCTTGTACTTCGGAAAAGTAGATGCCAAACAAGAGTGGGCCCAGGACTGAGCCCTGTGGGACACCACTATTAACCCTGGTAAACATTCTGGCATTCCTCTCAATCCTGCAGACCTTGTTTGCCTGTAAGAAAACAGGTCTACATGTCTGCTGCTATCCATGTTACTTTACATGGTTTCTTGGCCAGCAATGCTGTTGCTTGGCACAAAATCCCACTTGTTTATGCTCAAACACAATGTGCAGCATAAATATGTAATTAGCCCTGCTGCTAACCATGTAAACATGTAAACTCTGTAAAGGCTTTGCACGAAGCCTACAGGGAGTTTATTGAATCCCCAGGACTGTGTTTAATGAATCTGAAGATGAACAGATTACTGACAGAAATATAATTGGGTTCAATGATACTGATGTGTCTTGAATGTTATATTTAGAAGTGAATTTAATTTTGTAAAAAGGCATGCAAATTGCCAAAGAGGTTAGATTAACCATGAAAAACAAACGGAAGTTCACTATGACACAAGATGTATGTAAGGTAAGAAGCAGAGAAAATAGCAAGTTGAAAAAAAATATGACACCTGTTCAAAGTCAGCATTTCCACAAGAAGCAGACTGAGAGGAAGCCTTGTAAATACTGGAGTTGTAATGATTATAACCCTGAGTTAAAGCAGTGTGCAACACAATGCAGAAGTTGTAAAACATTTGAAATACTGGGCCATGTTCCTGTCACTTGTAAAAATAAGTTAAAGATGTTTTCAAAAAATAAAACTGTTAAAACTGAAAGTAATGTTCAGAAAAAGTTTTTTTTTTTTTTTTTTTTTAATCTGGGGTTATGTAATTACTAATACTAAATCAGAGTGGAAAATTAAACTCTGTATTCTTGGAATTCAAGTAAAATTCAAGAATAATACAAGGGTTGTTACTGAGTGCTGTTTATAGAAATTTATTAAAATGCCTACAGTAGATATGGTTGAAAGCTCAAGTGAATTTGTAGATTTCTAATCATGCTTGAATAAAAGAGATCCAAGTATTAGTTTAAGATTTATGTGCTGGTTGGTCCATACATAAAAAGCCTTCTCAGCAGGGCTGAGGAATGTGAAATAGGGAGATTGCCAAGATGAACAAAGTCAGTGTAAATGTGTTTGATGAAGTTCTTATGCTTAATCATAAACAAGAAAAAATAAAGTTAAAACCAACTGACGTTTCATATACGTTTACCACACACATGAGAGTGTGCCTTTTCCTATGCTGTCACAATTGCAAACAGACATAAAAGAGTGCAAAAATCTGGTGTGATAGAAAGTGTAACTGAGCTGACTGAATAGTATGTGTTTATGGTTTGAGTTATAAGAAAGAACGTCTGTCTTTGAATATGTGTTGATTTGAAAAAAGCTTAATCAAGTAGTCATGTGAGAGAGGTTTTCTCTGCCTAAATTAGTAGACACAACACCTAACTAAACTCATCAGATCCAAATAGTTATCAACATTAGATGCTTCTTGAGGGTTTTGGGAAATATCTTGCAATGAAGATTGCCAAAAGCTCACAATCTTCACTAAGCTAAAGAGAACATTTTGTTTTGAAAGACTGCCATTTGGTATAACCTTAACACCAGAAATATTTCAATGCTAAATGACTGATTTATTAAAAGGGTATGAAGGTGCTACTGCTGTCATGGATGAAATACTGCTATTTGATCGTGATAAACAGGCACATGATTAGAGGTGAGAAGCAATGCTTCAAACCATTAAAAATTTAGTCGTAAAACAATAACAACAAATTCTGCTATGAAAAGACTGAGCTGCAGTATTTTAATCATTATATACGTGCTTCTCGAGTCTGACTGGAGGCAACCAAGGCTGGAGCAACAGCAGGGCAAGTTTGTGCCAGATCTGTCCACAGTGATATATCCACTAACAGACTTATTAAAGAAGGATCTGCTTTGATCGTGGAGAAATGCTGAAGCACATTACTTCAGCAGAATGGCATTCTATGATGACACCAAGCCAACAGTAGTGAGTACTCATGGCGATAATATGGCATAGGTGCAGTGTACTCCAAATGGATGGATAAGTTGCATCGTGTTGCAGAGGACTGTCTTACAAGTGTATGGGCATCTAAGAAGCTCAACAGACACCTAAAAGGATGACAGAGTTTCCATTTCCAGACTGATCAGTAGCCATTGGTTCCACAGATCAGTTACATATGTCAGGATTCTAGTGACTGATCCATGGAACCAAAATGTCAAAGAATATTCATAAGACTTTGATATGTCAATAACAGAACAATCAATGTGATTGGGAAACAGTCATGGCTGGTATGTTGACCAGAAATCGTATGCATGTTGAAATCCTGTCAAATACTGAAGAAGAGTTTGCTACCTATGTGCAAAGTATTATGACAGACAGGCCAGTGATAACCAAGAGACCTGAAAAGTTGAAACAAGCTACCAAAAATGACTATGAGTTTTCAACTATTACCAAATAAGTTTGAGATTAAAGACCTAACCACTGTATACAGACAGCGCACCACATGTACAAGCATTAAACAGTCACATCATAATTGTCAGAACCTGTTACTGTACCAAGAAAAAATAGTAGCAACCTCATTATAGCACATCAAAGTTTCAAAACTAATACATGAAGGACATTAACTTCTCACAAAATGTTGTGAAAGAGCCATCTATCAGTATGGTAGCCTGTCATTGATCTAGGCATTACAAAACACGTGACAAAATGTCAATTCTGTATTATCCATAAGCCATCTTGGAGAACACAGGCATTACTAGTTGCACTCTTAGCTCAAGGAAAATGGAAAAATATTTGTGGACTTACCGAATTTTGGGGTACATAAAAGTAGTGAATTACTACTGAGTACTTAAAAGTGGTGAGTTCTTGCTCTCATTTTTTTTTATCATTTCCTATTTATTCTCAGAATAAGCCCACCGAACAAGGTCTTCCTTTTTAGGGTCAAGCCAGGAGCACGGTGTGGTTATGTAACCTGTTCACAGTCACACTGTAAGCAAATATAAGTGAAAGGGATCCAACACTGTACATTGGATAAAGTATGTAACTCAAGAACAGTACAGAGCTTGAGTCCTCTGCAATAGCTGTAAGATACAGATACTAAATGTGCCAACTACAACTAATCAAAAAAAAATTTGGAAAGGTTGAAGGCCACATTTCCAAGATATAGAATACCCATTGAGCTGGTTTACAGTATGTCCCAATGGAATTCCAACAGTTTGTTGATAACCATGATTTTGTACATACTATGTCAAGTTCTCACTTTACTCAATCAAAAAGACCACTTGTTTATCATTCCAAATAACTAGAACAACTTTAAGAGAGCCTGAACCTCACAGAGTTCTCATATTGAGCTACTCCACACAAAACCACAGGAGTAAGCCCATCCCAGCTAATGCTTGAAAGTCAGATAAGGGCTAACATGCTTATACTGGAATCTAAATTTAGGAAAAAATGTTCTGTATGAGTCCATAATACTATTGACCAAAGAGCTAAAGCTTTACACTACTAATTCTAAAATAGATGTTGTTACATACAATCACTACCTGTCCTTCAGTCAGGAACCCTGAGCACTTTATAGTAAAAGGAGAAGAGAAAGTGGAACAAAACTGATATTACCGTGGAAAGAACCAATGAAGTGAGGTCATACCTGGTGCAGGGAATGGACCATAGTTAGATGCAACTGGAGGATTATTCAAGCATTTTTCAGGAGATCCTAAAGCTGGATGCTATATTTCTAAGAATCAATTCCAAGTGTCTTAGTCAAGGATATCCAGGTTATCATTTCTTCAGCGTGTCTTTTTTCCACAAAAGTACCACAACCCAGTGTCTATGAAACATTTGACCTTAGCGTGATGCAGTCTATGTGCTGCCAAAGACAGAGTGACACTTCCTGTCCCTGTTGATACTGTTTTGTAAAGTGACTCTGGATAAAGTTTATTACAGTTGTGTGTCTAACCATTATCCTTTCTAATGATTTATAGTAAAAGAGATATTGAAACTTCAACTAGGTATCAAGATTGTGACTAAGTGCTATGGTCAGACTAGAAACAATTTTTATATAAGAAGTATTTCTACTAAGAGTAATGTCTACCTCAGTCACTCCATTTTTGTTATTAATAATCAATATAGCATGTGTAAAAGTTTAAAAAACTTGACCAGTCAGTATCTTTCTCACATAATCATATGTCATAATTTCAAAGAGAGTTTTTCTTTCCTTGCATGGGCAATGTTATTTAAAGGCATTCATAGCTATTTTATTTATATGTTATACCCTTCACAGTTTTGGTAGTTATAGCACGGACATTTTTTGTGCGGCACAGTGGTGCAGTGGTTAGCTTTATCACAGCAAAGCAAGAGGTACTCCGGTTCAGTTCTAGGCTGGGGTGCCCTCTGTGTGGAGTCTGGATGCCCTGCCTATGTTTGCCTGGGTTTCCTCCCACTCTCGAAAAGTTATGCATTTGGATCATTTCTTCATGGACCTCCACAGAAAATGGGTTCTGTCCCAGTCTGACTTTCCTGGTATGCAAATGCTAAATTAAACACATAATTTTTAAGAAAATCTATAGTCTATGAAACAGTGAGTTTGGTAAGTCTGTTGCCAGAGTGGTCATGATAAAGTTAACTGTTGATAGCTTCTTGCTGTGCTGCCACTTTGTACAGTAACAAAGCTGCTGTTTTATTGAAAATGTATTCTGATGCTATCAATACCACCAGCCAACATGAGTGAATATCCAGAGATTTATATCTTGACAGCAGCAGAGGGGCTCAATACTGAAAGAGCTGGTGTCAGTTGATGTAACATCCCGACTTTATATGAGAATGCAAAAAAGAAGTTGATGATGATGACCTGCTTTGGAAACAGAACCTACAGTCTTCTTATTTATTGGCATCAACAAGTAAGTCTGCTTCCTGCTGGGCTACTGACACTGACTTTATCTCACAATTACCTTGTACTTAGACCTTAATGTGCCAACTCTTTTGGTTGTGATGCAGAAATTTGATAAACAAAGAAGATTAAGGCTTTCATATAAAATGCAAGAGGGCTTCAATCATTCTGGATTATTTTTATTGTAAAATTGTATGTATTAAAGTAAAATCATCTTTAAATCATCCAATGACATTTTGCAAATTCATTTATGGCTTAGTTATATGGGTGTGTTGATGTGACTTGTACCTTTCTCTGTGTTTTTTGCAATATTAATTTTAAATATAGCAAAACTATAGATTAAGCCTTAATGTCAACTGCTTTGTTCCACTGTATTACAGCATTGCTTTAAACTGAGGATATGCATAGTTTATTAAAAAATAACAATGCTATCAAATCTATCCCAGTGTTCAATTGTTCCATTTAGGGTATTGTGTGGTATTAAGATATTTAGTAGAAAATATATAAGCAAGCCAGAATAGTAGAATTAACTCTCACTAAAATCTCCCTCCCCCACTTATTCTTGTGCATCCCATAACCCAAACTCTACTTCTACCTCTAACCCCACCCAATGTATTACCTTACAAAAAGCCTTTCCCTAACAATATACTATTAAGAAAAAGTATGCCGTCCTTATTTAATAAGTGGAGTTTCAAGAGTCTTATTTTTTGATCAAGGGAAGCATCAGCATGCAAATTGTTATAGCGATTGCTGATTTTTTCACATTTCAACACATTTAAATAGATCACATAGATATACACACATATCCAGGCTACAGGAGAAGAAAACTAAAATCCCTGGACCACCATAAAGACACACTTTGAAACAAATTACCTGATGTTAGAATACATTGTGACTTGTCCATTTTTACTTTAACGTCTATACAGTACAACTTCAAAGTTAGGATTCTTAAGGTCTGGTAATGCTGAGATGTAGTGCTTCTTGTCCCTCTGCAAAAACCTGCAAACTTAGATTAATTCCTAACTTCTCCTGGGTGCTTTTCAGTTCCAGTCTTTCCAAATTTGGTCTTCTGAGAAAATGTGAGTTTTTTTAAAGAATACAAAGTCATCTTTGACATTGATCTTATATAAGAATTTATGACAACAGTCTATTTTAGTAATTTGTATGCAGGTATCATTCTTGTACAACTAATTTTCCCTGTGTGTGTGTGTGTGTGTGTGTGTGTGTACATGTATATAGATACAGATACAGAGACACACACACACACATTTCTTTACAATCACATGCTTGATGCTCAGAAGGTCAAGTTGAGCATTCACCAGAACATTTCCTCAAAAGTCAACATCCCAAATATTGGTAGCAGTGCTGGCTATAGCAACTGTGGACCCTAATTTGGACAATTCTGGTGAGGCCCCAAGCTGATACCCCCACCCGTCTATACACTCCATCTCTCCCTCTACTTGAAAGATATTACTACTGTGAAATACAAATTAAATCAGTATGTTTATTTGTTAGGGCATGTTTGTCATAACACATGTTAAAACAGAAGTAATCTGTTGAACTGTTGGATTAACCCCAGTACCAACATTGCCTGCATTTCCTCTTTCTGGGTCTGTTTAACTAGCTCAAGAATGCTATAAAGGGGCTTGTTGGGTTTGCCATTGAGACCCATTGCCTACACAGTAAAAAAACAAACAAAAAAATAGAGAAACTAGCTGTCTTAAAACAATAATTCCTTAAAATCATGAAAATCAGATAGTGTTCCAAACAAGCCTTTATTCATCACAGCTAAGTGATCCTTAGTAACAAAAATCAGAAATATTTTACATTCTTAAACATATCAACTTTTACACACACAGAAGTAGGTGTGGAAAATATACTTACTGTTTAATTTGAAACCAACCTATTCATGGCAAATAATATAAACAGGCCATAAAAAGTGAATTTTAGAACAGCAAGTCCCTATCCCCCACACACTACTACTGAGTAGGTCAAATTAAATCCTTTTTAAGGAAAATACTACCTATCTATCTGCAGTCCTCATTCACAAATCAGGTATTAAGAAAGCAAAATATACACAA
This sequence comes from Protopterus annectens, assembly GCF_019279795.1. Lineage (NCBI taxonomy): Eukaryota > Metazoa > Chordata > Ceratodontiformes > Protopteridae > Protopterus > Protopterus annectens. The sequence goes on along the minus strand of NC_056726.1, from coordinate 229,545,782 downwards.
AAAAAGACTGACTTTTAACTAAAATCACTTTTGGCTAACTAATGAAATAAAGCCTTCAACAGGTCTGTGAAAAGAACTAAAATCATATATATATAGGTAGATAAGTGAAAAGAGTTAACTAAATTGATATAAGAAAAAAACACATAAATATCTAATAATAAGCATTATCTATAAATATAAATATACGGCTGTCTAATGATATCTGATCCGTATTACCGTGTATAAAAACTGAGATATTTAAAGCTTAGAAAAAATATTATTTAGTAGTATATTTTTTTCTGAAACAATTATATATATATATATATATATATATATATATATATATATATATATATATATATATATATATATATATATATATATATAACATACATATATATATATATGGTCTGACAGCAGCCCAGAAGCCGCTGAGAAGACCGACCGAACGAAGATCGAAAGAGAGAAGACAAGCGAAGATAGCCGACGCGAATCGCGGGGAATGCAACATCAGCCGAGCAGAAGACCGACACGACGTGGAGGATGACACCAGTATGTAGGGCCCCGATATGGGGAAGGGCTAGTGACGTATGTGTGGTCGGTAGGTGTGGTGTGCGAGAGGTGAGTTAAGACGGTTAGGTCTGTGGGGATAGGGGTGGGTTAAGTTAAGGGTTAAGGGGTTAGGAAGTGGGGTTGAAGGAGCGGTAGAGGAGGTTAGGGAGCGGGTTAGGGAGGTAGGTTTAGGTGCGAGGTAAGTGTGCGTTAGGGAGTGACCTTGGGCAGTTAAGGGTGTATAGGATTTTTGGCTTGTTTGTGTTGTGTGTGTGTGTGTTGTGTGGGATGTGTTTGGTTTTGTGTTTTGTTTTTTGTATGTGTTTAAATCCGTGTACTTTATTTTTTTGTTATGTTGTGGTGTGTGGGTTTATGGACTCGAATATGAATATGTGGTGTGAGGATGTGGTTGGTGTGTTGTGTGGTTTCGATTATGTCAGGTAGAACCATATATATATATATATATATATATATATATATAGTTACGATGGGCTGGATTTCTTTTATAAGAGCATGTTAAGGTTGAACTTTTTAGACACAGAAATTATTGATTTGATTAAAGACTTGATGAGCTTGGTTTTAGATAATTTTATCTTTTTTGAACGGGAATACTTCAAGCAGGTAAAAGGGTTAGCTATGGATGTAACCTGTGCCCCAATTTATGCAAATTCAGTTTTGCTTTAATAGGAAAACAGGACTATTTTTAATAACAGTTTTTTTACAAGAAACACTTTCAGCTATACATTAGATTCATGGACGACATTTTTATTTTATGGAAGGGATTTATCCAGGAAATCAGAGATTGCATGACTTATTTGAATAATTCTTCTGCGGGTTTAAATTTCACCTACAACTTCAGCTTGGAAAGTATTAATTATCTTGATACAATGATTTACAAGATGGAAAACTGATTCAGATTTAGGTTGTACAGGAAGTCCACTTTCAGTAATTAGTATTTGCATTACAGAAGCCACCATTCATTTAATCAAGAGTTTAGTTAAAGGACAAATGTTCAGAGCAGCAAGGATGACCTCTGATTTTGGAGATGTTAAAGTTGAGTTGGATTTGTTAGCTAAGATGTTTTTAGTAAGAGGGTACCCCACGCATCTTTTTAATGACACCAAGGAATATATTTTGTCACAATGGGACAAAAATATATGCCCCTTTTAGGGATGGAATTGCCGCAATCTTCACAAAAAAGTCAATCTAAATCATGAGAGTGCAATGATTTTGGGTTATGGTTGCCAAGCTAAGAAAGTGGGATGGATTTTTTTGGAAAGGTGGGCATTGCTGTCTAGTAATCCTGAAATTTTAGGAACAGTATGACCTTCACTTACATTCATATATAAAACATCGTGTAATTTTAAACAACTTTTTGAAGGGGATGACAGACATTTGAGCTCTTGTAACTTTAAGGGTACTTACAAGTGTGAATATTGTGATCAATGGCAGTATATATTGCAAACAGATTATGTTACTTTAGAAAACAAACTACGGTCCAGGATTATAACAGGTAATTGTTTGACAAGAAGGGTAGTTTATTTGGTGAAGTATTGCCACTGTCCAGCCTTCTATGTAGGCAAAACGGAAAGGGCCTTTAGGAATAGAATTTATAAGCACACTTACCATATAAAAACAAGAAATAATAATGCCCTTTTTAGACATTTATCTTCTAGTGATGTATGTTCTGGTTTTAAGTTTGTCATCTTACAGCAAGTTAAAATATTCACAGAGGTGGGGATTAGAAAACTCTCCTCGAAGTGAGGGAGATTAAATGGCAGATTAAACAGTGTGCAGATTTTCCTCCAAGTATCAATGATGTAATTAACCTGTGACCCATGCTGAAGTTAAAATCTGAGAAGTACACCTACTTTATATATCTGTATTCACTTATTTGTTGAAGGTTGGTCTGAAAAATATACATAATGTTTTTTATGCATACATTGTGAAATTGTGTTTGAATTGTATGTTATTTTACCATGAAGTAAGTATTTTTATTATAGAAAAACATTTGATGTTAATTAACCTCTTTCATGTTCTAATTATCTGACCTACTAAGATATAATAGAATGGGTGTGTTGATCATAATTATATTCGGAAGAAGTCCAGTAAAATGGAAGAAAAAGCTTACTTCTGTTGTGTCTATATTTTTTATACAAGTTATATATGAAAATCTTTTAATAATATATGGAGTCCACTGGTCACATGTAGTTTGAAAAGTTCACTAGGGATGTGTATATGTATATGTGTATGTATATATATATATATATATATATATATATATATATATATATATATATATATATATATATATATATATTTCTATATAACAAGCCTGTTCCAGAGCATGGGGATGAGAGAAAGTTCATGCTAACAGGTCTTATTTATGTTGCAAGCAAAATTTAAAACATTGGATCTTGTGGTTCCAAATGCTGTTTGCTTTACAGATGTACAAAAAGTCCATTAATGCTACATCTGAGGATGCCTTTTATGCCAGTTATGGAATGCCTGTCAGTAAACTGTAGGAGACAGAGTATAGAGACAGGGCTTTAAAATGATCCCCATAGGACATTGTGCTTATACCCTCAATTTTCATGGGCAAGGAACATTTTCTGGTATTCCAGCTGTTGCATATGTCTGATCAGATACATGCTGAAGGAGACATATTCAATGGTAGGTCTGATATGAGTTGAATAAAGTGGAAGTGACTTCCTTGGACCTAGATGTCCTGCCCTTACTTGAAAGTTCAATGACTACCTTGACCACATGTTGGTCAAATGTTAAATCATTGTCTAAATATGTTCCTAGATCCCTGACTACTGGGTCAACTCTTAGAGGTGTCTTATTGATAGAGTAATTCGATTGAGAGGCCATTTTCCCAAAAGGCACTGTAATGCATTTTGTGGCATTGAGATTTAATCTGTGACTTTAGCACCAGTTATTTGCCTGTGTTAAACCCTCTTGTAAAATGCGTGTGCCATTGTGAATGTATGCTAGCTCTAAATTTGCAGTCATTGCAGTCATCTGGACATTTGATCAGACAAAGGCCCTTGATATTAGTATTTACCTCCAAGAAGTAGATGCCAAATAAAAGTGGCTCTAGTACAGTGCCTGAGTTACCCCTATAATTACTGTCTCTTAGTGGAGGTGGTCATACTAGTCCTGACTTCCTGTGTCCAGTTTGTGAGCTATCTGGCAATCCAATGAGTTATTTGTGCGTTTATGCCCAGCTGGGTGAGATTGTCAATTCTACTCAAGTGGTTTACTGTATCAAATGCCCTAGCCAGGTCCATGTAAGAGGCATCACGGTCCTCCCCCTCATCCATTCCCTCGGTGATCTTCTCAAAAAAGTCCACCAAGTTTAGTATGCAAGATCTACCCTTGACAAACAAAAACTCAACTGGGAAAGCATTTTCGGCTGAACCCTAGCCTTCATCAGACAATTTTACCACTCCACTTCCCTAAAAACACCCATCAACCTATTGTAATTTAAAAACCACAATAATATTATTATTCGCTTACTTTTTTTCAAAATTATTTTATAACAATAAAAAATAAAAACATATTACCTATTAAACCATTTTAATTTTAATACACTGGAAATAGATGTATTTTCATTTAAACCTGGCCTCACTGAGGCATTTAATAATGTTTGCCACCAATACTCCCTATTCTCTAGTTGTACTTTCCATGGACTTTTTTGACAGTTGCTGGCTATGATTTTTGTCAGTTTGGTGTGTTGTTTTGTTAAAACTGAACTGGGCCCAGTGTCTGAAGTTTGCCTTTATTATTATCATTTCCATAATAATTCATTCCATGGCTATGCATATTAGAATATTCAGACTAATGGGTCTGTAGTTTCTGGGGATCAGTTGATGGTCCACCCTTATGAAGTGAGACAACCATTGCAGTCCTCCATTCTCAAAGTATAAAGCCTGTTCTGAGGCCGTATTTGAAAAGTGGCTCAGGTGGTCCTGACAAGTCATGTTTCAGACTATGTAGGAGGCATCCCAGGACACTATCTGTCCCCTTTCAGGCTGTATTTCTGGCTTCACTGAGTGATGCCATGAATTGCTCCCTGTTAGGGATGGAGCTACGCTAGTAGTTATTTCATGGAGGGAGTTGGGGGGAGTAGTGGGTGAAGGCTGGACTGAATTTGTCAGCCAGTAGATTTGCTATGTCGCATTGCTAGTGAAGGTGGAACCACTGGACACCAGGTCAGCACCCTACTGTGTGATGACTTTGAGGTTACAGACATAGCTATAGATGGCCATGTGGTTGTTTTTAGACTGTGAGGATATCTTGACCTTGCTGGACTAAATTAGTCCTGTTAGTTTCCTGTCTAGTTTAATTAGATAGCTCTTATCATTATGGGAGGTGTTTTTCCAGATTTCAACCATGACTTTTTTCCTTTTGCAACATACCCTATTAAGGTTGGGATTCCACAAACATGGCTTGTTTTTAGCATTTGTTTTGAGATTACTTCAAGCAGATACACCAGAGTCTATACAGCCACTGACATAACTGTATACAGTCTCTGTGAACAATTATTTATAACTTGCTGTGAACGCAGGGTTAGGAAGGGCATTGAATTTTGATAAATTATTGCTTAATAGACTATAGTTTGCTTTCAGTAGTTCCCTCCTTTTAGAGGGTTAGCTGGGATTACTGGGTTTATTTTTATTTCATAGCAGACAGCTTTGTGGTAATACCTTACAAGTGAAGACGTGACACTGGGGAATGTGCAGCGCTGTCCCATATTCATGAGTAGCAAGTTCAGTAAGTTTGAACTTCTGGTAGGTATACGTACTATATACAAAACAGTGTAAGAAACTTCTCTGTGTGGAAGATTTTCAGTCCATATATTTCTAGTTAATCACTGTATATTAATCAGATCAGACAATAGTAGTAGATGTAGCAAATGTAAACTCAAGTCAAAAAGTAATAACAGAAAATATATAATTCTACAGCATTACTAAGTATTTGAAAGTAATCCAAGCAAGGCAGGCAGTCTGTTTCCAGTCGAAAATCCTTTATTAAGTACACAGACTATCTGTACTGTGTGTACACAGACAAGTACACAGAAGTTTATTACACTGTTTTGTTTTTAGACCCACTACACTTTAGTGGGTTGTTTTGAGACTTCGTGGATACCGAGGAGATTACTTGTTTTTTTATACGTACTATATACAGATATATATATATATATATATATATATATATATATATATATATATACATACACATACACACACACACACACACACACATATATATATATATATATATATATATATGTGTGTGTGTGTATATTGGGTCTATATTAGATAATCAAAATCTACTAACTTCAAACCTGTATTCATCAACACCAAAACATTGAAATAAGAGAAAAGAGAAAAACTGTAAAAAACCTCACGGGTGTTAATACCACTTCTTCACACCATCGCAATCTGATGGTCTAAAGAAGCAAGATTAACACATGTGAAACCACTTACCACATAAAGTTATTAACCTGGCCATGTTTTGGGTCATCAGTTCATTACTTTTTCATTTATAATATATACAAAAAGCCTGAGACCAGATCGACCAGATTACAGACAAATAACACAAGCCATACATAAGATTTTAAATATTAATTAATATAAGCATAGTTAAGAGGAAATGTTTCAATGACAACAAATACTTTCAAGTAATGATTACTCCTAAAATTATTAGGAAAAAATCAATTCTTCTTAGTTGTTGTTTCTTTTATACCATTGTCTGTCAAGAAGATATTACATTCTTCAAATTTTGGTTTTGCAGGATTCTTCTAATTTCTCATAACAGTTTTTCTGTCCACAGCAAGAATTGTCCAGGTTAGACAGAAAAATGTTTTTTTTTTTTGTTTTATTTCAAAAATATTAAAGAAAATCAACTCTTTTGTTAAAATGAAAGAATCAGACTATAAAGTTTTAAGAAAATTCTGCACTGTTTCCCAAAATGTACATATCATATAACAATCATAGAACATATGTGATCAATTAGCCTAACAATATTTTTTGCATCTCCAAAATTTAGACACATTTTCTTTTCTAATTTTACAACTCTAGTTGGAGTCAAAAAAGTTATGTGAATAATATTCCAAGTAAATAATCACCATCAGATAGCCCAAGATGTGTTTCTAATAAACAGAAGATGTTGCTTTTTATTTTGTTCAGTTAAAGCTATCTAATGATCTTTTGTGATGGAATTCCAAAATCAGTCATTTAGATTACTATAATCGTTTTCTATAATTGAGTGCACTTTCAAGATTAAATTGTTGGTTTGCCAATTTTTATAATGTCATTACTCTGGAACCCCATCACAAAATGGGATAACTTACTATGAATTAATGTAATAACTAGTTGAATATGAGTTAGATCTTTAATATCAATATTAAAATTTAAGTGCATGGATTCCAATAATTTAATTTTAGTTTTTTTAAATCATTGATACCAATAATAAGGTTGTCTTTTCATAGCATTACATGTATGTGTCAGTGTATTATTAATAACATTTTTCATAAGGAAAAGGGAATAAGGGATTCAAATTAAAATCTATGTTTTGAATTGATTCATTTTTTTTATTTGTTTTAAATTAAGTTTAAATAATTGGATTTAGTTGGAAAAATAGGGATTTGAATACAATTACTAATAAAGAACCAAAAATGGATTATATAATTTTATATAATATGAATCCAAAAGTTTCAGTTTATTCATAGTAAGTAAATGATAATGTAACATTTTCCATTCTGTAATATAATTATCTAAAATATTAAAGATATTTTCCATAATTATTGCTTTTTACATATGCATCTATATCCAGAATTTGATGGTCTGAAAAAAAATTATTTATCCGCCATATGATACCATGGATACCATAAACAATTAATAAGTAATTTATTTATCCTCTTAATGTGATTTCTATTAGGTGGGAGTATAAGTGATTGAGGTATATACAACATTCTTAGAAATAAAATCATTTTTATTAGTTGTAATCTATCTTCAAATGAAAAGATAAATTTGTTCCAGGAGTTGATTTCATTAGCTAAAGAAGGTGTCATTTTTTCATAATTAAAATTGAAAGTCTCTTCAGTAGTTTTTAATATATGGATCCCTAAACAGAAAAAAATGTAGCTTCTTCACCAATTATATAACTTTCTGGACTCAATAAACTTTTTTATTAATAAGAATGTAATTAGTTGTAGAATTATTGAAATGTAAATTAGAGATTTTTGAAATTGTTCATTAATAGACTTCAGTTTTTCTAGTGTTTCAATAACATTTTGCAATGTCAATAATATATCATCAGACAATAGCATAACTTTATTATTCTTGATTAATCTCCAAACCCTGGATTTTTATAGTTGCATTAATTAAAATTACACATATCTCAATAGGTAAATTAAATCGCAAAGGGGAAAGAGGACAACCTTATTTAGTTTATTTTGTTATATTTATTAAATTTGAGGTAAATGGACTCAGCTTTACATAAGCATTATTGTTATTATTATAAATGGAAGTTAACATTGAAAAACTAGGTAGGAAAATCAAACAGATTTAACACCTCAAATAAAAAACTCAGTCGAATAAATCAAATAATTTTCAATTTCTACACTAATAAAAAGATATCCATATTTCTTACTATTCATATCTATACGAGTAATAAAATAAGTATTTTTATATTATCAGAAGTTTGTGTTTTATACATAAAACCTGATTTATGTAAAGTGATTACATTTGCTAAAATTAATTTCAGTCTATCTACTAACATAGATATAAGCATTTTATAATCTACATTAAGCAAATAAATTGGTCTATATGAAGAGCATAATTGTGCTTTAACATATTTTTTATAATTGGGGTAATCAAAGAATAATTCCAAGAAGGAGGCATCTGTTCTGGATTTGTACATTTATCATGACATTATGTAATTTCATTATAATTTGCGGTATATAATTTATATAATTCTGGGATAAGGCCATCGTTTGTAGGACTTTAATTAGGTTTAATGATTTTTATTTTTTAATTTACTTCACGTAGAGATGCAGGTTTGATAAGTTAGTTTTTTGTAAGGAAGATTTTTTTTTTTAATTAATGATTGAGCAATTATTGATGTTAAATCTTTTCCTTTATTTAATACTTTTTGATTCAAGGATAAATAATACTTTCTACACATTTCTAGTATAACGCCAATATCTGAATTTAAGCTACACATTTCTAGTATATCACCTATATCTGAATTTAATTTATTTGTTGCTGGGTTTCTTAATTCTTTAATATTATTAACATTTGCTAAAAATATATTTTTGTAACAGTTGTTAAATGCTTGGGAGATCTTGAATATGAAGCTATTTATAATTTTTCTAAGTTTAATTCAATTTTATAACAATGCATTATATTTTTATTAAGGGCTAGCTCCTCCTTATTGACTCCTAGTTACTTTTCTTCTTATTTCTTAGAATCTTTTCATTTTGTTTGAATATCCAATATTTCCCTATTTCACTCTTAAATTGTGTTTATACCAATATATATATATATATATATATATATATATATATATATATATATATATATATATAGGTTTTAACAGAGTCCCAAACCATAACTAAAGTATAGTCAGGTGCATTATTGAAAAGTAAAAAAAAATATCTACTTCATTAATTAGCCATCTTTTGTAATCTTTCATTTTAGTAATATATGCTGGAATTCTGGAAACATATGACAATCCTTTAAAATCTGTTTCTGGTTTTAAAATTAATGCATTGTGATCTGAGACTGGACATGGTATTTTAGAAATTATGTCTTGAGAGATCATTAATTTATAAATTCCCATTTGAGTACCATAATTAAAAGAATAGTGTGTAAAATTTAATGAAGTTATATCTTTAAAGTTAAAGACATCTTTAATATTAAAAAAATTCTTTCAAAGTTTTTAAATATCTAGCAATAGGATGTACTCTAAAATTTCTACAAGAGTTTTATTCTGAATTATCTAAAAGACAATTAAAGTCACCACCTAGAATTAGATTGCCCTTGTAATTATTAATTATAAAATTAAAATGTTTTTGGCTAATTTGTTTCCCATTCCAGAAAAAAAATACAGATTGGTCAGAGTCCATATTATATTTCTATATTTTTAATGACTAATGTAAATACACCCCCTTTTTCTTCATATTTAAATGGACCATGAAGCATTTGTATCTCCTTTTTCATAGAATAGCTATCCCTCTTACTTGGATTTCAAATAAGAAAGAGTTGAAACCAAATATTTATTAAATTTCCAGAATTCATTCCCATTGTAACAAACATGTGTTTCTTGAAGTTATACAGCAGGAGGATTATTTAAATCTAAATATTTTAATACGTTCACCTTCTTTTGGGGTTATTTAATCAACTGACATTAATGATAAAATTAAACCCATAATATATGCTAATAAATGGGAATTGTATGTAATTTTGATATAACAAAAAAAATACATAAATAAAAAAGTTAAATATAAGCTTGAAATATACTCATAAACAAAGAAAAAAGTCACAGGCAAAAGAAAAAAACAACATTAACAAAAACATCTAATCATGGAATAACTACAATTCCTAGTCGTGAGAAAAAATATCAAGAGTAATTATCTCTACCCAACCAAGAAAAAGACTATATATCATATAATGTAAGCACTACAGTGAAAATAATATATATATATATATATATATATATATATATATATATATATATATATACACAAAATCATTTTAATTAAAATAAAATTAATCTTTAACAAAAAAATAATATGTAAACAAAGAAATATTCTGCAAATATAGAATCTTCTAACTCTGTCAGAGTAGTCTCTATTTCTCAACTTCTTTTTAATAAACATATTTGTGCAATACAGTGTAGTAATAAATGTTGAAATAATACAACTTATAGAGATTTAGATAGATAAAATCTTTTAATTGATTGCGAAAATGCAAAAGTAAGTTGAATATTTTTTTCTGTAGTTCTATATAGGTGGTTTTCAAACACTTTGGAGTTAAGTGTCAGAAGTGTTCCCAATAATTTCCTTCTTTACAGATTTAATAGTTCTTGAGCTATTTCTCTTCTGCCAATGAATGCATACAATGACCCTAGAGACATTAAAATCTTATAACTGCAAAATTTCATCTCCTTTTCAGGTTATTGTTGTCAGCAGTATTATTTGGCTAATGACTGTGTGTTCTAGTAAAAAAAAATAATTTAATTGAGGTGTTTGTTACATTTTAGAGTGATAAACTCTAGGAAAAACCTGCAAAGTAAGTAGATGAAAAAGTGGGCAAAAATGGAAACCATTGATTTTGTTCATACTGGCAACTGTTATCTTAACAGCAGCATTTATTAACTTTAATACTATCCATGGTGCTGTTATACTGAAGAACATTGTATCTGACTATTAAGAAATAAGGCAGTAAAGTATTTGCACTAATCAATGTAATATTGTTTCTTCTTTCATTTAAACAGACAGAAGGAACAAATTATATTCACAGGGCTTTAGTTCTAGTAATTTATTTTCCAATATTAACAGAGAAGATACTGAAAAGAATGATATTTTATATGAATACAAGATAATACTTTGTAGAAGAATTGTAGCCAAAAATTAACACATCTGCATGTAGATGAAACATACCGCGCCTCTCACCCTAACAAAACTGTACATTACATAATAGTTATAAACATCTTCCACTGAGGTACAGAACATACATTGTTATGCTTAACTACATGCCAGAAATCTGAAAATCAACAAAGCTCAGTAGCATTACTATGATTGTTGTATATTGATATTTTAACCATCACAGAACATTTGTTTAAAAGATCAAAAATGTGTTCCATAAATATAAGGGTATATTTCCTTTAATTACTGCTGATCTGATGGATTAGTTAGTGGTCTCAAACACATAAAATCCAGAAGGCAAGATAACATCTCGTGAATACCAAACTGCCCACAAAACGACAAATAAAAGTGATCCTGAGTATGGTCTTATAGATAGGAAACTACTATGCTTCTTTTTTTTTCCTTGTAAAGGATTTTATGAACAATCTCCATATTATAAAGATCAATAACTTGCTTTATGGGTTAGTAATTCTCCCCAAACATATAAACTGTAAATCAAAAATCCATCCGCTCCTATTTGATGTATTTTTATTTTCTGAAAGCAGCATGATATCACAGATAAGGGGGTGGTACTCACAGGCACTATTATCTTGAACTGAGTGTAAATATTTTAATATACATATATATATATATATATATATATATATATATATATATATAGTGTTGTGTGGTTCGACTATGTCAGGTAGAACCATATATATATATGTGTGTGTGTGTGTGTGTGTGTGTGTGTCTGTGTGTATGTGTATCTGCATATGTATATGCATATCTAGTTATGTAGCCCCTAGAAAGAAAGTTAAGGTGACTCATACAGTTTAAGAAGTCAAAAAGCATTTTTGGTCTAATTCAGCTTTTATTTTATTAATAGCAGAAATCAATAAATAACAGTATATATAAAAAACATTGCAGTATTCATCAGTATTTGGTGAAACAAAAGAGTATATTAAATTAAATCTCTTCATAAAGCAACAGAGTTGTCATTCCCTTCCTCCCTTCTCCCTCTTTGTTTTGAAAGAATGCATGTTAATATGGGAGTGCCTACTCCAAGGTTGATTACTAAACTATAAAATAACATAATATTCACACCATTATTTATTATAAAGCTTAGTCTATGTAAGCCTGTTTTTATCATTTGGTATTATGTAGACTTTCACTTTACTTCTGTACATGTATATCTTTTAATTAAACTTTAGCTTAAGAACTCTTTTCTTCTGTATTTTTTATCACAAGTGAATAATAAAAACTTCAGCTTGAGTGACTTTTTAATTCTCTCATACACTGCATGGGAAGATCAGCACATGTGAGAAGCATAAACAGCTTCAACAGTTCTAGAGTCAAGCATTTAAAGTGTATTAAAACAAAAGTGAGAATAAAAGCCATTGATTCACAAAAGCAACTGAAATTTAATCTCAAACTAAAACTAATGTGGAAAAAAAACAACTGAACTCTCGGACATTCATATCCTAAGTAAAAAGGGAAACATACATAACAACCAGTTGACAGTACTAAAAAACAACAAATATACCAATGGAAGGATAAGGAGAATTCCACTTTTCTAACCACTGCACACTCTTTAATCACCAAAGAAGCACTACTAAATCTCTAAAGTTTCAAATCCAGACCATCTCACAACGAGCACATAAGCAAATATGCAGGTCTATAAAAAAAATGCATTATCTGTGCAGCCAACTCGCACATGTAAAGGTCTTAACAGACCATAGTAAAACATAATAATATTGAAGCAAGAAACGGCAGCATATAAGAAAATTATAATAAAAAGAACATATTTAAAATTAAGTGTAATTACTTACAAACTTGACATAGTGAGACCAAAAAAGGAAGTCCTGCTACTATATTATAAAGGACCCTCCCATTTCTTGTTAAAACACCTAGTGACAGAGAATAGAAGTAAAAATGAATAAGAAAGCATGAATAGGATGGGGAGAGAGAAATTTAAATAACTATATCATACATGAATCTGTTAACATATTAAAGAAATAGATAATAAAACCTTTATGTAAATACAAATAAATATATGTATAAGAAAAATAGAAAGCAAAAATACAAGGCATAAAAAGTGAAACAAAATGACAATAAAGATTTTAAATGAAATAAAAAATGTTTTTTAAAATATATTTGAATTACAGATGTAAGGCAAATATTTAATATATAATATAATAATATAAACAATTTAAAAGCTTTACCTTATATATAACAGTAAAGAAACTTTAATGTGGAGGGCTTAGCCAAGATGCCAGACTGCTAGCAGCACTGAACATTAGCGCTGCTTATAACATTTTTATTCTGTCAGGAAATTTAATCTAATTTTTGGAAATACTAATCCAAAAGTATTTTAGAGGATTTGTGAATATAGGTGCTTTATTATTTTTCAAAAATTAGTATTAAAACATAAGGTTTTATTATTTCTTCCTGTCAAGAAGTTTTTCCTCAAGAAATTCAAATATGAGTAACTCAAAGAACTCTCATCAGGACAGTGTGGTAAAGTAGGAGCTGCAAACTTTAATAACTACTATTCAAGAACTATCTATAAAAATTGACAAACTAGAGAATAAAATAGATACTATTAAACAAGACTGTAGTAAGCAGTTGGACATTCTTAGTGAAATGGCTAAAACGCATTCTGAACAAATTGCTTCTACCAAGGAATCTGTAAATGATATGGATGGCAGACTGATGGAATGTGAAAATCAAAATGAGTTTCTTTTGAAACAGAATGCAAAACTAACAGAAAAGCTGGTAGACCTAGAAAGCAGGTCACAGAGAAACAACATTAGAATCCATGGAGTACCAGAAAAGGAAGACGGAACTGATATGATACACTTTCTTAATAACTGGCTTCCAACAGCACTAAATCTTCCTGAAGCTCATTCCTTCGGTATAGAGAGAGATCACCGGTCTCTAGCAAAACCTGCTTCAAGAACAGTTTATCCTAACCCCAGATCCATCACTGTTAGATTTTTGGCCTCCCAAGATAAGGATTTGGTTCTGAAGTTTGCATGGAATAATTCTCCCATTAAGATAAAGGACAAACGTGTTCATTTTGACAAAATGTCTATACTTCGTCTGTCATATCTAGAAGGAAAGAATGTGTTACCTTGATAAAATCTCTTAAAAAAGTTAACATCAAAGCACAAATTCTCTTTCCCTCCAGGATAAAAATATTTGTACCAGAAGGTGAGAAGATCTTTAGCTCTTTGTCAGAGGCTTTGGACTTTATTCACAAGAAAAAAATTCTGACTGATATAGAGGACATGGAATGGTCTACACAGAATCTGAAAAGACATGCAACTAAGAACACTTGGACTGTCAAAGAAAGTGCAAATAAAAAATTAAAAGACTAATAGGATTGTTATCAAATAATACTAAATACTTTCTTGCAGAACTCTTTACTTAATGTTTTATTGGAATATATACACAAAGCAAAGGTAAAGTGTGTTTATTTTATATAATATTTTATTGGAATACATATACAAAACAAAGGTCTTTATTTTGCATAGGGATATATTTATGTACGTATACATGTATGTATGTGTATGTATGTATGTATGTATATATATATATATATATATATATATATATATATATATGTATAGATAGATATATGTGTGTGTGTGTGTGTGTGTGTGTGTGTGTGTGTATATATATATATATATATATATATATATATATATATATGTGTGTGTGTGTGTGTGTGTGTGTGTGTGTGTATGTGTGTGTGTGTGTATGCGTCTATGTACATATGTGTGTGTATATGTATGTGTATATATATATATATTTTTTTCTTCTTTCATACCACATGTTTACTATAACTGGGTGCAGTTAACTTCATTATATATTCATTTGGGATACAAAAGTCATACTATCTTACTATTAATTCATGATTTCCAAAGTAAAGCATTTATGTGTGTCAGTGGTAGGGTAACACTTTAGAGTTTAGTGTTTAGTCTGTTATGATTATACTGTATGGAATCCCCACAACAAAAGTGCCCTTAGAAGATGGCTTACTTAAGATAGTTTTGTTTCCTCTTGACATTTTTGAATTATGTTCGTATCATGATTAATATATATGTCTTTACTTAAAATCTGCATTTCTTAGTGCAAGATATCAACATTCAGTGCTTTACATTAACTAAGTGCTTTAATTTTAATTCTTAACCTAATTTAGTTTAAGGGATGTAAATTATTGATTTATAGGTAAAATCTTACTTTCCCAACATTTTTAGAGAAGGGGTGTTCATGTTTTCTTTCACTGCGGTGGCTGCTCAAGCACTTTTTATGCTTTTTTAGAATGGAGAAAACTTAGTTGTTTGAAATTCCCACCAAAAATGCCTTTTCTAAGCCTCTGTGACTGTTTCTTCACTTGCATGAGCATCTACAGGGCACTAGCAGCAAGCTAGAGAAGCTGGAAACAAGAATTCAGTGAGCGATGATATCATACAACCTTTGAACTCATGCATGACTCAGAAACCAGGAAGTAAAGCTGAAAATGAAACTAGAAGAAAAAATAACCATTTTGGGGGTTTTGTTTCATCTTTTATGCATCTAAAGGTATGGAATAACTTTAAATATGTATTTTTAACAAGCTAAGACTTTAATGGAGCGATTATTTTACTAGTCTAATGAGGAAAATTGCATTTTAATGCTACTATATGTCTGTTGCTTTGAAACATGCCCTAAATGATAATATATTTATATATGACTACTTAAACAACCAATTTTTTAATATTCTGAAAGCAAAGATATATATAGGATTGAGTCTCCTTTTCCTTCTGCTACTTTCATTCTTAAGCAACTTTAATCTATATTAGGTATTCTCACTGATGCAGATTTAAAGCAATATAATCAGACTCAGTTGCAATGATAGTTATGATACTATGATTCAAATCTTTGTATGACTACATACACTGTAGGAATGGATTGTTAAAATGTTCTAGGTCACTCTATTCTGTTCATTTAGTATTAATAGACCAATATATGATCCCCCCCACTTTTTCTGTATTGCTATAGTTATAAACACAAGAGACTGTAATACAGGTACAAAATATATAGGTATTAGAAGCTTATGCCGATAAAGCAACTAAGTTAATTGGTGAAAATGACTCCTTATTTTCCAGTACCTAGTAGTGGCTTGCGCAATATTACATACAAATTCACTGTGATTGCCTGATAGACTTTTTATGTTCATATTTGTTTGAGTTACCTTAGAAATGCTTTACTGTTTGCATATACTACATTTAAAGAAGAAACTATTTATGTATGTTTTTGGTGTGTGAGATGGTGTTAAAGGGTGGTTTAGTTAATTTATTAATAAACCTTGAACTTTAGGTTCCTTGTATGTATGTTTTCCTAGTTATTGGTTGCAGAATTTGTTTCTAAAGATTTTTGACTCATCCATGATGCATAACTTCATTAATTACTTCAAGTCATTATACTTAGAAGGTATTATTGATGCTCTAAATATAACTTTAATAAATGATATATAAATGCTTATCATTAAATATTAATGGCTTAAATAACAATGTCAAAAGAGCTTGTTTAATTAAATTCATTAAAATGCACAGAGCTCAGATAATCTTCTTGCAGGAAACCCACTTGCTGGAGAAGGATTTGCAAAAATTATCATTTAATGGTTTTACAGTTCTCACAGATTCCTCCTTTAGAGCCAAAAGGAGAGGTACTCTTATACTATGGAATAATGTTGTTTGTTTGTGTCTTTCAGCTTTTCTCGGTTAGGGGTCGCCACAGTGGAACTCCAGTCCGCTAATGATTGGCAGTAGATTTTTAGGTACTGGCTTGTCGGGCCTAACGCACAACCTTCAACGAAGGAACGCCCATTCACGCATGTTGCTACACAGAAGACACTCTAACTGAAAATCGAATGGGCAACATCTAACTGTGAGGCGACAATGCTACCGCAGCACCACCACCACAGTTATGGAATAATACTTGTACACTACCTAAAATTTTAAACACCTTGTACACTACCTAAAACTTTAAACACCTTTTCAGATAGAGACAGAATGTTAAGCTTAGTAATGCTAGAAGTTAATAAGAAATGCTTCATAATGGTAAACTCATATTGGATTCCTGATCTAGGAATTAAATGTGTGAAGAAATACTTGGATCTCATTACTTTACATGCAAAGGGAGAAATTATTCTGGTGGGAGATTTCAATTGCTTGTTATCAGAGGAAGACACCTCTAAAAACAGTAAGGTTAAACTAACGACACAAGCTAAAAAGGTAAACAATTTTATAGCCTCAATGAATTTTAGAGACATACATAATTTGAGAGTTCAAAATTCACTTCAATACACTCATTATTCTTTCCAATTTGGCACACAAACTAATATTGATAAGATTGTTGTATCTAACACTCTTTACTCTAAAATAAGTGATGTTGCAATACAGTCATGTCCACTCTCAGACCACAATGCTTTTTTGTTCAGCTTGACTGTGAAAAAAGATGATAATTTTTTCAAAGAATCCCAGCCTATGTTACTATGTTAAAAGATTTTAAGAAGTGGTTATTAAAAGAAATAAATGCATTTATGGAAAACAACAATAATGGTGAAATAACAGATATCATACAATGGGATACATTAAAAGTTCACATCTTTAGTGGAGTTAAAGCTTGGTATTTTCCAAAGGGAAAGGAATGGGATAAAAAACTTTCAAATTTACAAGCTAAAATAGATAAGTTAAAACTAAATTTAAAATCAAATGATAAAGCAGTACTTACTGAAATGTCTAAGCTAAACCACAAATATTTAGAAATATTGAATCATAAGGTTGCTATAAGCTTAGAAAGGATTAAACTACAGTCCTATTCAGTAAACCCTAGACATTTACATAAACTAGCTATCAGATCCAAACAAATTAATAAACAAAATCACATTAATGAAATTAAATACAAGAATAATAACAAAGAAAAAAGAACAACTGATTTAGGATGTATATTAGAAGCTTTTAGAAATCATTATCAGTCAATCAATGACATGCAATCAACACTAGATTCCGACGATGTAATAGATACATTTCTACAAGAAAATATCAAGACTAAACTATCAAAACAACAAAATAGTACCCTAAATAAACAAATAACCTTAGCAGAAGTGAAAGAACAAGTTAAAAATCTGAAGGATAATAAAGCCCCAGGTTTAGATGGGATAATCCCAGAAATATATAGATTTTTTTCCAGAGCACACAATAAATTAATTATTAAACACATTCTCCATGGTTAAACAAGACTTAATTTTCCCTCCCTCATGGAAGTACTCAATAATTTCCCCCATTCTGAAACATGGTAAGGACCCCCAACTATGTGCATCCTATAGACCCATATCATTGTTAAATATTGATTATAAAATTTTCATGTCTATCCTTGCCAAATGACTAAAGAATATATTGCCTAATCTAATACACTTTGATCAAACTGGCTTTATCTTATATAGAAATGCACACAATAATAATAACAACAAAATTAAGCTACTATCTGTAATAGACTTTGCAAACAAAACCAAGAAACAATTAACTATTATTAGTCTAGATATTGATAAGGCATTCGATTCCCTTAGTTGGTCATACTTACAAAAAATCTTTAAAGAATTTAACTTTACTTCAGATTTCACTAAACTGATATTAAATATTTATAGTGATTTTAAAGTGTTTGTTAAGACTGGTTCATGTCTGTCATCTCCAGTAAAAATTCTTAAGGGAACTAGACAAGGTTGCCCTCTATCCCCATTATTTTTCACTTTATCAGTGGAACCTGTTGCTTCATTTATTAGAAATAACCCAAATAGCAAAGTATTTCAAGTTAATGAGAGATATTGTCCAAAAGTTCAGCTTTTTGCTGATGATATTCTACTAACATCCAGTGACATAGAAGGCTATTTACAACATATCATGAATGCCATAACTCTATTTGGAAAAATCACAGGCCTCAATTTTAATCAAAATAAAACCAAAACACTTTTAATCAATAAGAAAATAAATAGCAATTTGCAAATATACAATACATTCATCTGGGAAAACCATAAAATAGATTATCTAGGAATAAGTATTAAGAATAAATGGAATGAGACTATTACATTTAACTTCACTAAACTGGTAGCTATAATCAGTGGCTTGACTAAAAAGTGGAACAAAATGTTTTTCACCATGGAAGACAGACTTACATTAATAAAAATGATTATTTTGCCCAAGATTTTATTTTACATATAATCACTGATTGTACCTCCGCCTAAGAAATTTTTTAAACAAATAGATTCCCTATTACTAACTTTTCTATGGTTCCCAAAGAAACCAAGAATAGCCTATAAATGGCATGGCAGAGCCTGGGACAGTAATGGGATTGGCGTTCCAAATCTGTTATTATTAACATAATACTACACTGGATTTCATCCATATACACTTCTAGATGGAAACAACTACATGAAATACATATAACTTCCTCTGAGAACTCAGAAACCCAGTTTAAGGAAATCTTTGGAATTAACAAAATATTTTGGATACTCCATGAATATTGCTTATATAGTAAGAAATTTAGCCACTTCTCACATGGTATAAACCAAATATTTTATATTTTCAAAAATATAATCGACAACAATTATAGTCTAAAGAACACCTTTTTTATTACATTTCCCATAGCTTATACACCAGATTGCCTAGATACCTTCAATATCAATAAGATGTGGAATCTTAAAGAGAATAATCTAAAGTTTTGGCACCAGTTTATAGACAATAAGAACATCCAGCCAATGAACTTTCTCTTAGCCAGATATAATGTCTGTCAAGATAACTGGTTCTGTATTCAATCTTTAAGACAGTTTGTTGAAAATAAAGTGAGAGTGTCAATAAATCTGGAAACTGATATTATACCAAGATTTATACAACTATTCACCTGGTGTAGTTCGATGAACATTAAACATAAATTAAGCATATCATCTGTATATAAAATCCTGCAAGAAGACTTGATTACTTTTGATTAAGCTTTTTGGAATTACTCCATAAAGATTAATGGTGAACCTTTATCTAATGATAATAAGAAACAGTTATTAAATTCAATAAAAAACACCATCATATTTATATTTGAGACTATATACCTGGAGATTTATTTATAGAAGCTTTTACACTTGACACAAAATTGACCTTATAACCAAGAGTAATGAAAACAAATGGTGGAGGTGTGGTGATATTCTTGAAGCCAACTGGGTTCATATGCTCATCGAATGTAGAACTCTCACACAATACTGGAGTGATTTTAGACATTTCGCAAAAGCCCTGTGGTCTGATAACTGTCAAATTACTAGCTCTTTGATATTATTCAATGTCCCTACCCCAAGTGTAATTCCTAGACATCAGTTACCTGTTCTTTGGTTAATTCTAGCTATTGCTTGAAAAATAATTACATTGAACTGGAAAAATAAGCAAGATCTTATGTTTACTGAGTTTATTTCAATAGAAAAATCTGTATGTAAAAAAGAAATGCAAACTATTTATCAGAGATCATCAAATGTAAGACACAAAAGACTAGCTTGCCAAAAATTGGAGAGATTGTTAGATAAATATTTTTTACCTTTCTTGGATAAAACAAATGTTTATCATGGCTGTTTGTATATAGTATAAATAGTTATGTTTTATATTGTTCATTTTTAATACTTTATGTCCATGTTTATTAAGAAAAATGTAATAAAAATATTTTTGGTAAAAAAAAAACTTTAATGCAATACTTATTTCTTTTTAAAGGGTATAAAATTGCATAAAATTAGTCCCTTATAGTCTTTTTATAAATGAGTCATTAGTGGAGTCTGTTTTCTGCTCTTTTTAACATCAGCCCAATTAGATTTTTATGTAGATGTTGTAGAAGTAGAGAAAATCCAGTGTATATCTTCTGAGAGAGATGATATTATTATTTTTGATGAAAGAGAGTGCTTCTTTTATAGTATTGAACATTCTGATAACAGATAACAAGTGAAGTTGTATTTTTGCTTGGAAAATTAAATGAGCTCTATTATTATTTTGCTTTAGAAACTTGATTAATATCCATTTTTTTAAAGTTCCATTGTCTTAGATGAGTAACTATTATTGTTGTGTGTTATGAACATTTCTCAGGGTTGATGAACTTATTTACAAAGATTACTGATATTGCAGGAATTCTGACTTCTGTTGTAAACCATTTGTTACTGCACTTGAGCTTAAAATCGGCTTGTTTTACATTAGGAGGGTTCTTTTGTACTCTGGTGGGAGCAGAGAGCTAAATTTAATGCATCCATGTTGGCAACTACTGGTCAATAGATTATTCTGTTTTTATATGATTCCAATCTAGAAATTTCCCTGAGAGTTTAACATTATAAAACATTTTCATCTTGCTGGTATAAAAGTTGATGCAGAAAAGCAGCTCCCCATGTTTGCATATAAGCAAACCTCTCCAGTTTAAAATCTCTATAGGAATGCTCTCCATAGTCTTCCACCATTCACAGCTGTTCAGACAGCTTCCAGTTTGTGCAGAGGGTAGTACCACTGCAAGGCATCTAATAGTATACTACTAAACACTCTCACTTTGACCTTTAAGTGATTGTCCCCTATTCATTCCCATCTAGAAATTGTGTTTCCTTGCCTTAGATATCATAGGCTAGATTCAGACCTGCTGAATCTATACTGTTTGGTACCACTGTGTTCTTAAACCAGCCATCTAACATTAATCTTATCTAATCTCCAACCCTGCCCTAATGGAAATGCTGCACATACACAAGTCAAATGTCACAAGTCTCACTTGGTCTAGGGATCTCAACCTAGCTTGTGACATTAACAGAACATGCTGGAGAGACAGATATGTCTCACAGAGTCTGCCACTTCTCTGGAATTGACTTCCTATTCATGTCAAACAGAGCTCCTCACTGACCCTATTCAAACACAACCTAGATAACTGGATAGGAGACTGCAAAATCCCCCCTGGGGTGGCACCTATGTCCATCATGGACAGGGGTAGCCAGTATTGAACACAGACCTGCTCTGTTCATAAAATCATTCTGTGAACTACCCAAAAAGAACAAATGGGGATACTTGGGATTAACATGGCTAGTCTTGTAAGGGCTCTAGGGCTGCTAGCCTAGTAACTGCCTATGAGCCTCTAAACCTAAGAGGGCCTTCCCTGCACCCTTGGGGCAGCAGTGTGTAGCTCAGGATCCATCTGAGGAGTTGAGGGTCGCTGGATAAAGGCTCAATTCATAAATGTGCTTGTATGTAAGCCTTGCATTTGCACATTGCTGTGTACTGTTCAACAGGATTTAGCAGTGCCCAGTACAGATGCAAATGCCTGGAAACATTATTTTCCCTAGAGACCTTCCAGTAGAACCCCCAAACTTCCATGCTGAGCAAAGGGTAACTCAGTTTCACTCTAAGCAGCGTTCTCACAGTTATCATCCACAACCTATTATACACCCACTGCCTTTGTTATGTTAAGTCAAACTAGTCTACTAGTTAAGCCAAAGTTCTAAGTCCAACTAGCCCACTTTCTTCTGAAATACCACATTCAGAAAAATCCTGCCCCAATGGATGAGCAGTTTCCCAACATTTCTACTGCCAGGAGTCAATTCTATCATGTATACAAATAAATAGACATCAAACAGGTTGTAGACACAGACACACACACACACACACAGACACAGCCACACAGCCACACAGCCACACACACACACACACACACACACACACACACACACACACACACACACACACACACACACACACACACACACACACACACACTTCATCTCTCACAAAAACATCACATTGGCTAAGCTTCTGGTGTCATTCTAAGGGGATCCAGTATCTGTCTGCCTGGGATGGCATGATCGACAAACCATGATGCTTTGCCAGAGATGGCCTGCTCCTGTCGCCTTTGGGATTCCGGATACTGGCTAAGGCTCTTGCCACCCCTATAGTGGCTTTTTTAGGCAGGATTCAAATGACAAATTCACCACTGTAACAGGTACAAGCAAGCAAAATCTGAGGGTAATGCTACTCAATGCTAGAAGTCTAAACCTCAAAATGCACTCACTCGAGGCACTCCTTAAAATGGATAACATCGACATCTGTGCAGTGACAGAGAGCACCCCTGCATTACCAAGCTATAATTCATACAACACCTTTCGGCCACTTAACTTGGACTGAAGCCCTAAAGGCGGAGGCGTATCAATATTCATGAGGGATATCCACACCTCCAGGCTAGTTGCTCAGCATAATGCATCTGA
Source organism: Protopterus annectens (assembly GCF_019279795.1). Classification (NCBI taxonomy): domain Eukaryota; kingdom Metazoa; phylum Chordata; order Ceratodontiformes; family Protopteridae; genus Protopterus; species Protopterus annectens. The sequence goes on along the minus strand of NC_056726.1, from coordinate 229,522,314 downwards.
GATTATCCAAGTGTAACTAACTCTAGGAAAGACCGCAATGCAAATTGTAGCTTGTTACAGATCCCCCACCATGCCGCAGGATTCCCACTCCTCATTTCTTGATACACTGGAAAATATTAGGATACAACCTATCACCCTAATAATGGGCGATTTCAACTACCCCACCATTAACTGGGAAAACTACTCATGTACCAGCTCTTCTGCTCAACGTTTTCTAGAATTCATAAATTCTAATGCCTTGGATCAACTTATCCACACCCCTACCAGGGGCAGCAATATCCTGGACCTGGACATTACCAACATGGGCAACCGGTGTTCTACATCAGAGGTCATTTCCTTGTTGGTCAGATCCGACCACAAGCAAATCACCCTAGACATCCACATCCCAGCCCCACCCCCCACCCCATTAGGGAAACCACCATAAAAAATGTCTCCAAAGCCAACTTCACACTTCTTAAGACATAAGTGGCAAACTTCAAGAACACCCATGCTGATGGACAGTAGAGATACGACTGCTGAATCTTATACAATTGCACTTTACAAGCACTTACATGAGTGCATGGATCGTGCAACCCCTAACAGAACCAAGATGCTATCCTCCAAAAAAAGGAAGCCAATCTGGTGGTCCCCTGCTACAAACAAACTCTACAACAGAAGAAAGAAATTGTTGCAAAAAAGAGTAGAGTCCCATGATTGGAGGAACTCTGTGGTCAGCCTAAGTAAGAAGCTGAGATCCCTCATAAAATGCTCCAAAGCTAGTTACGAAAACAAAATCACCATTGATTCTAAAGACAACCACAAAGCATTCTATAGCTATGTCAAGAATCTCAATGGCAACAGTCAGATCTGCTCTGAGTTATAGCACAATGGCACTAAATATACAGAACCAACTGATACTGCCAACATCCTGGCAGATAGGTTCAGTGCCAACTTTACCCCTCTCTCATCCCCTAAAGGGCCCATCTCTATACCGGAAGAATGCAAAGTATCTGTAATCACGGCTGCACAGGTAAAAAACACACTCTCCAAAGCCAAGAACACAGCATCCATGGGACCTGACAACATCCCAGGCTGCGTTCTACTTGAACTACAGAATGAATTGGCACCCCACCTAAGTACCATGTTCAATCATAGCCTCACCTCAGGCTTTGTGCCCACTGAATGGTGCATTGTAACGGTTATCCCACTCCACAAAGGGGGAGCCACCATGGACCCCAGGAACTACCGCCCCATTAGCCTGATGAGCCTGGTCTGCAAGGCTATGGAGCATATCATCATGGAACTTATAAACAATGACATTGGTAATCTCCAAACTATGTTCTCTACCCAGTTCGGGTTTGTAAAAGGCAGATCATGTCTAAACCTGAGAGATTTATTTTGAAGCGGTCGCTAAAGCTGTAGATGAGGGTAAGGTGGTACACACAGCCTATCTAGATCTCGCCAAGGCTTTCAATACCATCCCCCACTCTGGAATTATGGACAACTCACTAAACTAGGTATAAATCCCTATGTCACAAGATGGGTTGCCAACTGGTTCATTGACCGAACCCACACTGTGAAAGTAGCAGACTAATGACAAGTGGAGTACCACAGGGTTCAGTTCTAGGTCCTCTCCTGTTTGGTATCTACTTCTCTGAAGTACAGGCTAACACAGAAGGTCTTTGGCTAACAAAGTTCGCAGATGACTGCAAACTGGGAGCCATAATCAAATCTCCTAACGATGTGGACATCCTACAAAAGGGCCTCACTGAGACAGATGCCTGGTGTCAAAGCCATGGCCTCAAGCTCAATGCCAAAAAGTGCATTGTCATCCCTTTTGGTAAAAACTCTGTACCCATGACATAGCACATATGCAGTAGTCTACTTAACACCGAAAGTGTGATAAGAGACTTTGGGACACAGGTGGACAGTAGTCTCTCCTTTGATAATCACATCGCCACAGTAGTCAGGAAATCCTTCTACATGGCACACCTCATCACAAAAGGTTTCTCATCCAGGAAAATAGAGGTCATTATTCCCCTCTGCTCATCACTCATTAGACCCATTATAGAGTACAATGCCCCATTTGGTATGTACTTCACACGACATTTACAACAACTGGAAAGGCCACAGAAATACCTCACAAAGAGGATTACCAGCATCAAACAGATGCCGTACGCAGACCATCTCAAAAAACTCCAGCTTTAGTCTGTCGCATATCACCTACTCAGAGGCGATCTCTGCCTAACATACAAAGCTATGTCAAACCCAGTGCTGTTGGACATGCTCCACATAAAGAAATCCCAATCACTCTGAGCTACATGCTCTAAGGACCTAAACCTTGTCACCACAATAAACAGAACATGCTGGAGGGATAGATTCCTGTCTCAGAGACTTCCCATACTCTGGAACAAACTACCTATCTATACCAAACAAAGCTCCTCATTAGCACTCTTCAAGAAAAATCTTGATGACTGGATGGGAGATAGGAAATTCACCCCGGGGATCACTTCTGTGGCTCTGTTTGACAGGGGCACAGGAAAATAATTTTCTTGGGTGGCAAAAGCCAGGGTACCATTTGGCTAGGCTTATATAGGCCCTAGGGCCAATAGCCTAGTCTCTACCTATGAACATATGAACCTCTCACACAAAATAAGGTCATGATACATAAACCCACATACACGGAGGTACTCAGTAAAAATCTACCAAAAGAACAGACACCTCCCAAATTCACACCACCTACACTCACTGCTAAGCAAAAATAAACCACTACACATACACACACACACACACACACACACACACACACACACACACACACACACACGCAAACTTGTCTCAACAAATAAGCCCTTAAGGCAAAGCATATCAAATGTCTTGGTCATAGGTGACTCCATAGTGAGACACACAGATGTCCCCCTCACCAGACTGGACAAGGAGAAGGTCATGGTCATCTGCCTATCAGGTGCCAGGATCTGACAAATTATGCATGTATTCAGGTCACTCAATAACTAGTACAACTATGAGTCTGTCATATAGTCCATGTTGGAGTAAATTACTTGAGACATACCTCTTTGGACTATATAAAGAGAGGCATGGCAGAACTATCAGATTGTGTGTCCCAGACAGGTATGTCCTTTGCCCTAAGCAGTATGCTATCCTCACCCAGGATAATGCCTCAGTATAAACAAACAATGGTTGACTTCAACAACTGGCTTAGCTTCTGGTATCAGTCTAAGGGGATACTGTACCTGTCAGCCTGGAAGGTAGACATACCTTGCTGTACCTGTCTCCTTTAGGCATGTGGATACTGACAAAGGCCCTTGCCTCCCCAAAGTGACTTTTTTAGACAATATCAAAACAACAAATTTTCCAAGTAATGAACTCTAATCGAGACAAACTCATGGTCATGCTGCTTAATGCTAGGAGTTTAAACATGAAACTGCACTCCCTGGAAGTTCTCGTCACCTTAGCGGACGATGATGATGACATCTATGCAGTTACCGAGACAAGTTTCAAGTCTGCTGAGAGCACCCCAGCTGTGCAAGGCTACAATGCTGTCCACATGTTCAGACATCAAAATGAGCCTGAAGGAACTAAAGGTGGAGGTGTATCACTTTGTGACTGGTTAAGCAGCATGAGTCTCTCAAACTATTCCATGTTCAATTAACTATTGGGAAAGTACCATACCACATCATTGTTACTAATAGATCCCACACCATGAACCAGAAAAGCACACTGCCTACCTTGATTTACTGGAATCATCTGCCATACAGCCTGACACCTTATTCATGGGAGATTTCAACTATCCTTCCATAGACTGGGGACATACATGAGCAAAACACTCTCACCCAGAGGTTCCTGGACTTTGTTAACACAAATGCTCTGGAACAGATAGTCTGCAACCCCACTAGGGGCGCTAATGTCCTGAACATGGGGGGGGGGGCTGTACGTCCCCATTGGTGATGCCCTCTCTGATTAGGTAAGACCACAAATCACTCTCATTTGAAGTAACTACTGGAACTGACTCCCTCACAAGAACAAAAATTATAAAAAACTTAACCAAAGCTAACTACAGCCAATTAAGTGACAGCATAAAAAGCTTTATACCACCAGCAATCAGCAACATCAATGATCACTATGCAGAAGTGTATGCAAATGCCCAGTATAAACACTTAAGTGACTGCATAAACTCTGCTGTACCTGACCAGATTAAAACCAGGTCTTCCCATAAAAACAAGCGACCGTGGTGGACTTCAAAATATAAACAGATTATATAACAAGAGGAAGAAGCTGTTGTCAAAAAGCAAGAGGGACATCACTCTGCAGAGGAAGAGTTCCCTCCTAAGCCTAAACAAGAAAATCAGAAATCATGTGAAGTCTTCTAAAGCAAATTATGAAACTAAAATCGTATCCCCAGCCAAAGATAATCATAAGACATTCTTTATGTATGTCCAACGTCTAAACGGGAATGCTCAGCTATGTGCTGAACTGGTTGTAGATGGGTTTACTACACCAGAACATATTGCCAACGTGCTAGCTGACAGATTCAGCACAAACTTCACCTTCCAATCCCCACATATCATATCCCAAAACATACCTGATACCACCCATCTGTCTAGAATCAATAGAGAACAGGTCATCTATGTGCCTGCCAAGGCCAAAAACAGGGCCTTAATAAGACCGGATAATATCCCAGGTTATTTACTCAACAATTTAAAATAAGACCTAGTGGATCCACCTGGTATTCTGTTTAATCACAGCTTGAGAACTGGCTATGTTCCTGCAGAATAGAGAACAGCAACAGTAATCCCCCTGCACAAAGGTGAGCCATAAACTGAACCTGGGAAGTAAAGACCCTCAAGTCCAACCAGTCTCATCTGCAAGGCCATGGAAAGAATTACCATGGACCTCATCAAAAAGGACATAGGCAACCTTCAAACATTAGACCCAACCCAGTTTGGCTTTGTTAAGGGTAGATCATGCTTATTACACCCAGTAAACTTCTTTAAGAATGTCACCGAAGCCATGGGTGAAGGTAAGACAGTACACACAGCCTAACTTAACCTTGCCAATACTTTTTATACAATTACCCACTCAGACATCATTGAGAAACTCTCCCAGCTAGGGATTAACCCTTACATTACTAGATAGGTAACCAGTTGGCTCACAGAGAAAACACACTCTGTCAAAGTTGGTGACTCCACCAGTAGACCCGTCACAAGTGGAGTACCACAGAGGTCTGTGCTGGCCCTTTAATGGTTGGAATCTATTTCTTAGAAGTCCAGGCCAAAGTAGACAGCCTCTGCCTCACCAAGGTTGCTGATGATTGCAAACTGGGAGCAATCATTGAGACCACAATGAAGTCAACATATTACAAGAAGGGCTAACACAAACAAATGAGTGGTGCTAAAGCCATGTTCTAAAACTAAATGCAAAAAAAATTAATTATTATTCCCTTTGGCAAAACAGAATTCCCTACAAATTTAAATATTGACAACACCTCCCCCCAAGTTCCAAATCAGTGGTGCAAGACTTGGGAACACAGATTGATTGCCATCTGGACTTCGATCTCCAAGTTTCCACAGTGGTAAAGAAGACCTTCTATGTAGCGCACCTGATAAGCAAGGGCATAGCATCCAGGTCAAGGGATGGTATAACTCCATTGTACTTGACAATCATCAGACATCTAATGGAGTACAATACACCTTTCTCCATGTACCTCACCAGACACCTGCAGCAGCTGAAGAGACCTTAGAGGTTTCCCACTAAGAAAATAGACTCCAAACCATGACCTACATGAACAGGCTGAAAGCTCTGTCACTTTGCTCTGTATCTTATAGGCTGCTAAGAGGTGACTTGTGCCTAGCCAACAGGACAATCTCAAACCCTGCTCTATTTGTAATGCTGCACACCTTCAAGTCAAATTGCACAAGACTCACTCACTCTAGGTATCTCAACCTAGCTTGTGCCATTAACACAACACGCTAACACTTCTCTGGAATTGACTTCCTATTCATGTCAAACAGAGCTCCTCACTGACCCTATTCAAACACAACCTAGATAACTGGATAGGAGACTGCAAAATCCCCCCTGGGGTGGCACCTATGTCCATCATGGACAGGGGTAGCCAGTGTTGAACACAGACCTGCTCTGTTCATAAAATCATTCTGTGAGCTACCCAAAAAGAACAAATGGGGATACTTGGGATTAACATGGCTAGGGTGTAAAGGCTCTAGGTTTGCTAGCCTAGTAACATCCTATGAACCTGTTATCAAATCTGATAGTTGATTATCCAAATTTCTTTGATGATTTTGACCAAGCAGATTGTAACACCAAATGATTATCTAAATAGGAGTGAAATGTGACAATTATTGATATGGGATGTACAGATGAATTTTTGGAAACTCCAGTTGATCTGTGAGCTCTTTCAATGTCAAATGGGAAACCTTCCTCTAGATTCAGTGTCTTTGCTATTCAAGATGTCAGAAAAGAAACCATATCATCTTCAGTTTTTTTTTCCAATAAGCCAAAATTTCTTATATTATTTCTTGATTCAAAGTTTTCCAGATCTAATGTTTCCATTAAGTTGATATTATGTTTTTCTAGTGATTCCATTTGAGAGTCATTTTCTTTAAGTCTGTTATCAGTGTCAGTTAAAGACTTATCTGATACTTTTGTTTGCAGTTGCTGATATAAGTCTTGAGAATATCAGTTTGTTTAAAACTTTTTTCTTTAACTTCCAAAAGGTTTTCCTTAACTCCATCTGTTTTGATAGCTAAATCATGCACAGCTGACATTACTTGATGCAGTTTTCTCTTAAGAGAAGAGTCGGTATGGTTGTTTCTAGAGTTGCTCATCTTCTAGAGTTACTCATCTTCACATGATTTAAGCAATAATTCTCATAAATAATTTGCCAGGAAATTTTTATCAAAATAACCACAAACTTGAGGATAAGCAAACTGAAATAAACCAAAAAAACTTTTGGAGTTGAAAAAAAATAATAATTGTATAAGTATTTCATGTCAATTTTTATAGTTTGCTGCAGAGCTCTCTTATCTTTGTGCCATCTAGGCTCTGCCTTGTATGTGAAATGTTAAAGGGCAGTGTGCAGGTGATTTATGACACTGGAGATATTGTTGGGGAGGGAAATAATTGTGAAATCAAGACATAAGTCATGATTAGCTTTAATATTTGATCTGGTAATCAAAATCAAGATTTGTTTGAAGGGAGTTTGAGATCTCAAGGTGCAGAGAGCCTGATGCATTAAGATTAAGTCCCAAAGGATAATGATGTTTGTTTGGTGGGATGTTGGTCAGGGTGTTACTCAATAGAGCTCGGATTTTGCCCTAGAGGCAGATGGAGGGAGAATGGCAACTGCAACATGAAGATGATGTTTGCCCTTGGTTGAAAGTTTAGAAAGAATCCAGTCTAGTTCATAATCATTGGTGGGGTTGGCTTGTGCTATTACACACAGGTTGACTGTTGATCTTTGAAGTAGCATAAAATCACCTTAAACCAACTCCATTCTGAAGACAAAGGTGAAAATCAATATAGTATAGTATTTGAAAAAATGCTTTTCAGGCAAGATTCTGTGATGGCAAGTAGATCAGGGGACATTAAAGAAAGAAAGGCACTAAGTTTATGTAGATCCATCTGATGGTGCAGGAGAAGTGGAAGAGGCTTCCATTTTCTACTATAACTAATGCTGGGGTAAAGTAGGGGTAAAATGAGCTGCTGTATATCTGAATAATATAATGGCTTAAACTAGAGAGTGAAGAAAATAAAGGAAGATGTTTAATCCAAGAACAGGAGAGGGCATTGGTTTGATTTAGGAGTAGATTGGGCTATCATTATGTTGGTGATGTTCAAAGGTAAGTGACTGTGGTTGTGAGCACAAATAGTTTCTGGTTGTATTGTTTTAAGTGATACAGCTGTTTTGTGTATTTTAAAACTTGTTCCTTTAAAAGGTGACTTCCACTAGCAGTTAAAAAATCAAAAATCAAAATAAAGTGTTTTCTTATAGGGATGGGGTAGTAAAAGTTGCCTTTATTGAGGAGTTTAAGTACCTTATTCCCAGGTGTTGGAAGGGAGGCACACAGCATAGACAGGGGAAGCTGCATAACTCTTGCAGGTGCTGAACTAGTCTGAAGCAATAAAATAGGATATGAGTGATCGGACAGATTCCTCTTTAGACACACAAACTAACTAGTCACAGGAATATTCTTCTGAAACGGGGATTTTCTACAGGGTTGCTGGGCTTATTATTCATAATAGTTCCCAAAGATCTAACAGAACACGTAAGCTCACACATATGCGCACACACACACACACACACACACACACACACACACACACACACACACACACGCGCACGCACACACACACACACACACACACACACACACACAAAGATAGTGGCATCTTCTGTAAGGTTGGCTCTGTCATTTTTCATTTGACTAACCACTGACTTTCAACCCTTTGAATAAGAGGTATGAGAGCAGAACCATACTTTAAAGAAATGTGTAGTTTCTTGCCAGATTTATCCAGTTGTTTGGAATGGTCATATGATACTATGGTTCACCAAAAAGTAATGTATTGAAGTGTACCACAAGTTTCCTTTGAATGAAACATGATCCCATGATCCCATTCCACTAAACTGGCTTGAGCCTATACATTTTGCAGCTTAACATAAGATTTTATAATGTTGATATTGCTTATTTTAAATAAAAGAACATGGAGTACAGACAACTGAAAAGATATGCATGTGGGCATGCCACATACATAAAATGTGCATGTTCATATCCATTTAACCAAATAGTCGTATGATGGCATGTTTTATTAAAACTTTATCAGATGAAACACATTATATCTGTACGTGCTACATCTTCATTATGGGCATGGTAATAGTTTTCAAATCAATAGCACTTCTTTTATCTCTCTCAGCTATACAGTGAGGAAGACACCACTGGAACATCAGTGACCTACGTTTCCATTCTGGCTGGGACAATGGAAGAGTGAGGAAAATGAGGATGAGAAAGACTGCTTCGGGTTAGGCAGTGGTGGTTAACAGATAGCTGACTTCATGCTAACAAGTAACACAAAACAAAACTGAGATATGTTTGCTTGGTGTGTGTGCGTGCACTTTCTTGTGGAAGGCATAAGAGGTTTCCATGGTGATGTAGATGCTTATATCAAACCAAAATTATGGCATTATTGTTATATAAATGCCACCATAATCTATACCCAGCAAGATACAGTTCAAGGAATACACAGGGCCCTGTATTAGGAAGTAAGCCAGGTGATGAAATGAGGGCACACATCCCTGCAATATGTGGGTGGTATAATGTAGAGCAGGCAAGTCACTTAGGCACCTCCAGACGATTCATGCCTCTGTGATGTTGATACCTTTATGAAGAAATTAATAGTCTGATGTCCGGCTAAGGAGTCTTATGATCTGTAGAGCAGATGGAAAAATGTTTCTATTAAAATAAACATTTTATTTTGAGGAGTGCAAAGTAGATGAGGCATCTTCTAACATTTTATTCATTCATTAATTCATTCATTCTTTTGTTCATTCCTGGCATACACAACAATTGATACTTACAGTGCAAAACAAGAATTTATTAGATTAAGATAGCAACAGGCTACTTTGCAAGTGTCAAGTGCTGCAATGCATATATATTCAAATCCTGCACTGAATGATAATACTTGATCTGAGATAGTAGTCTATTTTTCTACCAAAACGCAGCAACATCAGACTCAATACAATAAGGGTTTGATGAGGAGGCAATAGCCCCCCCCCCTGTATTATAGGTTTGGAGACTTGGCCTACCTGAAAAAGAAAAGATGTTTCAAAATATTTTGTATGCTGTTTTGAACTCAATTGTTTTCAACTCATGCCCTCCACTAAAACAGAATAGGTGAAGGTGAACCTCAACAGAAAGAATGTAACACGATGTCTACATTTATTCTTTAAAGTACTGACTTTCCCAAAATACTGTATTTAATGCCACTTTTATTTTCTCATTAGGATCAGATTCAGCAGGCATTCTAGATTTTTTCCTAATAATCAGTAGGTTTGAATAAAAGCTCTATCATTCTTCTGGACAGATTTTTCTACCGGAATTAATTTGATTAGACGTTATTTAAAGTTTCTTTTTATCCAGCTCTCATATTCATTACAGTTCCATAAATCAGTTAATTTTTACTGACACTGAGTATAAGATTTATTACAAATTTGAGGTTTAGATTATGCTAGTGTCACAGATCCATAAGGTATATCATAAACATATTGTTAACTTACAATGAAAGTCTATGCTGTTATGTTTTGTAAATTGCATGGCATATACCTTTGCTTGCAAATCATTTTAAGTTGTGAATGACACAAATGGCATTCCAACTGCTCGTATAGGGATATATATGGAATTCTAGTATGTACATCATCTTCTAAGCCAATCAACTGAAGGAAAATTAAAAGTAAATTAGGTGTATATCAGTCATCTTTCTTGTTTTACTGTGTCATTTTCTGAAGTGGTAGTCTGCTTTACTAGTTCTTTAAACAGAATTGTTCCATCTCACCACTTGCCGTAGCAACTTTGCACTAGTCATGATTAGCTTTAATTCTGTGAATTCATGCTGATATATGGATAGGAGACTAATGCCTTGATAGATTATGAGATGTTAGTCAGAGAGATGAAAATAGCAAAGAAAAAGAAAAACTCAAGGCTTCTGCTTGCATTTTTACTTCATAGGTATGCTAAGAATGACATTTCTCATCTGTTTCTGGCAGGTATTAAAAACCTGAAGTTTTTCCTTACTATATGTGGCTTATAGTTTGATTCAAGATGAGCACATCACCCATTTTCTGAGATGAATTTAATTCTACTTTCAATTTGTCTGACAATTTCAGTGTTCGTCTGTCATAAAGATATCAATCCTGAAACTATATTTTGACAAGATAATAAAAAGCCGACTAATACCCTTCACAAGCTATCTTAAAATTGCAAGTTATTCTGAGGATCAGAGAAAGAATGACCCATAACCTATAAAAGATCTGCAATGAATTAGATTAGTGATAGTAAGAATGCTTGTTGTCCGCAGGATGCAGAGGTTCATAATGTGTTGCAGTTGCTTTTTGGTGCCTGACAGCTTCAGATAAAGCTGTAGTTCTGCTCAGATTATACAGAGCCTATTCATTAATGTTCTCTGATGGGTTAATATTGCTACTTTTAAGTACTGGCTGGGATTTAACGAGATGTGCTGTACTTCTTCTGCCAAGGCTTGTTCAGAAAAGTGGACTGTGTTGCAACACAGGGTCCCTATTAATTTGACAAAACTTTAGCTTGTCGAACTACAAAAGATTGACAGCTAAAGGTCGAAACATCCAAAACGTGAACGATCAGCTAAGTGAATTTTTCCCATGGAAAGAATCCACTTGGCCGTTACACAAAACAAAAAACTTTCAACCTGAATTAAGTGGGGTGCTTCACCCCCTACACCCCTGGAGAGGGCAAATTCCCATAAATGGCCAAGTGAATATTTCCCTGAGAAAAAAATTCACTTAGCTGGCCATTGGCGATTTGACTCTTTCGATCTTTAGCTGTCGATCTTTTATAGTTCGACAAGCTAAAGCTTCATTAAATTAATAGGGACCCGCAACACAAAGAGACAATGGATACCTAAACAAAAACATGGAGTGATTATAGGTAATTAGGCAGTTGCATACATGAGCCAAACAGTGCATATGCCAGTAGACTTAGCCGTGCAGTTCAACCATGCAGGTAGAGAAAATAGGGCAGAGTGGCATATTTAGCCAAATGCATACAAGCAGCCATGAAACATATAGGGTGGTCTTATGTGAGCAGGAAATCTGATCACATATCAATATATCTCAATATAAAGCATTTAATTTAACAATCTTAAGTGTGTGTGCATTACTGCTTCCCTCTGTGGAATAGTACTATGAGTTGGATACAGTTAATTAGGCATATATTATTTGCAAACAGATGTGAGTTCTATTCCCACACCAAGAACAAGGATTGCTGATACTGCAGTGCATAATAAGGGGATGCTGCATATCTGAGTGTGTCATCCTTTGGATGAGATATTAAACTGACATTCCACCTCCTTGAGTTGGTGCTAGCTTAGGTGGATGTAAAAGATCTCACAATGCCTACAGACAAGAATAAGGGAGGTTCCCTGATGTCATAACCACATTTTCTCCTAGTAATATACATAACACCATGGGTGTCCCCTGAAAACAGGCCAGTAGCCTGGTGGAATAAACCTCTGAATGTACGATGTCCATATATTTGGGCATCTGTTGGATTCACAAATGAGAAGGGAATGGACTATACAGGAAGGAAGGAAAAGAGAGGAAAATTAGGATGGAAGTGATGTATCATATCATAGTCCTGTAGTAATCTGAATCAGAATTGCTTTGTTTAAACTCTAGAGAGAGTACAGAAAGAACTAAGCCATTTCTAGGCATCTTCTTGCTACAGCAACCTTAAATTGTGCAGTTTTGCAATTGGCCAGTGGACTTTGAAATTTTTTGTATTATTTCTCTGCTATCACATGTTGCCTGCATTTGTACCATTTTAACTGTGTACAGTATAGATTCTAGCACATAAAACCTTATCTTTCCACATGTAGCTTTTTCCGTAAATTCTGAATATTCAAAATAGTTATTTTTTAGGAGATTCACTGGTTTGTGCTATGAGTGTTGCTCTTCCTATTTCAACTAATGTTGTTTGTTTTAGATACATAGCACTCCAGTAAATCAGCTCCAACCCCCTCTACTTCCATCGCCCCTGCAGCTAATGTTAATAAACTACTGGAACCATGGATTTGCACTTTCCAACTGTCACTGTAGCCAGGATGGTTGAAATCGGTATCCTGAGACAATGTAGCAATTAAGATTAAGTTTACTGACAACCACCTACTAATTAAACAAACTGACAGTGAGTGCGAGATGCAGGTTTTAGTGTTAATGGATGTAAAGCTATCACATACAGCCACTGCAAAAATGAAACTGTTTGCCAGTAACACACACAATACAGCCCAAACAAATAGGCCTACATATGCATAGGCTCTTGAAGTAACCTACCTAAACCATGAAGGTCTCCCTAATGTAATGTAAAAATATATGTACCTTTAGCAACCTTACAAACAATCTAGTCAGACACTACCCACCACAAAAACATGTCTCAAGTCAAAATCCCACAAGACAAAGCCCCGGCAGTCCAACTTCCTAGTCTTAATTGACTCCAGAGTGACCACTTATCAGGCTGAACAAGAAAAGGGTTATGGTCGGTTTCCTTTTAGGAGCCTAGTTTTACCACATCATGCATGCACTCAAGTCCTTGCACCACAAGTACACATATGACACAGACATAATACACACAGGAGAAAATGACCTGAGATGTACCTTCCAGAACTATATATATAGAGAGCCATGATGGAGCTCTCAGAATGTGTATCCCAGGTATATAGAGAGCCATGATGGAGCTCTCAGAATGTGTATCCCAGGTAGATAGAGAGCCATGATGGAGCTCTCAGAATGTGTATCTCAGGTAGATAGAGAGCCATGATGGAGCTCTCAGAATGTGTATCCCAGGTAGATATGCAGCTAGTCTTGAGCAGCATTTCACCTTCACAAAGAAAGATGCCATGATACAAACAAAAGGTTCTTGTCTTCAGCAACTGGCTAAGTTTCTGGTGACATTCAACTGGGATCCAACATATATCAGCCTGAGAGGAGATAGTTGACAGTCTTAAATGCTTTGCCAGGGAAGACCTGTGCTATCTCCCCAAGGCTTTCATATAATTGAAAAACCTTGTCTAACCCCATAGTGCCTTTTCAGGAAATGCCAGTCTTCAAAATCTCCAAATATAAAACAGAATATGGATAACAGAACGGTACTGCTGCTCAGTGCTAAGAAGCTTAACAAAAACCTGCACTCCTACAGACACTTATCCTGGAATGCATCAATATAAGCACTGTTATGCCAACATGGTTCAAGACCTCTTAGAGCACCCCATTAGTGCAAGGATCAATGGCAGTCATGTGTAGAGGTCCAATGCACTAGACGTAGGCACTAAAGGTGGTCAATGTCTCTATATTCGCAAAACAAAATTTTACCTGCACACACATCAGACAGGCTAATGACCAGAAATTCTTCCATCTCCAACTTCCATTAACAAAAAAACATTATCACATCATAGCTACCTACCATCTCCCCCTTTCGACCATATTTCCTACCTGAATAGTATAGAATCCTTATGCATTAAGCCAAATACCATTCTATTAGGGGATTTCTACTATACCCACTCACATCACTTGAGACAGTTCTACATCCTCTAACATGTATGCCCAGAGATTTCTGGACTTCATACATACAAACACACTGGATCACGTAGTCTGCACCCCAACTATGGGGACAAAATTCTGGACTTGGAACTCATTGATATGAGACAGCTGTATTCCTTACCACTCACAACTTTCTTCCTAGTTAAGTCACACCATAAGTCAGTCACATTTACCATAAGACTTCAAGAACATGGTATTCAGAGATTATGCTAAGGCTAATCTATTAAAAGTAAATGATAACCTCACTAAATGTAACATTCTCTTCCTACATGATAACCCCTGCAAATGCGCTATCCTTTACAATCAAATTCTATGCACATCATACCCCTCATCCTCTTAGTTCAATAAATCTAGACAAAGCCTAAAATAATGGGGAACAGAGTTCAAAAAATAGGGACAGAGTTTAAATATTGCTCTTATAAGCTTACCAAGTTACTAGGATAACAGGTTTAGTACTAACATGCATTTTCTGAGGGATATCACGTCTGAAACTAAAACACGAGTCATTATTTAGCAAGTTCATTTCTCAGTGATTTTCCAGAAAACCACAAATTATATGAGCAGCAGACTATAGCTAAGAGGTAAAAATCTAGACATTCTGCAAAAATGTGGGCAGTTCAGAGGTATGATGCACATGTAAATAGCTGCAGATGCACTTATTAGGCCTGTCACAAGAGTATAATTTCTCCTTTGTTATGTGTCTGTTTAACTAATTCACATAAATTAAATGCCCACATCACCTTCTCATCAAACAAAAACAAGGACATAAATCAAAAAGCTACAGTGACCATCTCATATCCCTGTCCCTCTTCTCAGTATCCTAGAGGCTGCTGGGGGACAATCTCTGCCTCACTAACAGACCCTTAAATCCAGCTAATCTTGTCATACCTACTGCACATCCATAAATCTAATGATGGCATAAACACCAGTTCAAGATATTTTAATCTTCTTTGCAACATAAAAGAAGATGTTGGAGGGACAGATATTCATCACAGGGAATCCCACATCTTTGGAACCATCTTCCTCTCCACAGAAAGCAAAGCAAGTCTCTCACTCTATTACTCAATTCAAGTTTAGTCATGGAAAATGGATGGGATTCCACAAACTCACACCTGATTTAGTGACTCTGTCCCTTATGTACAGGGATAACTTGTAAATGTCTAGGCTCTGAACTATTTGTACTTAGAATACAAGGGCTTTGGGTTATTTCTACTTATAATACAAGGGATCCAAACTTCTTTGGAATCTAAGGCCAGACTTCAAATGATCATCACAAATGAATAGCCTAGTAAGAACCTATGAGAATATGAATCTATGAAGATATAACATATTGGTGTCTAATTATTTTACGTCGTTTATATTAAACTCCATATACACAAATGCACAGCACATATCTAAGACCCATAGAACAATTGGAGTGCTTATCAAAAGGAGAGGATCTATCTATAACCATTTCTGGAAAAGGAAAGCAGAGTGGTCAGTATCCAGTGAGAAACAAACAGGCTGAAATGGAAATGATGTTTCTGATTGTACATCAGTGGCAACTAATACAGCATTACACTACTTAGATGCAGAAATGGTCAGTTGTGGGTGACCAACCATTTAGAAAACTGCACCTTTGGTACTATATGGCACTTGAGAGGGTAACAGCCTTATACTCCAAGACTCAATCCTGTGAGTCCTGGAATAGTAAAACTGAAGGATCAAAAAAGCATACTTACATATACTAAGTCCAAATTTGCTCGATCTCAAAGTTTTGCCTATTCTCTAAAATATGGTGCTCCCACAGCTGGTATATATCGAAGTCTGAAAGATGTAGGTGGCTTGTCTTTCATACTGTGGATGCAGGTGATAACAACTATATGGGAGAGCAATAATACTTGACATTCACAGCTTTCCTATATTTTCCTACTGTTTTGCTTTTTTCATTTTCTCCTACAACTCAAACAAACCCCCAAACACCAACTTTGACCAACAACAGTTACTCCCTACAACCAGTCCCAGCCAATTCTCCTTCTTCTTTCGGCTTTTTCTGGTTAGGACCAATTTAGAGTGTCCAATCCACATACAACATGTCTTTGGGATGTGGGAGGAAACCAGAGTACCTGATGGAAACCCACACAACCACAGGGAGGACATGCAGACTCCGCACAGAAGGCACCGAGCTGGAGAACCTCTTGCTGTGAGGTGACAACACTAACTGCTGCATCACTGTTGTCATCCAACCAGTCCCAGCCAATATAATATATAAATATCTGACAAAAGTAAAGCCCACTACTCTTGTGGCAGAGAGACTCCCAGGTGAATTCCACAAGACTGCTGCCAAAGCTATCTCCTACCCTGTATCTATACTAATAAACAGGTCAATAGATGAACAACATATACCATCCCTCTGGAAAATCTCTTATACAATACCAATACACAAAGGCAGCAATTCTACTGACTTAACTATCTTCCAATTGCCATACTACCCACCCCCTTCCAAAATCCTTGAAAAATGCATTCACTCCAAAATACTAAACTACTTACTAAATAATAATCTCCTGGCTGAAACACATCATGGATTCCATCCAAATCATAGTACCACTACAACCCTTATCAGTTTCTCCAATACCATGACTCAAACAATGAAACAGTAGTAATTTTGTTTCTTTCATATTCTTAGACCTCTCCAAAGCCTTTGACATGGTTTCACATTCCAAACTACTAACCGTACTCGACAAACTCAAACTTCACAACTCCACGCTATCATAGTTCAAAGATGATCTCTCAAACTGTCAACAAGCCGTTAAATGGGAAAACACCCTATTCCATCCTTCTCCCCATAAACTTTACAAAGCTTTTCACTCTTGATCCTAAACGGTGAACAGATTTCTACGTGTAGTCGATCTCCGTTGTCCTTCTTCTTGAACAGATCTTCGGTTCTTTTGCTATGTGTGAGTCCTAAAAAGGACTATTTGTGCGCTCCCCAAGCACTGGTCAGAATGACCTGAGAGCTGTTGCTGTGCTGCTTTTATGCTCCTGTGGAGGGAGCGTGGTTGAGAGATGTCCAATGAGAAGTGACTAGTTGGGGGTGTGGCCTTAGTAGGCCTACAAGGTGAAGATGGACCTGGTTGGAAGCATCTCATTCCTCTTATTTAGTTCCTTTTTTATTAACCAGCTACTTGTTCATATGTGCCATTCCTAACCTCTAGCAATGCATTGGAGCCTTTTGCTTTGTCACGATTATACCTATGTTTGAAAAAGACTGTACTAAAACTTAAATTTAAATGTAAATGTAACCAAAAAATAAAAAATAATAATAAATAGTAAAAAATAATAAAAAATAAAAATAAAAAATTAAAATTAAATTTAAAATTAAAATTGAACTGTAAAACTCTGGGGTTACTGACTATAGTTCTAAATTTAGACTTGCCACTACCATCTGTAAAACAATGGAAGCAAGCTTGGTTCTGAGAAAGATTCTGAGATGTCCGGCGCTTTCGGGGCAGATAGGAAGGTAGCCTGTCTGCCGCTCCTTCATCAGGCAGAGTGTACATTAGGTAGTAAAAAGTTAACTGTAGTTTGATATTGAAATTTTACCTTTTAAATTAAAACTTAGGTGATCCATAGGGATCCATTCTTGGACCCCTTCTATTCACCATATACACCAACAACCTGGTCTAATATGCCGATTATTTTACAGTAAAATGCTTTGCCCCATAACTTCAAAAATTACAAGAAATCATCCAAGAATCCTTTTCAGCAATAGAAAAATTACTCTCAGACTTACAACTAATACTTAGCTGAAAGAAAAAAAAACATCTAATGTTATTCCATCCCCCAAAGGTACTGACCCAATACCATCATTTAAAATATCATCTTCCAATAATATCCCCATCACACAAGTAGCCCAAACTACACTTCTAGGAGTAATCATAAATCACAATATGAAATTTGACAAAGATATAGTTCAAACCATTACAAAGGTTCACAAAAAGCTAGTACCCACTATAGATGCAAAAATTACCTAACCTCTGCTAGTTAAATTACCATTGCATGAACCCACCTACTCTCCACACTACTGTACACCTCCCAAGTACTAACCAATCTAAACAAAAGTGAATTAAATAAACTAACTACCAGCTACAACAAAATAGCAAACTTCACCACTGACACGTAGTATAGATTCCATCACTGACAATCCCTTAAAAAAACTTTCCTGGCTAGAATTACCAAACCTAATAACTTTCAACTGACTTACTATAGCCCGTCAAGTTCTCTATCACCCTGCAAAAAGCAATGCCTTACAGGTAAATGTCCACTAAGAAGCACCAACAAATCACTAGCTGACATTGTCAAATGCAAATATAACTCTGGTGACTCGCTCCATGTTACTACTGTTGTCAGGGGCGGCCTTAGGTCAACTGGTGCCCTAGGCAAAAGGGCTCCACGGTGCTCCCTACCACACCATCTGGTGCCCCATCCTGGTCTACCTACACCAAATAAATACTGGAAAAGCGCCCCTGCTACAGCAGTGCCCTAGGTGGCTGCCTAGTGGGCCTATGCCTAAGGACGGCTATGACTGTTGCAAAACATGGAATACACTTCCTTTAGAAATCCAGTCACTAGAAAATACACATGACTTTAGGAGACTTCTTAAGTTACATTTATCCAAATCATGGACTTGCTCCTGTACTCACCCTGGATAAAAACTACCAAGCATCTTACACACTTCCTCTCATCTAAGCTATGTCTTTTAGTACTTCTAGACCCTAAGAGCAGACAGAATGCATATTAGCATTATTACGGCTGCATAGTCTTACAGTTTATTTTCCATCACTGCGTGCCTACTGTTGCAGTTCAAAAGATGCAAGTTTTGTTATCTCTTTACTCTGTGCTTTATTATTGTGTACTAGTTTATAAGTTGCGTTTACTTACTGCCTATTTTATCACTGTACTACATTTATTACTGTACTTTATTTACTACTGTATTTGTTATCATTGCTGTTTACGTTGTCGTTATTGTATGTTATTATTATATGGAGCTTTTCTCCCTGGGCCTCTGCTGAAAATGGGCAGCCCTGCCCAGTCAGGCCTTTTTCTGGTAAACAAATGTAAAATAAAAAATAAAATAAAAGAAATAATTGTAGGGAATGCACTTGTGAGTCTCAGAATTACAATAGGAAGCCCTTAAACTACACCAAGAAAGACACTTTAGAAATGCTTCTTGCTGGAGATATGAGGTACACGCTGTAGGGTATAAACGCATGTCTTATAAGTATAAGAGAAACCAAGATATGTGAAAACAATGTAGAATAGGCTGGGAGATTTTTGTGAAGTCACTGGAAAGTACACTGGAGTTTTAGGTACTCAAAGTGCATGGGGAGCAGATACGAGGGACACATGAAGAAACACTGCTCAGATTACTTCTCATTTAGTCCTAAACTAATACTTATTACGGAATGGAAAAGAGCAGTACAAAGTAGAGAAGGGACAACATATAATGCTTTTATAACTAATTAGAGGAACTAATACTATTACAATTTAATAATGCAGCAAAAGAAAACGAGTGTGAGAAAGAATTGGCGTTTTTCTGTAACATGAATGTCATAAAGTCAGCTTGACTGAAGTATGATCTTATAATGATAAATCGTATTTATTTTATTTATTTATATTTTGTTTACTAGCTCAATTTGAGAGGGTGAAAAAAGAAATAATGATAAAGAAAATAACTATAAAATTTAGAACTTATTTGAAATTATATAGAATTTCAAAATGAAAAAAAATATGGAATATGACAAATAAGCAAAGCAATGCAACGTGTATAACATGTATAAATAAACCATGATTATTGTAAATAGTACAGCTTTTTTGTTCAAGGTTTGACAAAGCCTCTTGGCGAAAGTGCTTACCTTCACACGTGTCTGGAATAAAAGGATATTATTTTTACTTTGCCTTTGGATTTTATCTACCTGCTGTTGGAATTTATATTAAATACTATCACTGTTAAAGACTATGCCTCCAGTGCATAGATATATGCTGAACTTTTGGTTCTGTGCTGGGTTGCTCCTGAGCGTTTACATTTATTACAGCTACTTTGTACTTTCTTGGCTACGGAGCATTTATCCCTTGGGATATGGCACCCAAGAAGAAATCTGTACCCAGCAAGTCACCATTCACCGATGCAGAAAATTAGGTCATTATCCAGGCCTTATGTCACCATGAAGCTTTTATCTTGGGGAAATGCAGAGGTGTTCAATCTGCCTGAGAGAAGATATAGCAGCAGGTGGTTGATAACATCAATGCTGTTGTAGAGCATGGGAGAAGTTACTCACAGATACAGCACAAGACAAGTGATATGATAGCCTCTGCCTTTCATAGGGTGGCTGCAGCTGGCTAGAAACAGGTCGCTACAGAAGGTGATCCAACTACTGAATCACCACTAACAAACATAGGAGTGAACTTGACAGAGGGTTCACACAGAATCTCAAGCAGATCTTCCAGAATAATTTCAATCAATTGATGGTCAACGTTATATATACTGTGTTAATTGAATGTACTGATTGTCTGAAGAAGTCGAGAATCTGACGAAAACACATACTGTCTGTTATCAGAGGATTAAGGCGTTTACATGTTTTTTCGTGGCTGGTGACAGCCTTGTCTGCTTGGTTTTGGAATAAAGAGCTTTGGCTGACTTCCTGGTGGCGATTGTTTCGTTTCGTGGTTGCCTTTTGACTCCGTTTCAGTTTGGTTGCATTTCCCACTTTTGGTTAAATAGTACAGCTGTATTTTTGTTTATTTCTGGTTGTTTTATAAATCTCTAAAAACATTTAATCACAATGTCCTGGCTGCCTACCTCCATAGTATGTTGTTAGATTTGTAGACTCTGTCTTGCTGCCTGCCATAGGAGGCAATGTACATTGTAGTGCAGCAGTCAGTGAAAATGGCACGCCATGTGTGATGCCTTGTAACTGTGTGGTGTACATTTGCATTTCTTCATATATTCAGGCTTCTCTTCATCACTGTTAGGTGATTGGCCTGACTATTTACGGTGTGAATTTATGTTCTACTACTGAACACAAAATATCAGAATGCTGTAGAACCAATACACTACAAAGTATTGTTTAAAACTCAAAAAGGTGAACAATTAAACTGCAAGCACTCCACATCCCCTTAAATTAGACATACCAACTATATAGCCAATGCACATGAAGGGAGAAATTTCTAAAAAAATTAAGGAAGTAATGCCAGCACATGATTCAAAATCATTCAGGCATTGATTTCCTAAGGAAGGTATGATTCTCCTCGTGTTCCTCAGCATCCTGTGCTTTGAGCAACTGACACGTATGGAATTTCACCTAAGCAATCTGCAGGTATACCATTCACATGCGTTCGTTGTATCTATGAATCTTTCATGGCCAACAATGTCATTGTTTTCAAAAATGTATCTATTTGGGAATATATTTTTTGCTGACACATAGGTGGCATGCAAAGTCCGGCGTGGGCAAGGGAAAATGGGGAAGAGTGCCTCTGGACCTTTCTGGAATATGGCCTGTGTAAATAAACACTGCTAACAATGCAAAATTAAAGGGTTGCACAGACATATCCACAAGCATTTGGGCTGTCTGTAAGTTTGTAAAGTAGAGTAAAACTAGTGAAGCTTTTTTTTTTAAACAAGAAACATCTTTATTGAATTATCATTTATGACTTAGGCAACCGTACATTTATATAAATGAAAACAAACCATACTGACATAATTTTAGTTGGAAACATTATGCATCACAAACCATATTGATATAATTTTAGTTGCAAACTTTATACATCACTTATACTCTATAAAGCCATTGTCAGGAAAATGTTACTTAGGTCATCCAGATCCTGCCTTCTTTTAAACATTGTTCCTTCTCTACATGTATTGTTTCAACAATTCCTATTCTTTCTGATGAAATTTGCTTCTACGCTTTTATAAAGATCCCAGTTCTAGTTGTTTTATCTGTTACTGCATTCACTACTTCTAGTACAGTTGACTTACATTTTGAAGTCGATTTTTCAGTAATTTTTTTTTTGGCAGCTACCATAATTAGACTCAGCAAGGCCTTACTACGTCTAGGCAATTCAATTCTGTATCATAGCTTAAAAAACTAATTTCCTTAGTTAAATCAATTTGCTCACCCAGTATCTCTGACAGAGTAGCCTGCAGGGAATCTTTAAAGTCTGCCAAGTCATTACACTGCCAAAAAATGTTCTCAATTACCTCTTTCTTCCCCATCACACCTCCAGCATTTGCTGTCTACCTGAGGAAAAATTCTTTGGAGTCTACTTGGGGTATAAAAATACCTATGTAAATACTTCCAAGCAAAGATCCTAAATCTTCTTGACTTTGTTGCATATTTGCGAGATATACATATATCCCCCATTGTTTCTTCATGAATTGCTTATCCAGTCTGATTTCCCAATCCTTTCTGACCTACTTTGATTCTTATAGTTATCATGCAATACTTTGTATGCTGTACTATTTATTCCTTTTTAAACAGCAGCTTCTATTCTAAATTCTACTAATACCAGTGCTGGTCTTTCACTTAGGATCCCTCTATTTCTTTCTCTTTGCCTATACTCTGATATCAGTCCTTGATAGGGAAGGCAATATCTAGCCTACAGTCCAAATGCATTCTTTACCTCTTTCCATTCTATTGCCTTCCCTTCTAATTATGTGCTTTCAAAACTTTGGTTCTTTTGCCAGTTTTCTCCATAAATTCCAGCCTCCTCTTGTCTATTGTCTATATTCCTAAGTGCAGTCATCTCTAACAGCAGAATCTCCTTTCTCAATTCCCATCTTCACTTAGTTCTTAGAATACTTTCTGATACTTTATGAATATAATATTCTATATGGTTATTTTTCTTCTTCTTAAGGATCTGCATCCAAATGTCCAGTCTCTCCTTATTTCTTGAGCTTTCCTCCTGTTTTGTCATCATCCCTTCCACTTCGAATTATAGTTTTCTGTTTGTGCTATGGATAGTAGCCTTAACTGTGTATCTCTGGAATACACCTTCAAATCAGATAATCCCAAACTGCCTTGTTCTATTGGAAGAGTCACTTTACCCCACTTGACTATTGCCATCTTCCCCTCCCAGATTTGGTTGATAAAAATATGATTGACCTGTGTGTAAAACTAAAGGGACTAAAACATTTAACTGCTTGTATTTTGCTACCCATATCCATATAACAGAACTTCCAGTTTCTCAATTTTTATTTTATCTTTTTTGTCTATTCCCACATATCCTTAGCTGCCACATCAGAATCCTTTTTAATCCATATTCCCAAGTACTTCATTTTATCATATCCCCATAAATATGAAGATTGCTGAATCAATTTGTGCATGGGTACATAATTTACAGCTATTGCTTTTGTTTTAGCATCATTAATTTTGTATCCTGAAAAAAAATTTGTAAGTGCCCCAAAATGTTTCAAACCTCTGAAATGTCTTTTTCTGGTTTTATCCAGTATAAAACAGTATCATCTATAAATAGTGCCAGCTTTTCTTAACTTCCATACCAGTTATATCCTTGAATTTCTGACTCCCTTATTTTTTTTTTTGCCAGTGGTTCTAAATACAATGCAGATAACAAAGGGGAAAGAGGACACCCCTACCCAGTTCCTTTGCTCAAACAGAAATTATCAGTGAGGAACCCATCCTCTTTAATTTTCACTTCCAATCCCTCATATATCCTCCTAATCAGCGATATATTTTTTTCAGGGAATGCAAATGCCCCCATTGACCTACTCATAAACTCCCGGCTTACACTGTCAAATGCTTTCTCTGCAACAAGACCCCCTAACAGCAGTGGTATTTATTTACTTTCTGCTTCCCTCTCAATCAATGTTCTGTTACTGTTGTCAAATGTTTGCTTCCCCTCCACAAAATCACATTGATCCCTCTCTATCAATTTTGGCATCACATTTGCCATTCTTTTGGCCATTATAGGCATAAACACTTTAGAATCATGGTTTAGGATTGAAATGGACATATGTGAAGCTGGAGCTGATGGTTCTTGACACTCTTTAGGTACTACAGCCACAACTGCTTTCTTCCAGGATGTTGGTGCTTTTCCTTCTCTTAAAATACTGTTAAACAAAACCTTCCAGATCTTGACCAGTTTTTTTCCTCCTAGCTTCCAAGCTTCCACAGGAATGCCATGTATTCCTGGGGACTTTCCTGTGGATTTGTTATACATAACCATTTTTATCTCATCTCCTGCTAGCCACACTGCAAGTAATTGAGCCTCAGCTACCTCTGACGTTGGCATATCTAATTCTTCCACATACATTTCCATTTAAACTTTTTCTTGATCATTGCCTGAGTTGTTGTGTTTAAAAGTTTTTGTCCTCAAATGTTATTATCAAAAAACAGTTGCTTAACAGCAATCTTTCTAAACTCATCTTCTCGAATAACTCCTGAATAATTCCTATTACCCATTCCTTAAATTTCCCTCTTTTCAGCAAATAGGTGGGAAAGTGCCAGTGGCTGATTTTTATTCCATTACCCTGCATTTTTATTTAAGTTATTATTGGCATGTGATCTGAAATAGTTAACGGATGCATATCACAACTTTCAATTAAATGCACATGTTCCTGTGAAATATAAGTTTTGTCTAGCCTAGCCCAGTTTTGGTATCTTGGGGAGTAATATGAATTCAAATCTTTCTGCCAAATATTTTCATATATTTAGTCAAAAAATCTATGCTTCTTTGTTATATTTTCACTTCTGGGCTCCCCAGACACATCCTCCCTGCTACAAATCAAATTCCATTCCCCACCTATAAGTAATATTCACTAAAGCTGATTAGTTCTCCCAAAATCTTCTTAAGCTCCGTTATAGCAGTTTTATGTGGAATAGAAATACATGCCAGTGTATTCCTCCTCTCTTGGTAATAGCCCCTCAGTTCTATAAAATCTACTATTATTTTGTATCCTCTTCTATCACTAGTCTCCTTTTTGAAATTAATATAAGTACTCCTCTTTTCCTTTGTCCCAGATATTCTGATAAATAACCATCCTGAAAACATGTCTTTATCAAATTCACATATTCATTTCTTTCCAAATGGGTATGCTACAGGAGCTATATGCACTCTACATTTTTAATATAGTTCATGAGTCTTTCTTTTTTGTATACATCTATGAGACCATTAACATTTAAAGATAATATAGAAAGCATTGTTATGGTAAAAAGATATTAGTTCCACCTTTTATGTGTAACATATTTATCTAGTTCTATCTTTTGTGTTACATGCATATACTAGTGTTTGGCAGGTTGATCTTTTACACAGTTGTTTCTTGTCATATCCACTTGATCCTATGTCACATCTTTCAAAACATTTTGTTTTATGGAAAGCCCTCAAAAATACATACCCAGTACACCCCTAACACCTATTAATTTAATGCTAACACTCAAAACTATGTGCATCTTTAAATACTGACATTTTACCCTCATAATGTGAACAATTTTCTCAAACAGCCACACTCATAGACTTGGGTTGACCTAAAAGGAAGGTTATACATGCTAAGATGTATGGTACAGCCTGTGCTTCTAATAGTGCTGTCGGGTTTTGTTTTATCTGAATATTTAAAGCTTCTTCCATTTTTTCCAGCTTTTTGTTATTTGAGTTGATATACTCCATTAGTTTTTCATTTATTGTAATCAGCTCTGAGTACATTTGACATGTTTTTCCTCTAGGCTACTGGATGTCCTGTCTTGTGTAGAGTTCTTCCCAGTCAGTATTTTTTTTTCACCTTTTGTAACTGATTTTCTTTCAGGTTCTGTGAATTTCTTTTTTGCTGGCATCCAGGCAGTGCACTTATAAACAGTTACTAAAATTTACCCAAAAATATGAGTTTACTGGCGCTCTTTTTTGAGTTTTTTCTTTTCACACTGGGAGAGCTGAAGCTGTTATTTAATGCACAGCCATCTTGGAAGTTGTCTTGTGAATGCAGAGTTTTGAGTGTAAATTGACTATCACTTTTGCCTCTTTTTGCAGTTTGGAGCCATGTGTGTAATTGTTTAAATCTGGGTACATTATCAGAAGCCAATGAAGAGTGGCGCTCAGAGCATCCATGTTGAAATGAATGTATAAAAGATGATAAGGTTATATGTACTGAATGCATATGTGTCCGTATGTGGAAATCCTGATTAGTTCTTTAAAAGGTTAGACATCTGAAGACAGGAATGCTGGAAATTAGAGAGAGAAAAGACAAGGTGTTCACAAAAGGAAGACATGAAGACAGTTGTGCTGGAGGAGATGGGAAAGGAGGGGTACTATTTTTTTTGGCATGGGGTAGGCATCCTCTATTTTACAATTTTTTTGTATATAAGAGGGCAGTTTGGAAAGAATAAAGAAGAGTGTTTGTGAAAGAGGCTTAGGGAAGAATTAAAGAGAAATGCAACATAAAAGAAAGAAAAAATGGACTTTAACAGTGTGGTTGACCGACAAGGGTGGGGGATGTAACATATACAGATGGTATACAGATACAAAGGTTTGATGGTGAGGCAGTGTTATCAAGTCAAAACCCAGTCCAGAAGACATCAAATATCCTCTCTGGCTGATGGCACTTCAGTGGGAGACCACACTGAAGTGCTGGAGGATACCTTGTGTGGCTTAATGGATGGAGCAGTGGTTTAGTGAGTCTGTAACTTGCTGGAGGAGGTTTTCCACTGGTTCAAGGCTTCTCTTCACTGCCCAGTCAACTGCATCCTCTGCCAGAACATGAGGTTCACTACTTTTGTGGCGTTCAGAATACACCACACAGGGGTGCTCAGAGAACTGGAGCTACAGCCCTGACCTTGACAGAACATCACCAAGTGGGCAAGGAGAGATGGTGAGCATTCACTTACTTGAGAGGTTTGAGACTGGCCTTCCTTTGGTAGCCCTGGAACTGTTGAAAATGGAGCACAAAAAGAAGACAAAATAAAAAAAAAATAACGGAAAATAAATAAATACATAAATAAAACAGAGCGAGAGAGAGAGAGAGGCGAGACTAGTGCCTGCACACACACACACACACACACACACACACACACACACACACACACACACACACACACACACGCACACACACACACACACACACACACACACACACACACACACACACACACACAATGCAGACAGCATGGACTCATAAGTTGCTTTTGCTGTATTTTATTGACAGTACATATTAAAAATTTCTTAAGCAGCTTTACTTCATGAACTTATACTATTATTACATTCTAAAAAAATAATGCTGCCAAGCGATACTACCATTGGCTTTGGTGAATGGGTTAGTTATGGTAAATGCATAAATCCTGCAGTTATATTTGAAGCAGTCCAGTACAAATTATAAGACTTTTTTTCTTGGGGGGGTTAATGCAATTAAAACAGATAATTCCTGACTGCATTTTTATGCTTTTGAAATGAAATGGTTTATACTCACATGCACATTCAGTAACTCTCCTAAGCCTCCTATTTGACTGATTCTTGTTAACAGGTGGTTTCCTTTTCAGCTACAGCTATTTATATTACAACTGGTACTACTGAAAAGAAAGTGAATGTGTATGTGTTTACCTGTGCTATGACTGAGGCTATCCCTTGATTCAGTAATACAAACATCCCTTAGTAAGGAATGCTCTGCTTATGACTGAGATTTAATTTCCTAAAGTCTACATTTTCTTTGTACAGAACATTGTTACAGTAAGTACTCTGTTCTTATCTTTTGTTACACTAAGAGACACCAGAATGTCTGATGATGGGAAGGGTTGGTTATTGCTGAATTACTTTTCATATTTCCTTGCAGAATTCTAAATTTTATAAGATAATTCCATAATCATATTGCCAAGGTGGTTAAAAAATCCTTCTATGTGGCCCACCTAATCACAAAAGGGTTCACATCTAGAACAAAAGAGGTTATTGTGCCTCTCTACTCATCACTCATTTGACCCATCACAGAATACAATGCCCCATTTGGGATGTACTTTACAAGACACCAGCAACAGCTGGAAAGACCACAAAAGTACCTCACCAAGAGGATTACTGGCCTCAAACAGATGCCCTATGCAGCCCGACTCAAGAAACTCCAGCTGTACTCAGTTGCATACCTCTTACTCAGAGGTGATCTCTGCCTGACATACAAGGCCATGTCCAACCAAGAATTGATGGACATGCTCCACCTAAAAAAAAAGCAAATCCCAGAGAGCCACACGCTCTAGAGATATAAACCTCACCACGATAAATAGGACATGCTGGAGGGATAGATTCCTGTCCCAGAGACACCCCATGCTTTGGAACAGGATTCCAATATACATCAGGCAGAGCTCCTCACTAACACTCTTCAAGAGAAACCTTGACGGGTGGATGGGAAACAGAAAATTTACCCCGGGGATCACTGCAGTGGCTCTGCTGGACAGTGGCGCAGGGAATTAATGGCTCTGCTGGACAGAGGCACAGGAAACTAATCTAAGTGGGTGGCGAAAGCCAACACGTTTAGGCTAGGCTTATAAATGCCCTTGGGCAGATAGCCTAATACTTACCTATGAACCTAAGAACATACATTTCATAAAAAGTATAGATTGTGATATGCAAAACTTACTTGCATTTTTCTGAGTTAATACAGTTCAAGTACCTGTAAGGCATGTGATTCTTACATATTGAAAAATTAATTTTGCAGTACAGCATGCAACAAGTTGAAAGCAGGTCACACACTTCCTGCTTTGCTCCCCATCAACACTCTGCCTAGATGTGGTGGCTAGCTCTGGTCAATCAGTTTTACAGGCAAAAAACTATTCTGTAAAGTAAGGTTTTACAAAAACATGCAGCTAATGAATCAATAAAAGAGTAAAATCTTCCTTTCCCCCACTAGTCATTACTGTAAATGAGTTTACAGTTCATTGTCTACATACTTTAAAGACAGTATATATTTCCTACAAATTGTCCCTGTCTGTCTATCCATATGCCCATACAAATATGAATGCTAATGCAGGAAGTGATAAATAGGTATGTCTGCATTAAGTTTAAATACACAGTTACAATCTTTTTCTTATGTTAATCTTTTAACATTACAGCAAAAATAAAATGACTTACTGCAGGGCATTAGCACTCACTCCTTCCCCTTTGCTACTCAGTGACCAGCTGGTCCCGTCTCCATCTCTGCAGGTCTTCACATCTGTGGTGACACTGTTGCCAGAGTGGGAGATCCCTGCCAGTTTTGACATGTGCTCCCACTTTTCCTGACATATGTCTGTTTTTTCCACTTGCTGACAGTTGCAGTTTCTTCAATTTTTGGCAAATATGCTTCCTGCAGTAGACAGAGAAGGATCTTTGCCTCGACTCTGGACTTTCACAGATGTCATCCTAGAAATTGCTAGTGATAAATATAGTTTGGGCACAAAAACATTTGTCCAAAGACACCTACATGTTACGCGAGGGTGGGTAGAAGGTAGTGGGGCAGTGATGGAAGGAGAAGAATTGATAGGAGACGGGCAATATGTACAGCAGAAGGTAGGTGAGGAAGAAAAGGTTAAATGAAGGAAAGTAAAGGAGGAAGTGAGGTCATAGGAGAGGGGTTTTCAAAACTTAATATGCTGGGCAAAATGTAAGATCAGTCTTTTTTTGTGTGGGATACTGATTATTACAGTATCCCATGTCTAATCGACCAGAAAGTCAGGCCCTAGCTACAGAAGCTGTGTTCAAGGTGAAGGGTTTTACTTATTCATTGAGAAGAGGTAAGATTAAGAATTTATTCCTTCTTCTATGTGTTTTTGGTTAATATCTGGTTAAAATATACAGCTAGGAAAGCAAACAGTAGTTGGTGGGTAAGGTAATGGTTAATTTTGCTAACTAATGTTGTGTTCCCCTGTGTATCACTTTGGGTCTTAAGGTTGATTGTATGTTTCTTTGGTGTTATTAGAATCTCCATGATAGGAGTACTGCTATTTATATTTTTGAGGCCTGTATGGTAGTTATATACCTCACATGGCTCTGGCTGTGAGTTAATGTAGTTACCTTGTGTTCATGGTGTCATTGGAGCTTTCTATTACTAAGAAGTAATCTTGAAGTTTTAAGATTAAGTAAATCAATTACCTGTTGTGGTCATTGGGTTGCCAGTTTGCTTTCTTCTGTGTGCATCACTGGTAGTGGTTTATTTAGGGGCTGGTAGGCATAAAGCGTCTTTGTTAATTCATTGGTTCACTACTTTGGTAGTGTACTTCATTGTCAATTAACAATTCGGGCTCTTGTGTAGTTGTCATTCTTACATGCTCATAACAGCACACCATGTGAGTGCTGTGATTATAGTGAGGTTGGCTGTTCCTCACTATTACAAACTTTGGACATGGCTGAAAAGAATAAAAAAATTTAAAAAAAAAGCAAAACTTGATATAATAAAATCTGTTTTCCTTTTGCGGCTGTGGAACTAAGTGTCAGCTGGATTGCTGGGTGGAGAAGGAAGTTGATGAAGCCACATGGTGAGCATGCGGTGTGTACCTAATGCTCTGCTAATTTTAATGGTTAGCATCAACAGGTGAGGGATTTTCTTTTTGGGAAAAACATGACTTTGATGCACCTTATTAAGATTTTCCAAGATGGTCACAGCAGCATTATATTGGTTTAATGGTATGAGTAAGTGGCGTTGGTCACTGTGTTCAAGTTATTGAATTTTGCCAACTGTTTATATTGTTGGTAATTTGTCACTGTTTGGGGGAGATATACTGTATAGGCTTTGGTATTTCCAGGGATGGGGGCAAGGCTCTTCTTCTGCTATGCCACACAGAGTGCTAAGGTAACATTACCAAAAAAAAAAAAAGAAAAAGAGATACACTTAGATGATGTGGAACATGTGGGTTAGTTGTAGTTTTTTTTTTTTTTTTTGGCTAAATATAAATAAAAAAGTATATTATGCATTGAAAGGAACATTGAGAGATGTCTGCTGCCTGAGCCTTGGTTGCTTTTGAGAGGCGTGTGTGTGTTGTGTGTGTATGTGTGTGTGTGTGTATATATGTATATATATTTATATATATATATATATATATATATATATATATATATATATATATATATACATACATATAGATATATATATAATAAATAAGTAAGCATGTAATGGTTTGTGCCATGATGGTGGCTCAGTAAGTTGCTGATGTTATTAAGGATTGCATGTAGGGCCTTTATTAATTGATTGTCTTTTTTTTATCAAACGTTGGTATGCATCATAGGGGTCACAGTAACAAAAAAAAAAGCAAAATAAATAAAATAATAACAAGGGGGTATAGAAAGAGGTGTGCTGATGTGGGGAGGGACATTATCAAGACTGTATTGAGCTGACCTCAGTGAAGGAACAGTGGGTTCAAATACTAGTTGTATGGAAGAAGAGTTCAAGGAGGCAGAGAGGCCAGTTGAAGCAGCCTCATATAATGCAACTGGTTGGCAGATGAGAGGCCATAGGAAGCAGAAAGAAACAGATAAGCAAACAACTAGAGCTGAGGAAAATACTTTAGACAGATGGTTAGGACAGCAGAGGCAGGGAGTCATTGAGTATATACATACATACACACAAATATTTCAAGCACGGGCATAAATGCCCTTCCAGCTTCCCAATATACTAAAACACCTGTTCCTATAATAAGTGTCCAGGCTGTTCTTAAAAATATCCAAACTAGTATTTGCTTTAATGTAATTTGGTAGTCTGTTCCATGCATCAGCTACTCTGTCAGAGAACCAATTAGTACACTTCTCATTCATACAGAATCTTCTACACAGATTGCCTGATGATTTTCTAGTACTTTTTGATAACCCCAAACATTCCCAGAGGTAGTTGTCCCTAAATGACCTATATACCTGAATAAGATCTCCTCTTAGATATCTGTAAGAGACACTGTACAAGTTCAGAGTATTGCCACTGGAGCCTCAAATGCCTGCAGGTAATAAAGGAACTGAACATCTCAGATTAGTGAAGAATGTTACTGGAGTAGAGCGGGTAGGTGAGTTAAGTAACATGGAGGTGCAGTATTGTGACAGGTTGCAGAATCTACTGAGTTTCAAGGAACAGGTCCAACTGATTAGCAGATGGGTGGGTGTATTAGTGGTAGACAGGTAGGCAGATGAACTAGGACTAGCATGTGAGGAGGTGAGGTGCTAGGAGACTGCCTTGGTTAAAAGAAATGAAGACGGGTTAAGTTTCTGCCCAAGTGAGTGTCTAGCTACTCAATCCTTCCTGGTGGGTGGGTTTGGGGGTTTTCTTACCCCACACATTACTATGACATTTAAGGGAAAGATGTGGAAAGGGGAGTTCCTGGTTGTGTTTGATTTGATTGATGCTGACGGTGGGCAGAGGTTAATGGATGCAGATACTTCAGGGACAAATGACTTGTTGACAGCCATAGTGGCAATGGGCAGCAAGAGACAAGGGGAATTTAGGACTCAGACCTGGGACAACTGATGCCTGGGTTTCCTGAACTACATGGTGGCAATATTGGAGAAGGATGTCCCACAAGGGCTGGTGTTGTTTTATTTTCTTACTATTTGGGAAGCTCAATGGCAGCATGCAGGTAATGCACAGGTATAATATGATTTTTTGGAAGAGAAAAGCTGTGTAAAAGGCATTACATTGAGAAGTATGGTTGGTAATCATGTTTGATACCACAGGTAGTCAGCTGAGGTATGGGAAAGAAATGAGTGATAGGTCAGGGATGTGATGGTTCTTTAATTAGGGTGCTTAGAGAGTTTGTCATTTTGCAGACTTGTGTTCCACTTGGAGGGAATACATGCACCTCAGAAATTTTGACATAAAGATGGAGGGGCTGGACAGTCAACTCTGATGTTTCAGGATCTGGGTGGCTGTTAAGTAGAGAAGCATCGACCCAATGTTTGAGGAAGAAGTAATTTTCAAGGCCAAAGGGGTGCGACTCCTTTTCCAGGAATAGTAAGGAAACCAGTGTTCTTACTTTTCCATTAAGGCAGCACCTTCCACGCTGTCTCCGGATGGTTTACCAAGCACCCAGCTGGCAGAGCAAGTTATACAATCTTTGGTTGGGGAAGTGATAAAGTATGTAGGAATTTACAATCCATTAAAAGAAAGGAAGGCATTGCGCATTGCCCAGGCATTGTTAGATAATAAAGTCATGGTGGGATGAATTTTACACCCATATAATGAACTGTCTTTTCAACTTTATAGACTGTCCCCAGTGAGCCTGGTGTTCAAGAAGAGACTGGATGAATTTTAATTGATTCCCCCTTTTCATTTCCAAAAGGGAATATATTAATGCTCATATTTCTGGAGTGGATGCACAGGCACATGATGCTGTCAGGCTTATTACAAAATTTGAAGTCCCATGGCTAGTAAAGTTTGACGTTGAGGCAGCATTTTGTCTGTTGCTGATTAGGCCTATTGATTGGCCAATGTTGGTTATGCTTGTAAATATTAAGTTTTATTTTGATAAGGCTAGGCCAATAGGTTGTGCTGTTGTGTGCGCTATGTTTACAAAATTTAGTTATGAGTTAGAGTGGATTTAGCAACACTGTGTGGGTGATCAGACAGCAGTTCATTATTTAGATGATGTTTTTGTTGATGGGGAAGGCCAGATAGGCATTGGAAGGTCTGTTTAGTTATATAATTATGTGTGATGTGTTAGGTGTTAAAATAAAAAAAGAAAAACGCTCTGCAAATGCCATATACTTTAAAACTTTAATTCACAAAATTTAAAACACAACACAAAGCTTTCAAATCAACAGATTCTTCTTCAGTGATTATTTTGCTCCCAAGTTATACTTTAGCTCTGCTTTACCATAGTGCAGTTCCTTTGGTGTTTTTGGTATATGTTAAGTATTCCCTTAGTGGGTGACAAGTTAGAAAATCTCAGTAAACCCTTAACATTTTGGGCTATTAATTTGGATGTGGAGCAGGGTATATTTTGTTTACCTCAGGACAAATTGTTGAAGTTATGAGATACAATTGGTTGGGTACAATCACAAGAGAAATTTAGGATTAAGGACATGATGGAATTTTTGGCTTATTTGTTCTCTGGTTGTAAGGCCATTGCCATGTGTAGTACCTTTTGCAGATGAGTTGCCAATTTATTTAGAGGTAGATAGAGTAAGCATCACTGGATGAAAGTTACACAGTAAATTAAGGAAGTTTTGAGTTTGTGGGTAGATTTTGGGATGGTTTCAATAGAATGTCATTTTGGCAGAAGGAGTCAGTGTTGTACAATAATTTAAGTTTGTTTATGGATGCTGCAGGGGCTCATGGTTAGGGAACCTGTTTTGAAAGTGAGTGATTTGCAGCTAGCTGGCAAGAACACTGGTTCCATGAGTGCAGGAGGATGTTACATTTTTAGAGATTATGCCTATTTGGGTTACATCAGTGGTTTGGAGGCAAAGCCGAGAAACAGAAGAGTGATGTTTTCTCTGATAACAAAGCAGTGATGCCTGTTTTAGCTGAAGCCTGTTAAATAACATTTGGTATTGTTGGTTTTATATTAACATGATGCAAAGTTTATGAATTAATTTTACATTTTCAGCAAGGCATGTAACAGGTTGTGTCAATGACATAGCTGACAGCTTTTCTTGGTTTCAATTTTCCATGTTTCGGTTGCTAACACTGGATGTGAGATAAAGAGAGAGTGACCAGTAGTCCTTCCACACAAGGTGGGGAATACTGGAAACTCATAACTGGATGGTTAATTCAGCAATCTTGGACAGGGTCCACCCAGAAGGCATATAACTCTTCTTTAGCCTCACTTTCATCATTTGTCAGCTGTCAGTAGAGGATAGGAGGTGGTCATTTGCTTTAGTGATGAGATATATAGTGCATAGGTGGTGCTTGGGTGAGACAGTCATTGCAATCAAGGTTCATTTGATGGCTATTAATGCTTTTTCCAGGTTTGTTGGTTTGGAGGATCTTGCAAAAGCATGGATAGTGATGAGAATGTTTAAAGATTGGGAAAGGATGAGAAGGACAAAGTAGGATGGGCATTTTCTAATGAAGAAGAATTTTCTGTCGATGTTACTAAATGGCTTAAACTGGGTGTCAAAAAATTTGTCTGAATATACAAAATGGGAAACTTTGGCAGTAATTATGTATGTTGAGGATTTCAGAGAAGGGGAATTGCTTGATTTGCTGTTATGGAAAGGTGTGTGTGTGTGTTATGGATTCTACAGCAATTATCTGGCTTTGCTGGCCGAGGACCAATCAGATGGGTTGAGACTGCCAGGATGTATTGCCAAGGGATGCAGCAGTATTATTATCCCTGGTAGCCTGGACTAGGGATCTAAGGCGAGTTTGTGGGAGTCAGATTGATGATGATGTTTTACATATGGGTCAAGGCAGAATTATGAATGCTCCAAATCATGTGAAAATGGTACAATAGGCTTTACTGAGTCAGAGTGTTGAGAGAAGTAGATTCCCCCCCCATTCATTTCACATTGGGAGGGCATCTGATTTGGCAGAGGAAAGGAAATCAATAGAGGTTGTTAAAAGGGTAGGTTTGGTGTTTTTAGAACTTATTTAGATTCCATAAGATGAGGATTTTCTTACTTGATTTTGTTTTTCAGGTGCAAATGTCATTATTCTTGGTCATTCCTTTGTGTTTTAAGCAGAGAGGACATCAGTTATAAGGTTTGGAGGAAGCATGTTAAGTCCTTTGAGGTGCAGATGGAATGTGGCTTGGCATACATTTAGATGTTTACATTAGCGACAGCTGTTTGATAGGTTTGAAATGATACAAACAGCGCAGGGGATTCCTACCATTTTACTTATTCATTTAACAGATAATGACCTAGGCTGCATCTCCAATAGGAAGTTGCTGGAGTGGCTTGTTTGTGATTTAGTTTAATTTAAGACAATTCTACCCCCTGAATATTAATAATGCCTTCAGAGATTATACCAAAATTGGTTTGTAAACAAGCTGTCAAGTCTGTAGGATTGGAAGGGGCTAGGCATTTTGTTGATCAGTGTCCAGGGCTTTAGCTAAGGTAGATTTGTCTGTGGTTAGTCATTGAAACTCTGAGTGATGATAAGAATCCAGGTTGGTATAGGAAAGATGTGGTAAATCTGTGTGATGCAAGTGTAGTGGATACATTTATTTAATGCTTGTTTTAAAAAACATCTAGCTTAAAACTGCTGCATTGTTTTTACATATTAATTTCTCATAAAAGGAACAGCTTGACTTTTGTTATAGTTCATTAGACTTTAACAAGCAGGTAGTAAATGTTTCTTCAAATCATGCAATCTTGAAAGAAATTTATTCATCCTGTACTTTAAGGAATATGTACTTACATGGGACATAGTTGGAGATAAGCTTGTTGAAAGTGAACACAAACTATTCTCATCTCCACTCCACTACTCTGGCATCCTCCTTTCACATCCACCTGTCATTTTACTTACTCTGCCTATCCATCCTGTCCACTTCCCTCTTCTACTAACCCTCATTGTCCTACCATTG
The DNA here is from genome assembly GCF_019279795.1 of Protopterus annectens. Taxonomy (NCBI): domain Eukaryota; kingdom Metazoa; phylum Chordata; order Ceratodontiformes; family Protopteridae; genus Protopterus; species Protopterus annectens. The sequence goes on along the minus strand of NC_056726.1, from coordinate 229,485,516 downwards.
ATCCCCCCTGTCTACTTCCTTCTCTTCCTAACCCTTATAGACCTACCACTGAACCATGCAAGACATTCAGGTACTCTTTCAGCCTACCTTAATATTTTACCACCACTTATATCTGCAACAATATCCACTGACTTTGCTGATTCCTGCAACAGGACTCATTTAGCCTATCGCCCAGCTATTACACCTCCTAAATGTGTGAAAAGTTTAAGTATCTAGTCTCTAATTAATTCCTATATCTGCATTTTACCCACTTCATGAAATGTCCTATATAAATTTTGCTAGCTGAAAACTACTCATAGGGAATGTTCTCATGTATATACTCTGTATTGTTTGTATGGTATCTTTGATTTGAGAATGATTACTTATGCCATTTTTTTCGCCAATTATATAAGCTGCCAATAATATGTACTAAATGTCTTTATTAATGTAAATTCTGTATTGCATTGTATGTTGAATGTCTTATATGTGGAGCTTTTCTCCCCGGGACTCCACTGAAACACTTCTGGCCAAGCTGGACCATCCCGGTAAACAAATGCAAAATAAAATAAAAAAACTGTCAAGATAATAGCATGAGAAATTCTATAAGTTATCCTTCCATCTGCATACTTCTTATCTGTTTACTCAATTTACCTTGAAAATGTGTGGTAAGGCTTTTTATCACAGTTATGAAAGCTTTAAACCTTGTATATTTCATTCTATTTTATAAAATGTAAAAGGGATTGTATCTGTGCATATGGTTAAATCTCTCTGTATTGAGATATTCCATATCATAATATTGTTCTAATAAGTAATATGTTTCCATCAGAATCCCACCCGGTGTGAGGCTGGCATAATGGTTAAGGAGTTAACCTTACAAATGCAAGGTTTGATTCTCACATTGGGTAATTGGCTAGGTTTAAAATTGGCCACAAGTGCAGTTAGCCTAGTACTACTCTAGCGTCTATATCACGTTATGGAAAGTTTACTTAATTGAATCAATAAAGGTCGAACTTTATTGATCGATTAAATAAAACATTGAATAACGTAAAAAAAAAAAAAATTAAAAAAAAATAAATAAATGGCGTAGGCAGGGGGGCAAACACGTCTGCACCCCACACACCCACCCTACTTAAATTTAGCAACTCCGAGACCGCACTACATTGAGGTAAATGGAAATCTCCCCTTACAGAGATTTCTGTTTACTTGCACGATGTTCTTCACATTTGATATTGTCGTGCCGACAATATCAGACTCGATAATGTCAGCTTATGACAACGTGAAGTAGACCCCTAACCTATGATGGATTTCTAAACATACTGGAAAATATTAAGATACAACCAAACACCCTCATACTGGATAATTTCAACCACTCTGCCATTAACTGGGAAAACTACTCGTGTACCGACACCTTTGACCAACGGTTCTTGGAATTCATAAATTCCAATGCCCTGGGTCAAGTAATGCATTGTCCCACCAGGGGCTCCAATATCCTAGACCTGGTCATTACCAACACGGGAAATTGATGCTCTGCCCCATGGTCACCCCCTCGTCAGTCAGGTCTGACATCCACATCCCTCCGTCACCCCCCATTAAGGAAACCTCCGTAAAAACTTCTCCAAAGCCAACTTCATGCTACTCAAGTCAGAAGTGACAAACTTCATGACACCCATGGAGACAAGAACTGAAAGTTCGACTGCTGAAGCCTACACTAAGGTATTGTATGAGCATATCCACTCCTGCATGAATTGTGCCATCCCAAATAGAACCAAGAAGCTCTCCTTTAAAAAAAGGAAGCCAATCTTGTGGTCTCCTGCCATAAACAAACTTTACAATAAAAGGAAGAAACTGTTGCAGAAAAGAAGAAAATCCCAGTATGCAAAAAAACACCATTACCAGCCTCAGTAAGAAGCTGAGATCCCTTATAAAATCCTCCAAAGCTAATTACAAAAATAAAATTGCCAAAGATTCCAAGACATCCACAAGGCATGCTATAGCTATGTCAAGAATCTAAATGGCAATGCTCAGATCTGCTCTGAGCTACAACAGAATGGCATTAAATATACTGATCCCAAGGATATTGCCAATATCCTGGTAGATCGATTCAGTGCCAACTTCACCCCCATCTCACCCCCTAAAGGGCCCATCTCAATACTGAAAGATTGCCAAATTCTGGTAATAACAACCACACAAGTAAAAACCGCAAAAGCAAAACCAAAGCTAAGAATACAGTATCCATGGGACCAAATGACATCCTGGGCTGGGCACTACATGAACTACAAAATGAACTGGCACTTCACCTAAGTGCCATGTATAATCATAGCCTCATCTCAGGCTTCATGCCCACTGAGTGCCGCACAGCTACACTTATCCCATTCCACAAGGGGGGGATCCACCTTGGATCCTGGGAACTACCGCCCCATCAGTCTGACAAATCTGATCTACAAGGCCATGGAACGTATTATCATGGAACTTATAAACAAAGACATTGGCAAACTTCAAACACTAGACCCCACCCAGTTTTGGTTTGTGAAGGGATGATTACGACTTCTGAACCCGATTTACTTCTTTGAATCAGTCTCCAGAGCTGTGGACGAGGGTAAGGCAGTCCACACAGCCTATCTGGACCCCCCCCCCACTCTGGAATTATAGGTAAACTTCCTAAGCTGGGCATTAATCCCTACATCACTCAATGGGTTGCCAACTGGCTTACTGACAGAACCCACACTATAAAAGTAGCAGACTCCAAATCCAGCTCCTGACAAGTGACAAGTGGAGTGCCTCAGGGTTCAGTCCTGGGGCCGCTCTTGTTTGGCATCTACTTCTCTGAAGTACAGGCCAACACTAAGGGACTCTGGCTAACAAAGTTTGCAGATGACTGCAAACTGGGAGCCATTACTGAATCCCCAAATTATGTGAACATTCTACAAGAGGGCCTCACAGAAACAGATGCTTGGTGCCAGAGACATGGGCTCAAGGTCAATGCCAAGAAATGTATAGTTATCCCTTTTGGGGAAAAAACATATGCCTATAAATTACCACATAGGTGGCAGTACACTAAACACCAGAAGTGTGATAAGAAACTTAGGGACACAGGTGGACAGTGGTCTCACCTTCGATAGCCACATCGCCACAACAGTCAGGAAATTATTTTATGTGGCACAACTCATAACTAAGGGCTTTTCATCCAGAAAAAAGGAGGTCATTGTCCCACTGTACTCATCCCTCATTAGACCCATTATAGAATATAATGCCCTGTTTGGTATGTATCTCTCAAGACATCTGCAATGACTGGAAAGACCACAGAAATACCTCACTAAAAGAATCACAGGCCTAAAGCAGATGCCCTATATGCTGGCCATCTAAAAAAAAGTACAGCTATACGTCACATATCATCTACTCAGAGGCGATCTCTGCTTAACATACAAGGCCATATCAAACCCATAGCTGTTGGACATGCTACACTTAAAGAAATCCCAATCCCTCAGATCCACACACTCCAGGGATATAAACCTTGTCATCACAATGAAGAAAACATTCTAGAGGGATAGGTTCTTGACCCAATGACTCCACAGACTCTGTAATAGACTGCCCATACATGTCAAGCAGAGTTCCTCTTTTGCCATCTTCAAAAGGAACCCCTGATGATTGGATGGGAGATAGAAAATTCACCCCGCAGATCATGTCAGTCACCTTGCTAGACAGGGTTCCGGGGAAGTAAATATAGTGGAAAGAAATAGCCAGGGACTTGTTATGGCTAGGCTTGTACATGCCCTAGGGCCGATAGTCTGGTACCAACCTATGAACCTATAATCTTTAAAAGTCTGTGTATTTAACTTAATAGATGCATGATATTAGGTGCTAACAAATCTACCATTTCACAGGTTTTGATATGTTTAATTTTCAGTTAGCATGAACTTTCCAAGATCTGGTTAAGTGTGTATGAAAAAGTAAAAGGGAAAACAGCCTCTGTGCAGGCTGGTGGTAAGAGTAAGAGGGGTTCACATTGAACTTCTCTTTTGTTCCCCCTTAGTTTTGTGAGGTGAGTGGAGAAATGCTGTCTCACTAGTTGGATATGTTTAAAGTGAGAGAAAATGTATAATGTTACTTGTGTTAATTTGAGGTTAGCAGTCAATGCTGCATGCAGTGATATAATGCTCAATGTGATATTTTCATCAATATAATGTGCGGTTCAATATTTACTGTTTTATCATCTATGTGTATGGAACATGGTCAATAAACTGGTCTTGATGGCAGGATTTACTGAAGTTCTTGTCTCAAGATGAGTTTAGACAAACATACTTTGGGCACAGGCAGATTTGTCCCAAAGAAACTTTCATTTTGTGTGACATTGGTGAGGAAATCAGGAGGAGGGTGGGGGTTTATGTTGGAAGGTGGTGGGTTTATGTTGGAAGGAGAAGTGGTAGAAGCTAGGCAATAGGAAAGGAGAAGTTAGGTGGGGACAAAGGGGTTAAAGTAAGGAAAGAAAGTAAAGGAGAAAGTGGGGTCAGAGGGGAGGGTTTGTAATGGTTAACATACACACATACACACACACACACACACACACACACACACACACACACACACACACACACACACACACACACACACACACACACACACACACACACACATATTTTGATTTTCTTCCTACCAGTACATGCATTCACAAACTTTATACACTTTGTTGCTTTATACTGCTGCTGCTGCTGCTTTATCCTACTCCATCAGTATTTTCCGACACTTTAATTTACAGATTTTGCCACGGTGGTGCAGCGGTAGCATTGTCGCCTCACAGCAAGAGGTTCTCCCTCTTTATTCTCAGCTGGAATGCCTTCTGTGTGGAGTATGCATGTCCTCCCCGCAGTCGAGTGGCGTTCGAAAGACATGCGTGAATGGGCATGCCTTCGTTGAAGGCTGTGTGTCGGGCTGGCACCTCAGCACCATAAAAATCAACTGCCAATCATTAGTGGACCGGCGTTCCACTGTGGTGACCCCTAACCAGGAAAAGCTGAAAGAACAACAACTTACATATTTTGTCACACTGGGGTTGACTCTTATGAGACACTTGAAATACTCTACTTTTTTCTACCTATTATTTCTCTATTGCGTTTTCACAATAAATTTTTCTTGACTCTCACACTGCCATGTAAATTTGTCACGATTCACTAAATTACGTTATGCTGCTTTTTTACTGCTTTTATTGTATTAATACTCTAATCTTTTTGCATTTAAACTTAATAATATTTTACTAAGTGTATCAAAATGCTATGGTGTATTTATACACTACATAAACGAATCAAGCCATCACCAAAAGAACACTGGTACATTAAAACAGATAGCAGTTTATACACAATAAATATTACAAACATTCAGACTTAAGAAGAAAAAAAAGCCCCGAGGGGTATCATCGGGGGTATACTCTGTGATGTCCTTATGGGGTGGATAAAATCCTGCGATCTTGCTCCTGATAATGAGGAGATGGTGGTTGGTGAGACCTTTCTTGTGAGTTCTTAGAAGACTTTTACTTATTCACTGTCCCTCAAAGTAGGGGTCTAGCGAAAAATAGCCTGGGCTCCTGATGAGGTGGTCCTTAGAAGGACCTATGCCCTACACCTGTGGTCCTTAGAAGGACCGTTGATGACCTTAAGCCGTGGTCCTTAGATGGATCTTGTAACCTCTTGTTTCATCTTATGCTCTACAGCTGTGGTCCTTAGGAAAACCGTTGATGTTCTTAAGCTATGGTCCTTACAAGGACCTTGCAACCTTTTAATGAAAAAAGTCATATGTTTCACCTGAGCCCTGAAAGGGGCTGTTGTGTGCATCATCCTAGCCCTGAAAAGGGTTGTTGGTCAAAGGTAGTCCTATTTGAGAAGGCCCAAAGATGGGCCGTATGGAGCCAGCCATATTTGTGTGATTCTATTATGTGCTTGAGCCCTGAAAGGGCTTTTCAGGCTAGTTTCCTGGTGGAAGAAAACAAAACAAAACAAATGAACCTAGCAGTTATCTTAAACAAGTTTACGTTAATTAGTGCATTTAGTAGAGGTCCTGTCTAAAAGAGACTTAGGAGTCACCGTTTAGATGTCCAAAAGTCCTTTTAATTGAAAAAAAAAAGTAAAATAAAAAAAATCATGTCAATCCTCTCCAAGGCTGTTCAGAGTGAATTTTCAGCATGTGGGGAGTCACATTTTATGCTTCAGCTAGAGAGTGGCTCCGGTTGTGAAGACCAATAACCTGTTGTAGGTGTGTCATGAGCATGGCCTTTATTCAGCCCTCCTTTTTCAGGTAGTTGGTGGACCTGATAGAGAGACCCTTGTACAACGTAAAGCATAACAATAAAATAAATGACTGCAAGTGTGATAAGAGCTTCATTTGTTAACAAAGTACACTGCTCAGATGGGATTCTTCTCAGGATAGTAACCAATGCAGAGCAGAAGCCATCAAACATCCAAACTCTCGTAAATCAAAAGTCTGTTTTAATGTACTTTCTAATTGGGAACGTGATCAAATGTGTGGGGTGTGCACACAAATAGCAAATACAAAACTAAATATCTGTGTGACAAAAACAGAAAAGGTAGATAAAGGTAGAAAACATAGAAAAAAAGACCCACTAAGAAGATATGGTTTTGAAGGAAACAGTATATGGAGGAAAAGGGGGCCAGAAAGATAGTGCGGCTGGAGTGGAGAGGGGGCAGGCCAAGCTGGGCTGGCAGATGAAGCAGCCTTGTGCTGAAGAGGCTTAAAAAATCAAATGTAAATTGCATGACTGTGGAGTGGGAATGAGTACTTGGAGGGCAGGAGGAACCTAAAGGCAAGCAAGGGGACTGGGGAAACCAGTGAGTTGGGGTTTTGAAAAAGATCTGCTTTTAAAACTCCTTTTAAAATAACGGGAAGAACGGAGGATCCCAGGGGCATGGAGCAAATTTGGCATATAGAAATAGCCGAGGGGAACTCCTCAGTAAATGGTGGGGAGATATCAAGGGAGCCACGGAGGTGGGCCAATGTGGCATACAAGCCAAAGGAGCAATAAGACCTCATAAGTGAGTGGCTCCAAACTAAATAAAACTACATAAAATAAAATAACAATTATGTAGAGACATGCTAGAAAGGCATATCCAATAATATGAAAAACGGGAGAATATAGAGAGTAAAGAGGGGAGCAGAATGGCAGATTATTAACGAAGTATTTAAAGTAAACTGGGAAGAACTGTGAGGTCAGGGGGATGGAGTGAAGGTGACTTACCATGCAACTGTGCTACAAACTGGTGGAGGTTATTCCATGAGAAGAAATGGTGGGCCAAATTGGACCACCTAAACAAAGTGAAGGGAGAAGAAACAGCGCATCCAAACTAAATGATTAAAAATTATAATAATTAGAACATAAAAATAGGAAAGCATAGAACTAGGAGGAGAATGAGTGCCACGTGGAGTTAGGGGAATTTGGCGCAATCTTGGAAAAATGGTCCTGTGGGAATTTTTTCAAAAACAACAAGGAGAAAGGAGGGAAGGAAGAAAATAAAACGAAAGCAGAGGGTTAAAGTTTAATGGAAGTGGCTATACAGAGCTATCTGGGTCCCAGTGAAATACAGAGCACCAAGGCGCGAGACGGTGATGCTAAGTAGATTTTAGGTGGGTTCAAAATGATCTGAAGATAACCAGCACTTTTGAATTCTTCTTCAGGGAGACATCAAGGCATGCTAGAGGAATGGATTGGTCCTAGCATTAAAATACAAGCGGACTTTCTTTTTAAATTGTACATTAGGGCTTGTAGTCATTTGTCACAAATACACAATATAGGAGGGCCCGAGTGTAACTCAGAGAAAAGAAGTAAAACAACAATAATTAAACTTGTTATCAGCTGTAACCATATTTATTTATTTTATTTTATTTTATTTTACATTTGTTGACCGGGCTAGTCTAGCTGGATATATGTCCATTTTCAGTAGAGGCCCGGGGAGAAAAGCTCCATGTGCAAAACAATATGAATACAACAATAAATAATATATGATAGACCAAAAATAGAATAGAACAATATATAATAAAAACATTTTAAGTATGGTCACGAAAAAGTCTACAGAATAATAGGAAAAAAACACATTTAAAATATGGTCATGAAAAAGTCTACAGAAGAATATATGCAATGTATACGATGGTAAAGCAGTTAAACAATGATGATAATAAAGAAGTAAATATGAAGAATTCAGTCACAGGATTCATAATAAGCAGCTTTAAAAGGGAAGGGTAGATGATGCAGGAGGTTGTAGTGAGAAGAAGCAGCAGTTAGTCAGGGATAATACAGGAACATAACCAGTGTTTCTTGAGATGAAGCTTGAGCTTGTTTTTGAAAAGTTTATGAGAGCAGAGAGTAGTAAGTTCAGTGGGTAGAAGATTCCATAGCTTACCAACGGTGTTACAGAAGAGGGAGTCACCTGCTACATTGTTAGCTCTGCTGGTGTTAAACAGTAGTTTATTAGCAGAGCGTAAGTTTTTAGGATTATGGTAGAGGGTAGAGGTAAGTAGGCTTGAGAGTATAGGAGTATTAGAGGCTTGATACATTCTTTTATGGACAATAGTAAGCTGTGAAAAATGAAGATGCTGCAGAAATTCTAACCAATCGAGTTGTATAAGATTTAGACAGTGGTGAGTTCGGAAAGGAGAGGCAGCAGCAAATCTGGCAATATTATTATAGGATACAGTCAGCTTGTGAATGTTGGTTTTAGAAAGGTTTGTATAGATGGGTGAGGCATAGAGTAGAGTAGAAATGAGATGAGTTCTGGCTATAGCAGTCCTGGCTGTTGGAGTAAGAAAGGGTTTGATTCTATAGAGGGATCCAAGTTTCTTGTTGACTGTTTTTATTGTACTGTTAATATGTGTGTCAAAGTTGAGGTTATTGTCAATAGTTATTTCTAGGAGCTTGGTAGTTGGGTCTGGAGAGATAACAGTGCCATTGTTAGATGTAAGTGTAAATTCTATGGGGGTGGACTTACGTGTTGGAGAGAAGAGTAGCAGTTTTGTTTTCTTAGGATTTAGGAGGAGACAGCAGTTTGTAAACCATTGTACCACAGTGTTAAATGCATTCTGGGTTATGGTTTGCAGTTCAATTTGAAAGGTAGCTGAGCAGATAATAGTGGAGTCATCTGCGTACTGAATGCAGGTACAATGTGGAATTGCTGAGTGAAGATCATTAGTGTAGATGGAAAATAGGAGCGGCCCTAATATGGAGCCTTGAGGGACACCAAGGGAGATAGGGAGGAGATTTGATAGATTATTGTGCCAGAGTACCGCTTGTTTTCTGTTATTAAGGTAAGATTTGAACCAGCTGATGGTTAATGGGTCAAGGGACAGAGATTGAATGATATGCAAGAGCAGCTGGTGATGAACCATGTTGAAGGCTTTGGATAAATCAACGAATACTGCAGAGGAATGAAAGCCGTTGTTACGATTATTGTTAATACAGTCTGTAAAAGATAGCAGGGCTGTGGTGTACTATGGTAAGGTCTGAAGCCATGTTGACAGTTAGCCAGTAGCTTATTTTGGAGAAGGTGGTTTAGAAGTTGTTTCTGAATACATTTTTCCATAATTTTTGCCAGGGGAGAATATATATATATATATATATATATATATATATATATATATATATATATATATATATATATACATATAGGAGAACCAATATTATACAAGACTGAGAAGGAATTTGAATTTGAAATGCAAGTATCATGAAAATTAGAACAAACATTACAAATTCAATAAGGAATAAAAATTATGATAAATATAATCTAAAACATGAACTACACCACAATATCAAAGATAAAATTAAATTAAACACCACATTCAGACTTAAGAATTAGCTCCACAAAAACACATATCTTTAAGCCTTTGTTTTACAATGCTCAACAGAGTGTGTGCTATGGCGGAAGGTCTCCACAGCCCTGGAAAGGCATTATTTCCACAATGATACACACACTGGAGGAGTGCCCTGGAGGGCATTATTGCATTTAGATAATGGACTGTCTGTAAAATTGTTGTGTTTTACTCATTTATGTACTTATCATTTTTTATTACTTTTTTTATATAGTTCCTCTGCCTAATATTTCAAAGTTGCTGTTGTATATGTAAATGGTGTTGCTATCTCAAAAATATAACACTTTATAAAATATCCAGATATTTACTTCATTTTTTGGTCCCTTAATCCCAAAATGTGTGGTTTGCTGCCAGTCATTGGGACTGAAGTCACTAAATAATTACTTAGATTTGACTTTTAAACATTTATTTAGTTCATGCTAACACAAATCCTGTTATTTAAGCAACTTTGTAATTTTATGCTTCACCCTTATTTAGGTTTTATCCACATTTCAGGAGCAAAAAAGTTTAAGAGGCATGCAAACCTCTTTAATGCTGCTGCTGCCAGTAGTCAGTCGATCTCACTCTCTCTCACACACACACGTTGCACTTCAGGAAATACACACTAACACAAATCCTATTATTTAAGCAGCTTTGTAATTTTATGAGTGCAATAATTCAAATCTGTTCTGATTTTTGAGCCTTTGTTCCCCCTTTATTTTAGGCCTTATCCAGATTTCTTCAGCTGAAAGGTTGAGAGTTATTTAAACCTGTGTATGTTCCTATTTACACCTCTCTTGTATTTGCATTGATGGTTCATTGGTAGAATTCTTGACAGAGCAGTCGTGCAGCGATAGCATTGTCATCTCACAGCAAGAGGTTCTCTGGTTCAATTCTTGGCTGGGGTGCCTTCTGTGCGGAGTCTGCATGTCCTCCCTGTGTTCATGTGGGTTTCCTCCGGGTGCTCCCGTTTCCTCCCACATCACAAAGACATGCATCTAAAGTTTTTCTCCCCAGGCCTATGCTGAAAATTGCCTTTGTTCCAAGTTGGAATTTCCCAGTAAACAAATGCTAAATAAAAATAATATTTAGAGGGTTTGTCCCCTGTTTATTTTAGGCTTATCTGGATACCTTGAGCTAGGAAGCAGAGAGTTACACAAACATCTTAACTTCTGCTGCCAGGGATCCCTCAATCGCTTTCACCCTCTATCTGTCTCTCTCTCTCACTCTCTCTCACACACACACACACACACACACACACACACACACACACACACACACACACACACACACACTTGCACAGTCTTTTCTGCTTTCATGCATGCATTCACTCACACATGCAGACAGAAACATAAATGCATGCACTTTTTTCTGTTTCACTTATTTTTTTATACTCGCTAAACAGCAAAAGCACTGCTTAGCGAGTATACAATATTAGCTTGATAAATCTCTCTCTCATATGCAGTCTCACACAGACATAAGCACATATGTATTTAATTTCTTTTTTCTTTCCCTCTTTTATTTCCCACTCGCTAAACATCAAAAGTGTTGCTTAGCTAGAGTAAAATAATGGCATTCATTAGTTTTTTTTTCAGTCTGAGCTCCACAGCAGCTTGATATCCTGTCGTAAAGTGTCAGACTCAGTTTTCAATGAGCATTAACTGTAGATTATCACCCTGCTGGAGAACTTTCCTTCTCCAATCAGAGTATACTCTACAGGTCGCCCATTCTCTAATGAAATATAACTTTAAACATTCCAGAACAGCACTGATTTCACTATTGTAGTAATGCAGTCACAGGAAGGCCAGCCCTAGGCATAGAATTCAGTTTTGAAAGGTTAACAGTAATGCACTGGACTGATAGGCAAATTTAAATTAAACTGGTCTTGGTTCATTTTAGAGCCAATACTTGGCATGTAACTATCACATCAGTGCTAGAAAATCTGGAAAACTTATTAAATCAATTCCCTGATGCAATCAACTTTACAGTCATTTTCATTTGCTTCTAATAGTTATGATCCTCAAACATCTATGCTAGAATAACCGGGCTTGGATAAACATCATGCATGTGAAAGGAGCTGAAATAGTATAAAAACAATACAAATTATTACAAATCATAGCTTTCTCGGTTTCTTTGTTTTTCTTATTTTTTGATAGTCATAAAAGGGTAAACAGATAGTGAAAAAGAACTCAGGGTGGGAAAGAAAAAAAGAATAAGACCCATCCTTACTCACTGTACTTAGAAAAAAAATAGGAAGTGGCAACTAACATCCCCACAGTGGTGCATTTAATTTCTAATTTCTGTATACTAATAGTTTGTCAAGATCTGATGACAAACCATAAATATACTGCAAAGAGGACATCTCACTGAATTTAACATGAACATCACCAGGCATGTTTTGTAGCTAAATCTGAATCATGTAATATCTATGACTAATTTTCTCATTTAATTTATTATTATTATTATTATTATTTTCTGATGTAAATTTGGAACAAATTCTGCTAAAGGGATAATTTGACCAGCCCACTAACCTGGTTAACAACTGAAAAGAAAGAAATAACGCAAACAAATAAGTTATGTCTTGTGCAGATCAACTCAATCGGCAAGTGGAGAGTGAGAGAGTCAAACCCAAGAATATGGAATACTTATAGCTTTTATCCATTGGAGTAGAATAATATTTCTTCTCTACATTCATGCTGTCCTGAGATACCTAGTCATGAGAGCATCCATTTGGGAGGACAACAAAAGATCTGAGGTAGGTTGCTTATTGTTTATTTATTTTTTATTGGTTATTGTTTTTAGTTCCAGAGCCTGTCATCATGTATTCCATTTGCAAACACTCAAGACCAACAGATGCAACCAAAAGCTGCAGGTAAGATTCCACCAAACTGACAAAAATGCAACCAATGAATGAACAAGTATATTAGAAGGTGACACATTTTTTTTATTGCTTTGGTTATCAATCCAAACCTGCATTTTTATCAAAAATAATGATCTGTGGAACACAGCTAGCCTTGTTCAATGCTGTTTTAACTGAAGCATCTGCAAAATGTGAGATAAAAACAATGCATGCCTACCTAAAAAGTTTGCACAATGGATTATTCTACTAGCATAAACAGAATTGCTTTAGTTTAATGTTTGATTGGTCTTATGTCCACCCTTCTGAATCTGACTGTATCTTTGATTGGCCCTTGCAGGAATATAAAAACGCATCCAGCAAAGTCAGCATATTGGTGTAACCAATGAGGTATGAGAGTAATGAATGGACAAGATGGTTTAATCTAGCCTTGTGGGAATTAATAATATCATATAGCATATTGTAAACATAAAGGCATGTCATGGCTGCTGGTTAAAGGTGTTGACGACAAATGATCACCAGTGACACACTACCAAGGATCTCTCTCCTTTGCATACGTGTTTATGTTTTGTAATCAACTGTTAATAAATGATCATAAAAAAATCCTACTTAGGAAGCAGGCATTTGTTAATTTAGGCATGAATTAAAGTGAAATATTTTTTGAGGCAGATTAACACACTCTGTAAATATTAATGAAGAAAATAATCTGCATGAAGAAAGAAACTAGAAAATAGTCTAATGTGATAAATTGCCTCACATTTCATGTAAGCTACATTTTAAATACAGTGCAAGCCAAGATTACAAACCACTATGCAATTCATGGAGATCTGTACGCTAGCTTTGCTCTATATGGTGCTCCTACGTGACAATCTGCAGCAGTGAAAAACAGATGTTTGATATAAGTGTCTTGGGGGGTCTGACCTCAATCCAGAGCTAACTGCATACTAAACTTGATTGACAGGTCTCACTGAAAAAGAAAATCATTTTAAATTGTATGTGATGTCTGGAAATCACATTGTTGGTTGTTCATGACATTAAAAAATAAAAAAAATAAAAAATACTATCAGCTGTGTTAAGAAAATTATTTGAAAGTGACAACTGTAATTTGTTTCTCTTATGTGAATAAATAAATCTTTCATTATATGCAAGAGAACTTGATGTTACCTAAAAAGAATATATAACAATCAGCATATTAAAACGTGAAGACAGAACGAATATCTATGCACTAACCATACAACATGTATTTATATATGTGCACACACACACACACACACATATACATATATATATATATATATATATATATATATATATATATATATACACACACACACACACACACACACACACACACACACACACACATATGTAAATAAATACACATGCATACACACACTAAGTATGCTTTATATGATAATAGATGGCTCTGTTTAGTATGTTTCTTACTGTGTAATATTCTACAATGCATTTATATGTCTTACACACACCATTTAATTATGCGTTTCAAATGCTGAAATAACTGTTACCAGATGAACACATTTCTTTCTTTTGATGCAGGATGTAACACAGCTCTATGGAAACATGATAAGCAAACTGAATTTCATGATTCTTGAATAAAACAACCCTGACTACAAACACCTAAATTGCATTTCAGCTTCTCAATAACGTAATGTATAAATGACTTAGAGATACTCACATGGAACACAATTTACAATTTATATTTCACTGAATGTTCTGTATTGTTCTAGAGTTCATGTCATATGAACATTACTGAAAAAGAAAAAGCTTAAAAAGCTTAGTAGTTTTAAAGACTGCAACAATTACATTTTATGCTGCTTTTATATATTGCACTAACACACCCCTGGAGGTAAAGGTTACTCACTGATTCTTATCTGCTTGGGAGATATGAAAATATCAACAGTATATGTACCTGGACTTATGTCCACAAGAAATAAACGGTGATGTTTTACTTAGAAAACTCAAACATAAAAAAATGTTTTGCTTCTGAAGTTGTTAATCAAAAATATACCTATCGTTTAAAATTAAAACTTTGTTCTGTATGACTTGACAAAGAAGATGTATGGGAGTGTATCCCTGTGTGCATGTGTTGTCCTGTTTATGAATATATGGGCATGCAGGAAGGTGTATATTTATGATCTTCACTAATGATTAACTAGGCCTGTTAATTTAATACCTTACTGATTTTATTCTTTGCCTGTGTCCTGTATTATCTATTGAGTTCTCTTGTTTGTTTCTCAGCTAGACTGGCAGTTATGCAGGATTTTCTTGTCCTCAATGTGACCATTTCCATATCTCCCTTGTCTCTTGTCTCGTTGCATATCTGGAATTGTCAATGTGTGTGTGGGTCTGGTGCATGGTTTTATGTGCATGTGCTCTGTGATGAATGTTTTCCCCATGATTACTTCCAAGCCTTACACCTGTTCTTGATGAGCTAGGCTTCTGCTCTTTCAGAATACTAAATGCTTTGGAAAATGATGCATTTTAGTTATACATTAGTAGATATTGGCTCAGTTCCATGACTCAAACATATTTGAATGTGACCTAGATGACCCGACTGATTTGCAGCTTTCACAGTCGATAAGTAAACAAATGGTGGAAAGTAGTACGAATTATTAGTTCACTCATTCGGTTGTTGACTGCAGTCTCCTGCTCTTCATTGATTGGAGGAGTGTGTGATCATATGGGAGGGTGGGAGGGGGGGGTGCTAGGCCTAACCAAAGCTGTGCGTGGCAATATGGAACTGGGCCTAACCAAAGCTGTGTGTGGCAATATTGAAGATGTCAGAAACACCACTTAAGTTTGGTTGGGAAACAAAATGTCTACTTGGCCTTAAATAATACTGTACAAGGATGTACTGATTTTTGAGCCATATTCTTCCCCCACCACATACATACTCAGAATGCCATTCCCTTCCTCCTGGGACATGGGGCTCGTGTGAAGGGGAAAAGTCAGACAAGTATTGGAGAGGAGTTAAAGTGGATAAATGGGGTGGAACTATAGGACAACAGTGAGAGACCAACAAAAAAAGGAAAGTATACACTGAAAAATGAGTGAATGAGTGTATAGCCTCTTTATCAATAATGCCTTATAACTAAAGCTTGTTTTTGTCCAGTTCACTTGTTTACTGAAGAACTAAATAGATGGACAACTGAATACATAGTTAAATGTGCTACAGAAATGCAGCTGAGCATTTTAGGTCACCTCTCCCTAACAGCTATATTTCTCACACTTTCCTCCACTTACATAGTAGCATGCTATATACTGCATTATTCAAGTTTATTATGTTGTGGTTCATCTTCTTTTATCAATCAAACTATATAATTTTACATCCTGATATTGCAAACATTAAATTTATTATTTTCAAGCGTAAGACTGTCTACATTCCAGAAATAAAATCCCATTCTTAAATCTGGTAATAATTAAACTCCCTTGGTAGAGGGAAGAGTGATATCAAATATGAGAAACTTTAAAATGAATAAACCACTGTAGTTCACCTGAAAAAAGATCACACTGTGGCATTCCTCATATATGTAGCAATGCAAATTAATTTTGCTGAACACTGTCAAAAATTTGCTTTTGCATAAAATACTACAACAGAAGCTATGGCAGTTCTTCTTCTTCTTTCGGCTTTTCCCAGTTAGGGGTCACCACAGTAGAACTCCGGTCCGCTAATGATTGGCAGTAGATTTTTACGGTGCCGAGGTGCTAGCTCGACGCCCAACCTTCAATGAAGGCACGCCCATTCACAAATGTCTTTCGAAGGCCACTTGACCACGGGGAGGACATGCAGTTACAAGACCAAAATGAAAATGACTCGAGTACATACACAGCCATGTAGCTGACAGATTAAAGTAAAAGCCTGTTGTCAATTACAGACCGGAGGATTCATTAAAGGTCCTTGCACTAGCTATATGGGTCATACTAAAATTTCTGGCTCCCACAAAATGCTAATTTATAATTCAGAGATATGTTAGCTGTGGCATACTAAAACCTTATTATTGGCTGATTTGCATGCCTCTAAATTGCATTTACTGCAGAGATTCGCAGGTGATTGCTGATAAGAACATTGTGAAAATAAACTACTGGTTCTATGTGCAGTGGTGCTCCCCCAGTCATTCTTCCACACATAAACAAATACAAAAATCATGCAAACAGGCAGACACACAGAAATATATATACACACACACACACACACACACACACACACACACACACACACACACACACACACACACACACACACACACACACACACACACACATCACAATTCCAGTACCTTTCCCAGACCTGTCTGACCTGTCATGGTCCCCTCCAGCCCATTATTATTGAAGTGCCATTATGGCACATATCTAGTGTACCGTGGTGACTAGTGTGCCATTACAGCACCTAAATATCATTTTCTGGTGTGTGGTGTATCCTCCACCCCTTGAACCTTGTACTTCTGTCAGTGTCATTAAGGCGATTCCATTTACAGTAACCCCTGGTGTCTAGTGAATCATCATACCCCAATCCCTATACTGCTGTCAGTGTCATTAAGGCAATTCCATTTACAGTAATCCCTGGTGTCTAGTGAATTGTCATACCCCAATCCCTGTACTGCTGTCAGTGTCATTAAGGCAATTCCATTTACAGTAACCCCTGGTGTCTAATGAATCCCCCATCCCTGACCCCTGTACAGCTGTCTGTGCCATTAAGGCAATTCCATTTACAGTAACACCTGGTGTCCAGTAAATTGTCATACCATGATTCCCGCTCAGCTCTTGGTATATTTAAGGCAATTCCATTTAGAGTAATCCCTAATCTCTACTGAACCCTCTCACTCACCGATCCTTGTATTGCTGGTGGTACCATTAATGCGATTCTACTTAAAATAATCCCTGGTGACTAGTGAATCCCTCCCTTCCCCCAGATCCCCATGCTGTTTCAGTGCTATTAAGGTAATTCCTTTTTGAGTAATCCCTGGTGTCTACTGAATCTTCCCAGCTCTGATCCTCATACTGCTGTCAGTGTTGATAGAATCATAACAGATTACTAGGCTATCGTCCTGGAGGTCATTTTAATCCTAGCCATTTCAACCCAATGTCATAGTGTAGAGGTACTAGTCAATACCCAAGGTTGCATTTACTAATGACTACCCATGTCTAGGAGGGTTGTTGTTGATATCTCTGGTAAGACTATAAGTTGCCCCATTCACTCATCTAGGTTCCTCTTAAACAGTGTCATCCTACCTCTCAACTATACAGATTTTCTTAGACTGTTCAGATTTTTGCCTCATATTTTTAGTCCATTTTTCATAAAATTGTGTTTTTTTTCCTGGCACATTACTGGCAAATCATTAAAGACTGAAGTTAGAAAATAATGACAGACATGTGAGTTTCAGACTTCATACCCTTCAGAGAATCCATGCTAATGCAAAACCTGTTGTTTTATCAACTTTCTAAGTTTGTAAGAGCAATGTTTAAAAATTGTCCCTATTTCTGGACATTTGTCCCACTTTTAGTAATGGCTTTGCCCAAATTTCTTGATCTATGAGGTCGAGAGGTATGAGTGTCATAGAGGAGCTCTCTTTCACATGAATTAGTAGCCTGTTCCAAAGATGTGCCAGTTGCTGGGAGATAAATCTGTCCCTCCAGCATGTTCAGTTTAAGTTTCAGGCCATATTTAAGTCCCTGGAATGGATAGCTCTATACCCATTTGATTTACGGATATGCAGTAAGTTAATTAGGTTTGGGTCTTGGGCTGCTCTGTCTATGACAGGCATAAGTCTCCCCTAAGAAGTCTATACAATACAGAGTAGAGTGACAGGAATTTTAGTCGACCCATGCAAGGCACATGCTGGAGGCCCTTGATCTTCTTTGTTAGAAACCTCTGAAGTCTCTCTAATTGCTGTAGATGCTTAGTATGGTACATACCAAATGGGGCATTATACTCATTAAGGGCCGGGAAAGTGCCGAGTATAGGGGGGGGGTTATAACTTTTTTTGCTCTTGATGCGATGCAATTACTAATCAAGTGAGCTACGTGGAAAGCTTTCCTTATAATGGTAAGCATGTGGTAGTCGAAGTTAAGGTCACAGTCGACCTGTGATCCCAGGTCCCTTACCACTTCATGGGTACTTAGGGTATTGTTATCGATTTGATAGTGTGAAGAGACATTGTTTGTGCCAAAGGGAATGATGATGCATTTCTTTGCATTCAGTTTCTGACTGTGTGTAATACACCAGTTGTTGGTCTGTGTGAAAACATCCTGGAGTATACAGACATCATATGGGGATTTAATAATTGCACCCAGTTTGCAGTCATCTGCAAAATTAGTCAGCCACACCCTTTGGCATATACTTCTCATAAGTTCAGGTCAAAACTAAACAGTAGGGGTCCCAGCACTGATGCCTGTAGCACCCTGCTGGAACAGATCTACTGGTTCATGTGGAGTCGCCCACTTTGATAGTGTGTGTCTGGTTTTTGAGCCAGCTGGCCACCCATCTTACAACAAAGGGGTTTATATTCAGTTTGCTAAATTTATTAGTAATGTAAAACAATAACACTTTCCGCTTAGAGTAAATGCTCCGTTGTGGACAGCCAAGATAAAACGTAGAAATAAAACACTGAGGAGCAAAACAATGAAGGAGTAAATATACCAGAGTCCCATTCAAGAATGCATACGGTATAAAAATGCGATGTAATACAGGACACTCAAGTAAAACTGAATAAGTTTATTGTAATTGTTAAGTAGGTTAGCGCTTTCGCTGGTTAGCTTCTTCAGACCTCATACGCTGATAAGAACATTGTGAAAATAAACTACTGGTTCTATGTGCAGTGGTGCTCCCCCAGTCATTCTTCCACACATAAACAAATACAAAAATCATGCAAACAGGCAGACACACAGAAATATATATACACACACACACACACACACACACACACACACACACACACACACACACACACACACACACACACACACACACACATCACAATTCCAGTACCTTTCCCAGACCTGTCTGCCCTGTCATGGTCCCCTCCAGCCCATTATTATTGAAGTGCCATTATGGCACATATCTAGTGTACCGTGGTGACTAGTGTGCCATTACAGCACCTAAATATCATTTTCTGGTGTGTGGTGTATCCTCCACCCCTTGAACCTTGTTCTTCTGTCAGTGTCATTAAGGCGATTCCATTTACAGTAACCCCTGGTGTCTAGTGAATCATCATACCCCAATCCCTATACTACTGTCAGTGTCATTAAGGCAATTCCATTTACAGTAATCCCTGGTGTCTAGTGAATTGTCATACCCCAATCCCTGTACTGCTGTCAGTGTCATTAAGGCAATTCCATTTACAGTAACCCCTGGTGTCTAATGAATCCCCCATCCCTGACCCCTGTACAGCTGTCTGTGCCATTAAGGCAATTCCATTTACAGTAACACCTGGTGTCCAGTAAATTGTCATACCATGATTCCCGCTCAGCTCTTGGTATATTTAAGGCAATTCCATTTAGAGTAATCCCTAATCTCTATTGAACCCTCTCACTCACCGATCCTTGTATTGCTGGTGGTATCATTAATGTGATTCTACTTAAAATAATCCCTGGTGTCTAGTGAATCCCTCCCTTCCCCCAGATCCCCATGCTGTTTCAGTGCTATTAAGGTAATTCCTTTTTGAGTAATCCCTGGTGTCTACTGAATCTTCCCAGCTCTGATCCTCATACTGCTGTCAGTGTTGATAGAATCATAACAGATTACTAGGCTATCGTCCTGGAGGTCATTTTAATCCTAGCCATTTCAACCCAATGTCATAGTGTAGAGGTACTAGTCAATACCCAAGGTTGCATTTACTGATGACTACCCATGTCTAGGAGGGTTGTTGGTGATATCTCTGGTAAGACTATAAGTTGCCCCATTCACTCATCTAGGTTCCTCTTAAACAGTGTCATCCTACCTCTCAACTATACAGATTTTCTTAGACTGTTCAGATTTTTGCCTCATATTTTTAGTCCATTTTTCATAAAATTGTGTTGTTTTTCCTGGCAAATTACTGGCAAATCATTAAAGACTGAAGTTAGAAAATAATGGCAGACATGTGAGTTTCAGACTTCATACCCTTCAGAGAATCCATGCTAATGCAAAACCTGTTGTTTTATCAACTTTCTAAGTTTGTAAGAGCAATGTTTAAAAATTGTCCCTATTTCTGGACATTTGTCCCACTTTTAGTAATGGCTTTGCCCAAATTTCTTGGTCTATGAGGTCGAGAGTGTCATAGAGGAGCTCTCTTTCACATGAATTAGTAGCCTGTTCCAAAGATGTGCCAGTTGCTGGGAGATAAATCTGTCCCTCCAGCATGTTCAGTTTAAGTTTCAGGCCATATTTAAGTCCCTGGAATGGATAGCTCTATACCCATTTGATTTACGGATATGCAGTAAGTTAATTAGGTTTGGGTCTTGGGCTGCTCTGTCTATGACAGGCATAAGTCTCCCCTAAGAAGTCTATACAATACAGAGTATAGTGACAGGAATTTTAGTCGACCCACGCAAGGCACATGCTGGAGGCCCTTGATCTTCTTTGTTAGAAACCTCTGAAGTCTCTCTAATTGCTGTAGATGCTTAGTATGGTACATACCAAATGGGGCATTATACTCATTAAGGGCCGGGAAAGTGCTGAGTATAGGGGGGGGGTTATAACTTTTTTTGCTCTTGACACGATGCAATTACTAATCAAGTGAGCTACGTGGAAAGCTTTCCTTATAATGGTAAGCATGTGGTAGTCAAAGTTAAGGTCGCAGTCGACCTGTGATCCCAGGTCCCTTACCACTTCATGGGTACTTAGGGTATTGTTATCGATTTGATAGTGTGAAGAGACATTGTTTGTGCCAAGGGGAATGATGATGCATTTCTTTGCATTCAGTTTCTGACTGTGAGTAATACACCAGTTGTTGGTCTGTGTGAAAACATCCTGGAGTATACAGACATCATATGGGGATTTAATAATTGCACCCAGTTTGCAGTCATCTGCAAAATTAGTCAGCCACACCCTTTGGCATATACTTCTCATAAGTTCAGGTCAAAACTAAACAGTAGGGGTCCCAGCACTGATGCCTGTAGCACCCTGCTGGAACAGATCTACTGGTTCATGTGGAGTCGCCCACTTTGATAGTGTGTGTCTGGTTTTTGAGCCAGCTGGCCACCCATCTTACAACAAAGGGGTTTATATAAAGTTTGCTAAATTTATTAGTAATGTCTGACTGTGGAATTGTGTAGAAAGCCTTTGCCAAGTTAAGGTATGCGGTGTGCTTAGATTTGCTCTCATCAATGGCCTTGGTCACACATTCAAAGAAATCCATCAGAATTAGCAGACAGGCTCTACCCTTCACAAAGCCAAATTGGGTAGGGTCCAGGGTTTGTAGGTCAGCTATATCTTTATTTATGAGGTCCATAATGATATGTTACATGGCTCGTCAAGCTTATGGGTCTGTAATTCCCCAGGTCAGTAGCTAAGACACCTTTGTGGAGGGGAATAATTGTAGCTGTTCGCCATTCCACAAGAACAAACCCTGTGGTTAGGCTATGATTGAAAAAGGTATTTAATGGTGATGACAGTTCTCATTTTAGCCTGTTTATAAGACAGCCTGGGATGTCATTTGGTCCCAGAGTGGCCTTGTTCTTTGTCTCGGACAGGACTTTGAAGACCTGCTCTTCATATATGTAAGGTGGGGGGGTCGGGCAGGGTTTGCTGCATGTTAGGAGGGGACAATGGACTGATATTTTCACCAATCCTATCAGCTAGCAGGTTTGATATGTCTGTGGGGGTCAGTGTGTGTTATACCATTGGCCACCAGTTCTGCAAATGCTTGCATTCTACCCTTTAGATTACATACAGACCTGTAAAAAGCCTTATGGTTATCCTTGGCAGTACTCACTAGGTTTCTCTCAAAGGAGCTCTTGCATGATTTGACAAGTTGTCTTATTTGCCTGTTAAGGGTGAGGAGGGTGCTTTTACATTGTTGGGTCCTTGTCTTTCTTTTCTTGGACAGCAACCTTTGGCATTTATGTACAGTTTGTTCATGCTAGAAGTCCACCATGGCAGCTTGATTTTACTTGGGGCTCTGGCTTTGAGTCTATCTGGTACAGTCACATAGTGATTGCACAGGGCTTTAGTTTAAGGTTCAGCGTAGTTACAACTTTCAGTTTGGAGTGGGAATTGGAATGCATTTATACCTTCACCTAGGAGAGATAGTTTGCCTTGGTGAAGTTTTTTAGTCTGATTTCACCCTTTGTGAGTTACTGTCAGTTCGAAGGTGACTGATTTGTGGTCAGTTTTAAGTAATGAGGGTATAACAGTTGCAGAAGTGCACCTGTTTGACATGTTGGTGAGATTGAGATCTGGAATGTTTCTTCATCTTGTCCGGGTATGGAAAATTTCATCCAGGCCATTTGAATTCATTAAGTCAAGGAACTTTTGAGCTAGCAAGTTTGGACTAGAGTAGGTTTCCCAGTTGATGGTAGGATAATTGAAATCCCCTATAACCAGTGTGTTCAGTAAAATTTGGATTGTCTTCAGTTTGGTTAAGTAGGCCTCTTGAGGGTCATTACCCATGGAGGGGGATATGTAACTGGTTAGATCTTGAATGGGGGTCTTACTGACCTTAAATTACACTTGGAGTAACTCCATGGAGTTGTGCAGTCTAACTAGATGGGAGGGTGAATTTATCTCTCAAACAGATTGAAACGCCGCCTCATTTGGTTTTTCACATGTTCCTTTTGCAGTCTAAAGGTGGGGGAGGCATTGTAGCCTCGAAGGGCCAGGGTACTCTCAGAGGACTTAAACCAGGTTTCTGTGACTGCACAGACATCTTCATCTTCTAGTGCTAGAAGTGCTTCCAGGGAGTGCAGTTTTTGGCTTAAGCGCCTAGCATTTATCAGCATGACCCTTATCCTTTTCTGCTTGGTTAATTTCATGTTGGTAATGTTGTTTTTCAGGCCTTGCCTAAAAAGGCAGTATGGGGGAGGCCTAGGGGTACCAGCTGTAAACCATCTTTGGTAAAGCAGCGAGGTTTGTTGACTATGGCTTCCCAGGCAGACAGGAACTGGATACTATTGGAATTATTGAAAGCAATCATTTTTTTATACTGTGGCATAATTTTAAGTGAGGGTAGCAAACTGCTTAAGGCTAGGGACATACCTGTCTGGGACACATACTCAGAGAGGTTGACTATGTCTCTCTTTACATAGTCCAGTGAGGTATGCATACCTTTCAACTGTACAGATTTCTTCAGAATGTCCAGATTTCTGCCTCAAATTTATGGTTCATTTCTCATATGATTGTGGTTTTCTAGCAAATCACTGGCAGATCACTCAGGGTTTAAGTCAGGAGATAATGACAGACATTTGAATTTCAGACTCCATAGCCTTCAGAAAATCCACGCTAATGCAAAACCTGTTATTCTATCAACTTTCCAAATTGTATGAGCAATATTTAAAATGTGCCCCTATTTTGGGATCTTTTTCCTACCATTATTTATAGCTTTGTACAGATTTCTTGCTCTAGGAGTTGGAGAGGTATGGAGATATGTCTCAGGTCATTCACATAACAATACTTGTTGCTGAGAGACCTGAGTGCATGTGTGATTTTGTGAATCTTAGCACTGGACAGGCAGCTGAACGTGACTTTCTTCTTACCCAACTTGGTGAGTGGGACATCTGTGTGTCTCACTACTGAGTATCCAATGACAGGAAAACTTGTTTTTTTGAGTGTTACACCTTATATGCTTGATGGGTGGGATACTGGTGTTGCTGTGTCATGGGTGCTGTGGAGACTGTGTTAGCTATAGCAGACTTGTGTTTTAGAGGTCTCTGGTGTTTCTGTAAGCTTTTTGAGAGAACCTCCGCATATGTAGATTTACATGTTTAGTGCCTACTATGTGTAGGAATAGTAGTATGAGTAGTGGTACTATGTAAATATTTAGTGGTGGGTGATTTGACAACCTTACTGTTTTGAGTGAGACAGCACATGGATTCTAGATTCTTGGTGTAAATACATCTCTCACACTCTGTATTAGACTGTGTTATTAGTAGAAGATTGCCTGTGTACATGAGGCAATTGCTACACTGCCTCAAGAGACCCAAGTAAACAAGGTTGGCAGAAGAAATAAGAGTAGTACAACTGTCCATTATGCTAGGTTGAAGGCTGTTGTCACTAGGGGTAGCTTTTCAAAAAATGATCATAGAGGAGCTCAGAAAATGGATATTTCTGCCTGGGTTTAAAGGGAAAATTTGTTGAATTTAACTGTCCAGCTTTGGCACACAGTTGCATAGAAGTACAGCAATCTGCTCAGATGCATGGCCTAAATACCAGAAGCTACTTGAAAACTTGAAAAAAACTCTAAAATAATTCAAAGGGACCAATCAGGATGCTTACTCCAAGCCCTAGACCAGCCTCCCTTTACCAGTCAGGTGCCAATCAAACGCAATTCTCTCACAAAAGTGTAGATAGGCCCCTTCCAATCCAAAATGGCCTATTAAACGTGCTGAGAACAAACAAACCACTAAAAACAGTTCTAGAAGCAGTAGGCCTGGATCTGGACTATGCTACAGCTACTACCTACCCTAGTTTTAGTGGAAAACACTAGAGAATATCAAACAAATTAGAAAAATAGCTGTGAGACACTGAAACAATCTTTAAAACATGAGAAAAATCAACCAGGAGGCTCTAAAGAATGATTTAAACATTTAACAGATCAGTTAATTAAGTGCTGCTTGGTGGAAAAACCAGAGCAGGCAGGACGGATAGCTTTAAAACAGTGAAAAAATACCAGTAAATACTTAACAGTGGAAATAAGAAAGCTTGCTAAACAGTGAAAACAGCAATAAAAGTTGATTTTAGAGCCACAGTGTAGCAGGCAATTGCACTATAACAGTGTAGTTTAGTACACAGTAAATAAATACAGTATAAAAGTAGGCGGCAGGCAATAAAAAAGTCCAATAAATAGATAATAAGCAAAAAAAAAAAAACAGGCAATTTATGTTTTTGGAAGCTCTAGTCGTCTGGCATCTCAGCTCAAAGTTGTGGCTGGTAGCCCACCTCAGTTCAGCTCAGTAAAAAAAGCAGATGGCATGGCAATTCTATTTAGAGTAATCCCTGATGTCTAGTGAATCCCTTCACCTTCTGATCCCTGTACCACTGATAGTACACAATGCAATTTTAATAAGAGGAAACCCTAGTTTCTAGTGAATCCTTCCACCTCCCAATCCCTGCACCACAGTTGTGGTGGATTGTTGAACAAGGTCTTTTAGCCATGTTCAATGCCATACTGTGTTTGGGATGGCCATGCTGATCTACATGGCCCAGTTATTTTTTTTTGAAATTATTCAGCATACAGATGGCATCCTGGAGGCAGGTCAAGGGGAGAGAGAACATGACTACTTACCAGATGTCACTCCCCTGAAATGCCTCATTAGCATTCAGCATGGCCATGGAGCCATGGCTCCATGGTGCAGCATGTCTGTGCTACTAAAGCACCCTAAAGCATCATGTTAGGGCAATTGCTAAATGGCAAAAAATTAACAGCAACATATACACAGATGTATACCTTCATGATTTCTGGCCAGAATCTTACTTCAAATTCAAGTAAGGATATCAATAGAGAATAAACAAATACAATTTTGACCAGTGCTCATAAATTGTATAATAGTGCTAAGACATAATTCATTTTATACTCAATGGTTACAGTTCCTTGATTTAACAGCCCTATCAACAATTTTTGTCAATGTTTTCAACAACTCTGATTGTTCTCATTCAGGCATGGAAGAACGTATTCTAAAGATCGCTGTGAGGCACCCTTTGCAAAGCATTTACATTAGGATGCCTGCTCATGTAATCAGAGGGAGCACAGTCTCACTGAGACTTCACAGGAATCCCGTCACTATACTGATGTGTTTTTTTGTTTTTTTTAGTCGCCACTCTCCACCATAATTGTCTTCCTTTAACCTTGCCCTAAAGCCACCCATCAGTCTTCCACAATGACATCTTTGGCACTTTCTAGCTAGCCTGTCCAGACCAGGGACATGTAAAGGAGTAATCCTTTAAATCTTGGCAAATAGGGAGTGGGTGGACTGAAGATCAATCCATCCTAACAAGGCTCCATCTTGACAACTCCTGAAGTTTTTTTTAAATGTTGCATTGCCCACTTATCCTGTCCAATTGTCAAGTTTGTGCATGGGAGCAGTCCAAACATTATATATGATGACAGCCTTTTAGAGCTTGTTTGGATTAGCTCAAACATCACATCACTTGCCTTTTATAGACAAAATATGATTTTAGTAAAACATGTTTCTCCACACTGAAGTCAATACTTAGCTAACATTATTTTAACTTTGCCTTCAACATCTGTACAGTGTATTGATAATTCATTCAAATCCTCTAAATTATAAAACTTCTTGGCTTTTTCATCTGGCTATGGCAATTAAACAAGTTTCATGATTCTTTAGGAACATTTTTTGAATTTTCAAGGTAACCATTGAAACAACTTGTACTAACTCTATAACTAAAAACACTCAAACAAATGGATTTTCAACCATTTGAACATCTCATTTTTAAGGTTATGTGTTTTTTTACTAAATGTGGTAACTATATACCATACTATACTATACTCTCATTTATTATCTTTCTATACGGTGGAGTGGGAGTATAGTATAGTACAGTACAGTACAATACACATTTCTGCTAATATTTTCCATGCCATAAAGATACCATTATGTCTATTGAAACTTAACAAAAATAGATAAATTTCACTGTATATACAGATAAATAAACAAATCCATTTTCACTAAGTTTCCATAGCTATAGTATTATATTTCTGGCATGGCAAAATATTAGCAGAAATGTATATTGCATTGTGTTATACTATACTATACTATACTATACTATACTATGGTACTTGTTCACACTTAGTTTGGCAGATCACAGGTTGTTAAAAACCTTTTAATGAAATAGTGTTTATGCAAATATTGCACAGAATGAAATGTCATTTGCTCAAATGTCTTTGCTAGAGTATTTGTAGAAGTACCTCTGTTTTGAATTAGATCTGGGGTTTGGGATAACAATCAACATCAGTTAAATGTAAAGAAAATAAGTATCCTTTCATACAAATACTCCATGGTACAACTGGAAGGCAATATCCATAGAATGGACACTGTATAGTGCTTTGTTTGCTATATTTTCTGCTGCACTTTCTGTTACAACTGCAATGCATGTCAAAAGGAGATGTTACAATTAAATAAACTATTAGTGACAAAAGTATAAATGTCTTTGAAAAGACAATACTAAAATAAAATATCAGCTTGTAGTATGCAATTAAAGTTACAAATATACTTTGCATAACTGTATGACAGCATGCAGGGATATCATAAAAATTATTTGTTTGGGATAAATGTAAGATAAAGTTACCAATTATGTTTGCCATGTTCAACATCTGATACAGAAGACACTGAAGAGAATATCAATATGTATTTAGTGAATTATTATTTATTTGTAGCATAGATATGTAGAGAGTTTATTTTATTTTTTTCCAAACCATAATCCCCTGCAGATTCTTTCAAATCACATCCGATTTTCCTCTGCTAATATGACAAAAGTAGTGATGCTCTCCTATAATTCTTCTTTCCCCAAAAGTATCGTGCCCTGATCCTTCCATAGACAATGGCACTCCAGGTGGCATACAATGATGGTAGAGATTAGAACACTGATATTTTGACACAAAATAAATTTAAAATTTTAAAATATCGTATGTTATCATTCTTCAATCAAACTAAAGTTAAAATGCCTGTGTTGAGACATAATAGGAAATTTTAGCAAAAGATTTATTGTAAACCAGTTACAGTTCATGTTTCAACTGTCTTCTTCTATATACGTCCCTGTATGCCCATTTAATCTTTTTGTCTTCTAAATTTAGCATGCAGATAATTCCAACATGGATCCTATTCCATCTTGCCCAACATTTATAAACATACCTGTTACTATACAACTCATTATGAGGCAGCAATTTTAATAAAATATCTTAAATCTGAAATAACATAAACCTCCCATTTTAAATGCAGTGTATACAAGATTCTGAACAAATCTTCACAAGCAAAAACAGATAAATTGCTTATGCAAAGGGAATTATATCAGTGCTTGCACACTGCTTTTTCATTTTCTTGCATCAGATAATTGAGTTCCTGGCCTGCATCTGTTTAACATTGCTCCTGGGAGTACTTCTTGGGAAAAGGGTAGTCTAGAGAATGGCTTGAACAATTTCTGTTCATAGCCCCAGGTGACTAAAACTGTAGTTTGTTCAAAAGCAAAAAACATAAGGTACTGGCAGTTTAGAAGCGGAGTCTAAGTTAAACATCCCTAAGGCTTGACTAAGTGATGAGACATCCTGTTAACTGTATGCTACAGCAAGCCTTCACAAGGGGGCACAGTAGGTAATAACATAATACAATGTCACTTGGGACTCATATTGCAATCTGGATCTTTACAAACAAGAACTCTAATAGCAGGAACTTCCATTCACTAGTTTACCGAGAAAGTATACACAGATTTCTAATATCTGCATTACTGATGTTTTCAAATGCTGTTGTAAGGAAGTCAGATTTTTCATAAGATTCTATCAACCACAGTTATTTATTCATCGTGGCTTCATAATATCTTAATGTAGAGACACTGTACAAAGAGGAGGCAGATTAT
The DNA here is from genome assembly GCF_019279795.1 of Protopterus annectens. Lineage (NCBI taxonomy): Eukaryota > Metazoa > Chordata > Ceratodontiformes > Protopteridae > Protopterus > Protopterus annectens. Next base: position 229,456,102 of record NC_056726.1, on the reverse strand, counting down.
GAAATATCCATGTATAATTATCTAGTAAAATTATATTATATTATACTATATTATACTTGTATCATTCTACTTTTTTATTTTATAACATTATTTAAAAATCACAAAAATCATTGAATTATATCTGAAATACTAAATGTCATGCAAATATACCAATAAAACTTGCATTTCCTTTTATTTATTTTTTTTTTTGCTACTTTAACAGTTCAGAACATGCTTTTGCTGTAACTCAAACCAGATTTTTGGATAGACTGGCTTCCTGAGGTTGTGGGTTACTGCCTCAAGTATTAGAAAAATGTGCAAAATACTGCAAGGCCACAGTTGACTGAGAAGAAAATGTACTTTACAAACAAGTTTATTACCACTTGTCTCATCCTCAAACATTTTTCCCATCAAGAAGTTTCATATTGGTTTTAATGAATATTAGTTATAATTCCACATAAACATTTGTTGTTGGATTATTATTGAAAACATAATATCTTACACCCTTTCAAAACCTTTATTATTTATCTTACATCTAATTATGCACTGCTTTGCCCCTCCTACACAATTCTCCAACCCTACACAATGTGGAGATTATACCACCTTTGATTAATCTACCCATTATAGTACCATTCCTGGCAATACATGATAGACACTGGTCAGCACTGAGCCATTCCATTAATAAAACAACATAGTTAAGTCATATATCCCAACATAAACTCTGAACTGTCATATACCGTTCATAGATTCAGTTTGTTGTTAGGCTACTGGCCTCAATGACATTTTATCTCTAGCCAAGCTTAGTCCATATTTACTAAATATTGCTAATGTCATGTGTCAATGCCCCCAGGCATTTTACCATTATCATATAAACTTGTAAGCCTCAAGTATTCAGAAACCTCCTGTGTGCATTTGTGATTTCCCATCAATTGGTGCAAATTACATTTGAATAGGGTTACAGATGTGCTTTAACAGAAAAGTATAAAGGATTCCTTTGGTATTTGTAAACTCCAGATATTTTTTTTTTCGTTGAAAGCAGGTATAACATTCCTGAAGGGCCTGAAGTAATATACAAACACAGGCAGTTAACTCAGTTAAGTATGTTACTATATTTAAGCAATAACCCACATCTGGGTGAGGGTAATGCTAGATTTACCCACGGTTGGTGTGGTTTGGTCACAAGGGCGAAGCCCGAGTGGCCAAACAAAGCCAACCATGGGTAAATCTAGCATTACCCACACCCAGATGTGGGTTATTGCTATTATACAATGACATTATTTAAGAAAAATAATGTTTACTTTTCTTAGATAATGTCTTTGTATAACGGCGGCGTGCTGTCCTTCTGCCACTGGACATCTCATAGTTGATTTAGCTGATGTACTGCGCATGCGTTTGGGACTTGCGTTCCTACACATACCCAGTACATCAGTGCTTGGGGAAAGTAAGCAATGGAGAAAAGATCTCTGTTGCTCCATTTTTCTTTCTTTTTTTTTTTTTTTAAATTAAAAAAAAAAAAAAAAAGTTTGAGGCAGTTAGGAGAGAGACTGAATAGAAGAAATACAAGGGAAATCAGGTACATGTCTTAAATAATGTACCTGATTCTCCTCCTATTTTCTCCATACTGTCTCTCGTATGTCCAGAGTCCAGACTACATATTTATTTATTTTTTTAAAACAACTATAAAAATAATAAATGACAGATTATATCAACAGAAAAAAGTCCGGGTGATCCGACCTTTTTCTGTTGGTATAGTCTGGGATTCACAACGGGCACGCTGGTTGAGCTGGACAATCAGCATGCTCATTTTAGAATATTAATTGGCAGTCATTGTTTAATTAGTAATACACAATATAAACTTCAGCAGTATTCTTGCCACAGCATCCTCATCATCTACAGCAGCAGCAAGAAACTAAGTGGCTGAACCTAGAGGACACACACAAATGTGTTCAAATGAGAAATTTACATAAAGCTGTTAAATACACAGAGAATGGGCAACCTGTACATCACCACTGTGATTTGATTAGAGAACAGACATTCTAAAGCAAGGTGTTAATGTGCAGGTAATGTCTGCAGAAAATTAAATGCTGCCTTAAAGCTTGGACACTTTAATACTAAATGGTCTCTGTTTTTATGATTGCTAAACTCCTCTGTTTACTGGTTGCAAAATTAAAACAAAAAAGTAGATAAATAATTTGTGTTTGCGTGTATGTGTGTGTGTGTGTGTGTGTGTGTGTGTGTGTGTGTGTGTGTGTGTGTTTTTGATATTGTGTAAATAATGCCTTTCCATGGGTCTGGCAGTGGACTCAGAACACCTCTGGGCATGTATTATTTACACAATAACACACACTCTGGAGGACATTATTGTTTGCATAACAGAGAAATGAAAATTATAGGCAGATGCATAACTGGTTGGGTACATGGTGCAGTCTGCAGTACTACCTCCTTGTATCCTGTAGATCAGGCATTTACTTCCAATTAACAACAAAAAGAAGTCTCTCTGTCTCTCTGCCATGGAGTTACAGAATTGTGCACTCATGTTGAACCTGATGGCTTTGATGTCTCCAAAATGTCAATGATGTCCACAACACTGTGACTGGCCTGCACCACGTTATCACAAATCTTCACAATATTTATTGTATGGAAAACAACCTATCGAATATTACATTATTCCAAATGCAGTTTCTGTATCCTTTTTCAGCAATGTCAGGTCATAATATCAGACACTTCAAGGATGACTTAAGATCATAACAACTACAAGGCAATTAAATGTCTATATGAGCTTTGACAAATTCCATCCTCAAGTTTTAGCCTCCACTTCCATGTCAGGTGATTACCAACCAATAATCAAGGTCAGTGAAGAAGGAGGGAAGAGTGACATTCTGTTTAACATGCAGGGGCAATTTATTCCAGGAGAGGGAAATCACTGGGTAAAGAATCTGTCTATCTATTATTATTACTATTATTATTTTTATTTATGTATTGGTGGAGGTTCAGATCTTCATTTATGTGTCTGTTTAACCATTTGTTGAGTGAAGGTGTAACAGATCTATTTGTACAGGGGTCTTTGATTGCACAATATGCCAGGCATAAATAGCCACATAGGAGTGTATAAGAGAGAGAGTATCAGGGTATTACTTCTAATTCTGTCTTGGCAGCTAAGGGTTTTTAGGCCATAATCCCCATACACTGAAAGGGGCACTGTACTCTCTAATTGGTCTAAATTGGGGCAGAGTGCAGAGGGAGAAGAGCATCCATTACATTACCTCATCCACTACAGTAAAATTTTACCTGGCAAAGGTGCTGCAAGACTAAAATCCTATGCAATATACATATATATATATATATATATATATATATATATACACATACACACACACACACACCTAAGTATATGTCTGGATTGTCTACTAATGTAATACTGAACACATCCAATACAAATATAACATATATCAAACCCTATAACTACTCAACATTCTAAATGTGCACATCAGTTGCATAAGTATACATTGTAGGTACAAAAAAAAATGCAACTGAGACACACTCATGTATGTTGTAAAAGGAGTACATTAAATCATTATTGTGGCTTTCAAAGTAACACCTACACATTTATAAATATATATTTTGTGCATGACTGTATACCTTGCAGCAGTGCGCAGCATAAATCTGCATTACGAATCAGAAGAATCTCTTAACTGACTATATATTCTCTGGTGTGTGTTACACTGAATATATTAAAAGCTGCTTAGGATGAAATCATTGCAACAAGCAGAACACGTCTGTTAGATTAATTGAGTTGGGGGGTGGGGGGATAGAACCACTGAGACTACTAGCGAATGTTGAGGTTATTTGATGAAATTTACATGGGGCATTATTTTAAATGGAAAATATAAAATGTTGCACTTTTGTAACATATTTTATCTTTACAGATAAGTTTAATAATGAAATTGTTTTGATTCATAATGTGCAGGTGCACAGTTTTTGGGGTAAATAAATAGGGATTGGGATGGTTAAGATGTTCAGATATGCATTATATTGTTGTTTTTTCTTCCACCCCCATATTTGCTTTATGAGGAGGTTTATGTGAGAAAACTAATTTTCAAAAAAAAAAAAAAAAAAACTAGTTATGACATCAGACATATTGTTATAAAAATGTAACTATAACAAGAGAACAGTTTAATCTTAGGAAGTGTTGTGTCAATGTGCAAAAAGTATACATGAGGAGAAAGACAGCAAATTCATTTAATATACTGTATGTGATGCATGTAAAGGATTTAATATGAATAACTGGTGTTGGTACTACAATATACAATAAATTACTGTCTGCAAATTAAATACCAAAACTGACTATGTAATGGAGTGGGATAACACCCTAATTATGACTCAAATGGCCAAAGACTAATTAGTGAGTCAGCCACCAGTGAAGGAAGTTGCCAGAGAGAATGAGAGTGAGTGAACAATGTTAACTAATCCAGGACTGGGGGGGTGTTCCACTGTAGTACTGACCCCCATTTAAGGATGAGTATCCAGGGATATGCTCTTAGTTCTTCCTTGCTGTCTTCACTGAACCTTCCCTGTGAGTTTTTGTAAGCACCCAACTGAAGTGGGTGCAGAAATGCACAGGAGTTACAAGGGACTGGGTTTAGGGTGCAAGTGGAAACTCACCTAACAGCTACCTAGATGATGACTGTGTAACAGCCATGTACATCCATAGCATTATGAAAGGACATGGTCAGTGCAAACATGTAGATAGTCAGCAGTAAAAGGAGATGGAAAAGTCCTACCAAATAAATGGCACTTTGTGATTGAGTTTCAAAACTTCCACCTAAGACATTGATTAAAAATCTCTATAATATAAAGTTTAAAAAACGTCTTTCTAAAACGTCCCTGTTCTTCAGTTATAGTTGTAAGTACAGTTCTATATCAATATCCTTGATGCCATGGTCATATTGGCTGATAGATGAGATTTAATGCTGACAGCATTTAGGTTACTCAGCTTCTATACTATCTAGTCTCAGTGAAGTAAGGGGTGTTTAATGCAGGATTACCATTTTCCTGGACAGTGCTTTTCTTTCAAACATTTGAAGAGACCATTCCAGATTGCTGGAATATATATGAAATACAGTAAATAAAAGTACCATCTCCTGTGTCTCTGCTATACAGTGGCACAGGAAAATAACTTTCTTGGGTGGCGTTGGCTATGGTACCTTGCTGACTAGGCTTACGTAGGCCCTTGGGTCGATAGCCTAGTACCTACCTATGAACCTATAATCCACTTATGGCATGCAAGATGTCACTCATATTAGTGGTTTATTATCTAGTTTGACTTGATGAGCATACCTCTTTAACTTTCCTCCAGAAAAAAATATGCTTCGTAGAAGAGAAGCACGGGATCAAATAATACCTGATATTAGTTTCTTAACATTTTAGTTTAAACCAGGCAACTCCTGTAAGTGCAAGGCACTATGCATCTCTGTGGCAATTCTGTTATGTCATCCCCAGTATAAGTTTGGCATCTTATGTTTCAGGTTGTGCAAAATGTTATGATAAAATGCATAGCTACAGTTTGATTTAAAGAAAGGAGTAAATCATTTACTCTATAGATAATGAGAATTATATCAGGTGTTCGGCAGATAACGGCACGCTAATTATTATAAAATAATAAAATAGATGGCTAATGAATAACCAAAAGCATTTACCTCCCCTTGGTGCATTATCAGGTTGTGTGTTTGAAAATGTAAAGTAAGCATCGCTTGCCTTGCTTGACATGACTTTATGGGCTGGATCTTGAACACCTCTCAACGTCAGCAGTGAGTTGATCATCTCTGCTAATGCCAGTATCACTACAAATGTGTGGTAGCTACTTGCAGCTTTGGTCTTTTAATATAAAACATTGAATAACATTGGTTATCTTCCAACATACAGACATGCTGATATCTGAAGACAACTTATTGTCATTATGATTTTCTATTTTCTTCCCAGAAAAATACAGTTAATCCCTAATCCATACTGTATGAGTGGTGAAACACAAGGGATCTTTCATGGAACTGTCTCTCTTCAGGTCAGGTAACTCATTCACTAAAGCAGTTTTTTTTATTATTCTTATATTTGCTGCTTACATTACTGTTGGTCTGCTGATGAGCATTTTGTACTTAGAATCTGTTTTAATTTTCCATACTCAATGACACACTAACAACCGTAATGGAAGCACTACAGAGTCTACCAGTTTTGTTTAGAAATCATGGGTGCTAATTCCCAGTTTTTGTCTCATAAAAATGGAATTCTATTTTTTAGAAACATATAACAGTGTCCTTGACAATTTATTGACAAGTATAGTGAGTCATGTATAACTGCTGCAATCCGCAACTGGACAATCAGACAATATCTTCTCTAGTCCTGCAGGAAAAGTTGTAGTGACTGCAAACATCAATTCTCATTTTAAATATGCTACACTTTTGATGCCATACTCTATTATATGTCTGTGCTTTTGTGTGTGTGGTGGGGGCACTCAAGTCAAAATGTTGAGGTAATTCAAATTATTTTTTTTTTTAAATAGTGAACTGAGCAGGTCCATGGACACTTTTCAGCTACAATATTTGTGACTTAATTGAGGGTAAATGCAACAATAGCTTATGTGCAAACATTGAATAGAACCATCCAACCAACAAATAGCTAAACATAAAAAAATGGTCTGTGCAATCACCAACAACATAAATGGTATACATGAATGTGATTGCAAATGTTAAGGGAAATATCTCCCACTTGCAGTCATCACAAAAATCCAGCAAATGTATTCACAAAAGCAGAAAAAAGTACATTGAAATGGAGGGATTTAGCTTTCATCATTCTGTTATGGAGCTTTGCTCTCACACTCCCTGTCTTTCATATGCTAACTCCATGGTCACACATTCACCATTACAGAACAATCTGCCCAGTAAGCAAAAGCTGTTTCTACATGCAATTCAATAGGTCATGTATTCAACTGAATATGGCATTACACTTCAGTGTCTTATACTCGACTTGCAAACATAATGAACTGCTACACCTTATACCTATAAAGGTGAGCGGTAACTGGAGTAAACACAGAAATTTCATGTGGACTCAGAGTGGAGATGCAAACGCCATATAAACTCTAAGTTTATGAGCAATGAAGCAGCGACCTTACCACTGAGCCTCTGTTCATATACTTGAGCTCAATGTAAAGTAGTTCATATTATTATCTGGAAAAAAAGTTACTACTTAGGGGAACCTTTTCAACAGGGAGGAACCTGTCTGGAAATTCCCACCAAATGCCAAAGTATGTTTTCTCTTTTAATTTGAATGCCGACATATCCTCAAGTAATATCCCATAGGCAGACTCAATATATAGCATGTACGTGTATGGATATGGGCATATACATATAAGCACATGCAAACACACTTTTTCTAAAGCAGAATTTCTGTGTTGCATAAAACTTTAATAAGTGATAGGTTTGCTGGCTTTAGCTACTTTTTTGTTTGTTTTTCACCCATTCATTGACATTAACATCTGTCTATATTGACTAGGCTCTATATTTGTAGTCATGACTGCATGATTTAATTTGTGTATTATATTTCCCATTCACAGTGTTCATTTTTTTCTAAATTCTACTATAATTCATGTTAACGTCACATCATTTTTTTAAATATATTTATTACATACTCTTTCTGAGTGCCTTTCTTTTTTATGGTGTTTACTAAGCTTTGTCTTTCAGAAAGTAAATGTCATATTGAGTTTAATTATTTGGTATTTAAGATTAAATATGAACATATCTGTTTGTCAGTGTAACTGTCCAAGGCATAGTAATAATTATATTTGCAAGGGGGTGCTGAAAAGTTCTAAGCTCGACTTAGAAGAGAATGATGTGCAGCCATGAAAGTTACAAGTTATTCAACATATTCACCTTGAGGTTCAACACACTTGGCACATCATGTCTGAAGTTTCTGTAACCCTACAGAAAAAAGTCTGGTCGCTGAAATTCTGCTCTGCTGCAGTCACATCTCAATCACTCAAAAACTGCAGCCCTTTCAACCTCTTTTTTAAGATTTGGAAACAGGAAATAATCAGATGGAGCAAGATCTGGTGAATAGGGTGGATAGCCCATGCACACAAGCCCCAAGTTTTTCAAACATCCATTGTTAGACAGCCTTCTGAACGGGTGCATTGTCTTGCAAAAAGAAAACTCCTTTCTGCAAATTCATTCTCCTTTTTTCATTACAACACATTCCTGTTCCCAAACACTGTGGCCATGACCTTTCCTGATGACATTTGGATCTTGAACTTTTTGGCCTTGATGAATCTGAGTGCTGGCATTGCATGAACTTCTGTTTTGTTTCAGGATCATAGTTGTGTAACCAGATTTCATCAACAGTAGCTAGTCATTCCACAGTTTCACACTTCTCATTGACATGGTTCAATCAATGATCTGAAACAATGTCAGAACATAGCATTACGGTTCTGAAAATTGGCACTTTACAAGAATAAGCCAAACACACTGCAAACTAACCTTTCTTTTGTATGGTTTACTTTACAAGATGAAATAACCATCTTTTCAGCTACGGAGGCAAAATAATGCTCAGAATTTAGAAAGTTGGTCAGGCTTAGAACTTTTCATCACCCCCTCGTATAAAGCAGACTTTAATGTTGTGAACATGGAATTCCCTTTTGAAATTAATGGCTATATATTACACTGATGAAATCATAACACAGAAAATGCAAAGACAACAGTTTTCTTGTTTTCTCATCTGTAGTCAAACTATATTATGTCTGAATATAATTCCAGTTATTTTATTCTAAGAAACTTTGTAACATAATCAGCAATAAATGTTGCTACTTGCTAGCAGAAAAGGAAGAACATGGAAACATAACCACAATATGTCAAAAATTATGAAATCCCTAATCTGATCGGTCTTTGCCAGCTGGGAAATTTAAATCTGTATTAAAATATGTCTTCATATGATTTAGTATATAAAACTATTGTCAAATTAAAGCAGCTGTTCTTTGTGCTGCAGTTGTCTCAGCATATGCTGTTCATCAACAATCATAATTAAGTAGAAGCACATGTATCTTCTAAGCAAAACCCAATTTGTAAACTAAATTAAGGATCTTGTTTGACTTTGAATGTCCTCCCTGGCAACTTTGTTCATTCAAAAATGTAAAGGCAACAAGTCAATGAATGTCTGTTAGTCTAATCCAATGAAATGAATGCATCTAGTTGCATTCATTTTGATAATTAATTCTTTGCTATCAGGTGAATGGACATTTCCCGAGAGAACTTCAGCTATTACTACACAAGCATAATATAAACTGAGCTTACAAGAACACACACACACACACACACACACACACACACACACACACACACACACACACACACAGAATACATTGGCTGGGACTTAAAATGCACACAGAGCAGGATGAAATAACAGCAATGAAAAGGATACAGGGATTCAAACACAATGTGCATCGTCTTAGCTATTGCCTGTCTTGCAGTCTGAACAACTTGTGCATTGCTTGTCTATACATCCAAGTGACTGTCTAAAGAAGTACATTACAGGGATGGTTATGTGTACAGAGAACTATGGCTTGTCAGTAAGACCTTATCTGAACATGATCCTAGTTAAAATGTACATGTGGATGAGAAAATGTGCAGTGCATCTTCTAGTATTGTATACGTGATATAACAAATACAGAATACTATGTTAATAACTGCATATAATATTGCATTTATTAACAAATACAAGGATGAAACAGTTCTCATAGCACATCAAGAATAACAAACTATCGATAAAAAACAGCCCTGATTAGGTAGAACTAAATCATTTTCACACAGTAATATATATGATAAGAATTGTATGTTAAAGCATTCCTTCATCAGTATTAGCAGGATATTCTTCATTTGTTAACCATCTATGCAAATAAATCCTTATTAAACTTTTCTTCATCCACAATCTAAGCCAAAATACAAGCATAAATTTAACATATGTATGGACATTTTTTGGCTGTCCAGTTACAACTAGCAACATAGCCCTGTTACCCTTGGTGACTCCCCTACACTCCTATTGTTAGGCAAACACTAAGTGCAGGCCTATCTAAATGCATTGATATGGATGCTATGAAGTTAGTTCATCCAATAAGCAATGACAGTTATATAAGAGAGAGAGAGATAGAAGTATCATGCCTGAAGATAAACCATGCAGACAAGGAAGAGACCATGCAAACTCCTCATAGACAGTAACCAGAATGTAGGAATAAATCTAGATCTTGGACTTGTATAGCAGACACCTAGGCCTGTATACTGCCTTCCAAGGAGACTGCTACAGGTAAAATTGGAGTTTGAAAAGATTTGACATCAATGCATTAGAATAATATTAAATGGTAACTGATAACATACGATGATTTTATCACAATACAGATAGTGCGCAAAACAAAATAATATTATGACATGAGGCCCACACAACAAAATAATAGGATAATGTTTATGCTTGCTAAAATAATTGGACTTCAGTGAATGGCTCCTACCCATCACTGTAAAAACCTAGCTTGAATTTTTACAAAGTTATTTGGTCTATGGTTGTTAGCTCTGTCAGACATTTGCACTTAGATTAAATATAAGACCTGGTTAGTTAATCTGTCTGCAATACAGAAATCACATAACTACGTGGGATGAACTAAACTAAGCAGTAGAGTGAACAGTTTGGACACACAGTACATGATATGCAACCTGTGATGCAGAGTCCCACAGCAGTGAAACACAAGTCATCACAAGGAAGTTGCAAAGTAATTGCAACGGTTTCATTAGGGTGACAGCACCCCCCCCCCCCACTTACTCAAGGAGGTACACCACACCACAGACTATTTTAATATAACAACTTTTAAAAAAAAGACACTCAGCAAAAATGCCCCATTTTCAGGGATTGGTGCATTTAGTTACTTTAGATGTTAATGAGTCATAATGACTCTTGACACAGAGGAGACAGACAAACTTCAGACTGTGTACAGTGAACAGCATCCAACAGGACAAATTCAACATTAATGAAATAGCTCACAAATTATTCAATATTTGAATATACTCAGCTATATCCCTCTGATAGATCAGAAGAAAAACTATGTTTTGCCTACCAACTGTAACAAAGTGTAAGGTCAAAGCAATATATGTATGGAGATAATTCTCTCTTAAACTGGATTATTTTTACTTTTTTACAACAACAGATCAAAAAGATTTGAAAAGAAAATTGATCAGGTTATTCTATCTTATGACATATTTCAGGAGAGAAGGCAAAACAGCATTTTTAAACTGCAGCATCAGTTTGTAAACTGGATAAGTCCACTGTACATGCATCTCTCTCTGTAGGTGCAGCTTAGGACACTTGTCTGGTTAAGTGAGCTGCTCAGAGTTGCTCAGTATCTTAAAACAGACCTTTCCAAAATTCAAACAAGTATAGTGAATGTTTACTATAGATGAGGAAATAGTGCAAACTTTGACAGTTCTCTGACTGGAGTTATGTCTTTGAAGGTTGTGCGTTAGGCCCGGCAGGCCAGCATGTAAAAATCTACTGTCAATCATTAGCGGACCGGAGTTCCGCTGTGGCGACCTCTAACCGGGAAAAGCTGAAAGACACAACAACATACAGCTCAGCAAGCTCCTGCATGGTTCACTGCAGAGTTCTACTGTAGCAGAGAGACAAAGAGAAGTTGGAGTTATTAAGTATCATTTTTCTGCATTTTCTTGCTGCCTTTAGCTAACTCCGTCTAATCCGCCAATTTTCTAGAGTTTCTGTGATTTGAAAAGCATGTTTTAGCTACATATTGTAGTTGTTTTACTGCCTGCACTTTAAGAAAGTTGTTTTTGTGTTTAAATTACCTATTTAACTGTTGTATGCTACACACTCAAGTGTGATAGCCATTTCTGTGCATTTAAAGTGTTTTTTGATTGTATCTGCTTTATTTTCTGAAAAAATATATATATATATACTTGTTTTCATGCCTTTCTAAGCTTGTATAGTCCAGTTTTCAGGTTAGTGGGCTGTGTTACAAGTTTCTGTGTTTGCCCATACCCTACTTGGAAAGAAGGAAGTTTCTCTGTTCACTGTGAATGAGGGAGGTTTGAGCAGCCTATCTGTCCCTGTAGGAGTGGTTTCAGCCCAGAAATTTGTAGTTTATTGGCCATTTTGGGCTAATTTCTATCTCTTTCATTTCCCTGCTTTAAAACCCACATTTGCAAGGTTTTTGTGCTAGTATACAGCTCAGCAAGCCCCTGCATGGTGCCCTGCAGAGTTCTACTGTAGCAGAGAGACAAAGAGACGTTGGAGTTATTAAGTATCATTTTTCTGCCTTTAGCTAATTCCATCTAATATGCCAATTTTCTAGAGTTTCTGTGATTTAAAAAGCTTGTTTCAGCTACATATTGTAGCTATTTTACTGCCTGCACTTTAAAAAAGTTATTTTTGTGTTTAAATTACCTATTTAACTGTTGTAGGCTACACACTCAAGTGTGATAGCCATTTCTGTGCATTTAAAGTGATATTTTTATTGTATCTGCTTTATTGTCTGAAAAAAAAAATTTATATATATATATATATATATATATATATATATATATATATATATATATATATACTTGTTTTCCTGCCTTTCTAAGCTTGTATAGTCTAGTTTTCAGGTTACTGCTGAATTCAGGGCTGTGTTACAAGTTTCTGTGTTTCCCCATACACTACTTGGAAAGAAGGAAGTTTCTCTGTTCACTGTGAAAGAGGGTGGTTTGAGCAGCCTATCTGTCCCTGGAAGAGTGGTTTCAGCCCAGAAATTAGTAGTTTATTGGCCATTTTGGGCTAATTTTTATCTCTTTCATTTCCCTGCTTTAAAACCCACATTTGCACGGTTTTGCGTGCCAGGCAGCGCCAGTTAGCTAGGGTATAACTATTCCCGGCTCCACAAAGTCTACTCTTCAAATTTTCCCTTGGAAGTAGACAAACTTTCACCTTAAGTACTCAAACCATTCACTTCTCATACCGGCACTTGCTCAAAACTCATAGCAAGCACTAATAAACCTTAGCACTAGATCCCCCCTATACTGTAGAGAGGACCAGGCTCTCTATTCGACCTTACCAGTCAGTCAGTAAAACAGTTAACTGTACCTATCCAGGTATGTCCAAAGGACAGTTTCAGGTGTACTCTCTGGTCCAACTGGTGAATCTGGGCATTTTGAAGCAATGTTACAATTGTCTCATGTACACAGACAACCCTCCCCTCCTTCCACCAAACACTAATAAATGCGAGAGATGCAATTATACAGCCAAACTGGAGGCTAAACTCTCTCAACCCAAGAGTGGACCAGGCAGGCAAGAGGAGAAAGGAATTACCTGAATTACACCACCAGTCTTACATAGACCTATGAAACCAGCACCGGCAAAAAAAACACACAAATACACAGAAACATACTTGGAGGCTCTAAATAAAAATCTGCAGAAGCAACAGAGACCTCCAAAGCAAACATCCAAGCAACCTCCACCCCCCAACAAAAACCATAAAAAATACACTTCACAAAACCAGTATGCCACACAATCACAGCCCTTAAGGCAAAATAACATACCCAACACACTAGTAATAGGTGACTCTATAGTCAAGCACACTAAAGTCCCACTCACTAGGCTGAACAAGGAGAAGGTTACTGTTAGCTGCCTGTCAGGTGCCAGGATCCGCCACATAACACAAGCACTCAGGTCACTCCAGAACAAGTACAAATATGACTCTGTCATTGTCCATGTTGGTGTGAATGACTTGAGCCGTACCTCCCTGGACTACATGAAAAGAGCCATGAAGGAGCTCTCTGATCACGTAGCCTAGGCCGGTATGACCTTGACCCTGAGTAGCATCCTGCCCTCACCAAGAATGATACCACAGTATAGAGAAAAAATTATCAATTTCAACAATTGGCTAAGCTTCTGGTGTCATTCAAAGGGGATTCAGTGTCTGTCAGCCTGGGATGACATGCTTGACAAGCCACACTGCTTCGCTAGAGACGGCTTGCACCTGTCATCCTTAGGCTTTTGAATACTGGCCAAGGCTCTTGCCACCCCCATAGTGCCTTTTTTAGGCAAGGCTCAAAAGACAAACCCACTGCCGTAAATAGCACAAGTAACAAAAAATTGAGGGTAATGCTACTCAATGTCAGAAGTCTAAACCTCAAAATGCATGCACTCAAGGCACTCCTAAGTATGGAGAAAATCGATATATGTGTAGCAACAGAAACCTAGTTTAAGGCTCTAGATAGCACCCCAGCACTACCAGGCTACAACTCATACCATACATTTCGGCCACAAAACCCAGACTGAAAGACAAAAGGTGGGGGAGTATCCATATTCATCAAGTATACCCACACCTACAGGTTAGTGGCAAAGCATGATGCTTCAGAGATCATCCACGTGCAACTAACAATGGGCAAAATTGCTGTTCAGATTATAGCTTGCTACAGATCACCCACCATGTCCCAGGACCCCCACTTCGCATTCCTGGAAACACTGGGAAACATAAAGGTCTTACCAAACACCCTGATATTGGGTGATTTCAATTACCCAAACATTAACTGGGAGAAATACTCAAGTACAAACTCCCATGCCCAACATTTCCTAGAATTTATAAACTCAAATGCCCTGGATCAACTGGTCAACACTCCCACTAGAGGTGTCAACATACTGGACCTGGTCATCACCAACATGGGTGACTGGGAGGTCAACCCCTTGCTGGTTAGATCTGACCATAAACTAATCACTCTGGATATCCACATTCCACCACCACCCCTGGTCAAAGAAACCACCGTGAAAAACTTTTCAAAAGCAAACTTCACTTTACTTAAGACCGAGGTGAGAAGTTTCAAAGCCCCCATGCTAAATGATAATCTTGTCCAAGCTGCAAAATCCTTTACTAATGCAATCTATGGGCACCTACAAGAATGCATGGACTGTGCTATCCCAAACAAAACCAAGACTCACTCCAAGAAAAGGAAACTAGTCTGGTGGACCCCTGCCATAAACAAGCTAAACAACAGAAGGAGGAAACTGGTCCAGAAAAGAGTAAAATCCCAAGAAGGGAAGACATCCCTGATCAGTATCAGCAAGAAACTATGTTCCCTCACAAAATCATCCAAGGCTATCTTCGAAAGAAAAATTGCCATGGACATCAAAGATAACCACATGGCATTATTTAGCTATGTCAAGAATCTAAGTGGTAATTCTCAGATATGCTCAAAGTTAGTGCAGAATGGCACAAAATACACTGAACCGACCAATGTAGCCAACATCCTGGCAGATAGGTTCAGTGCAAACTTCACCCCCTCTCAACCCCAAAAGGGCCCATAACTATACCAGAAGAATGTAGTGCCCCTGAAATCACAGACACTTAGGTTAAAACAACCCTATCCAAATCCAAAAACACAGCATCAATGGAACCGGATGGTGTCCCAGGCTGCATCCTACACGAGCTCAAAGTTGAACTAACCCCTCACCTAAACAAACTGTTTAAACTCAGCCTCTCCACAGGCTATTTGCCCACAGAGTGGTGCACAGCAATGGTTATTCCACTCCACAAAGGTGGAGCCACAACGGACCCCAGGAACTATTGCCTATAAGCTTGACTAGCTTTGTCTGCAAAGCTACGGAGTGCATCATCATGGATCTCATTAACAGAGACATTGGAAACCTCCAAACACTGGAACCTAACCAGTTTGGCTTTGTTAAGGGCAGATCATGCCTCCTAAATCTGGTGGACTTCTTTGGGACAGTTACCAAGGCTATAGACGAGGAAAAGCTGGTCCACACAGCCTACCTAGACCTTGCAAAGGCCTTCGACACCATTCCCCACTCAGGTATTATAGATGAGCTCACCAGCCTTAACATAAACCCTGTACGTCATGAGATGGGTTGCCAACTGGCTCACAGACAGAACCCACATGGTAAGAGTTGTGGGAGCTAGGTCTGACTCTAAACCAATTACAAGTGGCATTCCCCTGGGCTCAGTCCTAGGAATCATCCTGTTCGGCATATACTTCTCAGAGGTACAGGCAAGCACAGGAGGACTATGGATGACCAAATTCACAGACAACTACAAACTAGGGGCTATAATTGACTCCCTGGCTGACACAGACATCCTCTAAAAGTGTCTCATTGAGAAGGATACCTGGTGTCAAAACCATGGCCTCAAGCTAAATGCCAAAAAGTGCATAGTCATCCACTTTGGAAAAAGCAAAGTACCCACAAACTACCACATAGGTGGTAGCCTCCTAAATACAGAAGACATAATAAGGGATCTGGGGACCCAAGTAGATAGTAACCTCTCCTTTGATAATCACACTGCCAATTATACAATGACCCATTTGGGATGTACCTTACAAGACACCTGCAACAGCTGGAAAGACCACAGAAGTACCTCACCAAAAGTATCACTGGCCTTAAGCAGATGCCCTATGAAGCTCGACTGAAGAAACTCCAGCTGTACTCGGTTGCATACCACCTACTCAGAGGTGATCTCTGCCTGACATACAAGGCCATGTCTAACCCAGAATTGATGGACATGCTCCACCTAAAGAAAGCCATATCCCCTCGAGCCACATGCTCCAGGGAACTAAACCTCACCACAACAATAAATAGGACATGCTGGAGGGGTAGATTCCTGTCCCAAAGACTTCCCATACTCTGGAACAAGATTCCAATCTACGTTAGGCAGAGCTCCTCGCTAACCCTCTTCAAGAGAAACCTTGACGAGTGGATGGGAAAGAGAAAGTTTACCCCAGGGATCACTTCAAGGACTCTGCTGGACAGAGGCATAGGGAACTAGTCTAAGGGGGTGGTGAAAGGCAACACATTCCGGCTAGGCTTATAAATGCCTTCGGGCAGATAGCCTAGTACCTACCTATGAACCTATGAACTTGAAGGAGGATAATGTGTTAATCAATTTAACTTGCAAGTGAAATTTCTTCCACAGAAGTGTAGTACTTTAGATTATGAACTTCTCCAAGAAGTCATATTTATATGTTACAATGCAGGTTGAGAGCTTTGGAACAAGTGAACAAACCATTGAGTGCTTCTGAGGTGCAGGAGTGATAGTAAAATAACATGAAATCAAAGTGAACTGCTCCATACAGGAGGTGCAGATGATGGAGTAAAATGAGACTTCTTATTTTAATCAGACTAGTAAGGGAGTCCACCCTGTTGATTAACTTGGTTAAGAAATGTTATGACTTACAGCTTGGAAAAATGCTTTACAACATACATACATAATATTTGGGGCATTATATTTAATCGTTGGTCTAATAATGGATGAATATTGTGTATAAATACTTTTGTTAATCTTAAGGACATAGCTTTGATAATTTGTTAATGAAAAAAAAATGTCCTTAATGTAACCAGTACTTGAACATCAAAGGGACGTTTATTACGATGAAATCTGTCTGGATATCTAAAGACTATATCAACATTAAGCAGGGTACCATTTCTGTAATAACCAGTTGGAAAGATTTCATCCCCAAACATTGTCTTGTATTAACTTTAAGCCGATGGTCAGAACAACAGTCATTAACTCTCTAAGCCTTTTTACAGAACATGAGAGGCTAAGGGGGAATCAATAATCACACCAGGTTTGCAGTCATCCAAAACCATGCTCGGCTAAAAACCTTGGACAGCTGTCTTCACATCAGAGATGTAACTGACAAAGAGAAGGGACCCTGTAATAACCAATGAGGGTCTTCACTTGATAAGTCTATTAAGTAAAAAGGTGCTACAAACTGTAATTCTGTGTATATGAACAGAGAGCTACTTAGAAATGCACTGAGCAATTAAAACTTAAGTTGCTAATTTTATTGACAAGACCTGCATGAGGAATTATAATCACTGCCTTAGAAAGGTTAAGATTAATGGCAGAGACAGATTACCGACCCTTCACAAAGCCAAACAGAGACTAATTGATGTTTTTTAAGTAACAGGTTTACTGTCAGAGAGAGACTCGAAGATAATTTCCATGATTTTGCAGATTATGCTAATAACTCCAATGGAATAATAATTTTCAGGGTCAGTAACAACACTGCTTTATGAAAAGGCACAAAAATGCTGTTCTGCAGAACTCAGGCACATAGCACGGCAAAGGGAACATCACCTGGTTCCATAGAGTTTTTTTAAATTTAGGTAACTGCTTTTAGGTTCTGGTGCAATAATTGGGGCAGCAGCATTAAAATATTCAAAGGCTGTGGGGGGAGGGCACTGAAATGAGAGAGAGGGAGGGGAATATCTGAGCTATATTTGTCAGTGATAAGATTTTCTATGACTTTTGTGTCATAAGTGGAAGTGATACTCACTTATATTTCAGAGCAATACTATGTACTCATTCTTATACTCCTAATAGAGATGAGAAAAAATGGTATAATTATCCTTTGAGCCTTATGACAACAAACAATGTATTTAAGATCTTTATAATCTTGGTTATACTTTTCCCTGACAGATGCAAAACATGATTTTCCCTACATATTACAAAGTTTATTTATCTAAGAATTCCACTATAGGAGTTTACCTATTAATTTTTATAAAATGTGTATGCCTAATAGGTTCTATTTTATGTATATATTAGGTGAGATGGCTGTAAAACAATTGAATCCGCAGTTTAAACAACTTTTAAAATTCTTAAAGTCCTGTGATAGGGATATAAGTAGTCCCAGAATAAAGTTAAATGTGTGAACAAGTTATTACTAATGCTGGGGGAAAATGTGGCAGTCTAATGGCTAGATGTAAGCAAAAAGGGGAACAAAATTAAGAGTTTTGTAAGCAAAGACATCATTAATAAGGATAAGGTCAAGTATATTTCTTCATCTCGTGGAATTTGGGCACTGTGATCTAGGGATTTGGTATAAATGAAATTTTGGGAATGCTGGATGCATTTACTGATAGTTTTGGAAGACTATGAACTGTAAATAATTAAAGTCATCTAGCATTAGGGTAATGGGATTAAAAAATGTGGAGTCCAGTTTGTCTAAGTACTTCATGTGATCCTCTGGTGACATTGAAGGTGAACTATACCAGACAATTATGTGGCAACTGAATTTGACAAATGCAGTCAAAATGTCAAGCTCAAACTTAGAATCTTCATGTATTTGGTAAGAGTTAACATTTGAGTGGATAAAAGCAGTCACCCCCCCCCCCAACCACTGAGAGGTATTGTACCCTGTTATAGAAGTAGTATTATCAGAATCCTTAAATGAAATTGCCATAGCAACACATATCTTAATTTGCATGAGAATCAGGATGCCTCCAAATAGGTACATAGGTTCATAGGTTCATACTAGGCTATCTGCCCTAGGGCATTTATAAGCCTAGCCAGAGTGTGTTTGGCTTTCGCCACCCATTTTAAATAAATTTTTGCTATGCCCTTTTTTGAGGTTAGTATACTGTGCCTTTGTCTAACAGTGACACAGAAGTGATACCCGGGGTAAACCTACGATCTCCCATCCACTCATCAAGATTCCTCTTGAAGAGAGTCAATGAGGGACTCTGCCTAACCTGGACTGGGATTTTATTCCAGAGTGAAGGGAGCCTCTGGGTTATGAATCTGTCCCTCCAGCATGTCCTATTTATTTCAGTGCTGAGGTTCAAGTATCTCGAGCGCGTAGCTCGATGGGATTTGGATTTTCTGAGGTGCAGCATGTCCATTAATTTCGGGTTGGACATGGCTTTATACGTCAGGCACAGATCGCCTCTGAGCAGGCGGTATGCCACTGAGTAGAGCTGGAGTTTCTTTAACCAGGCAGCATATGGCATCTGTTTGAGCCCTTTGATCCTCTTGGTGAGGTACTTGTGGGGTCATTCCAGTTGCTGCAGGTGTCTGGAAAGGTACATCCCAAAAGGGGCATTGTACTCAATTATGGGTCCGATGAGGGATGAGTAAAGAGGCATGATGACCTCCCCTGATCTAGATGTGAATCCCTTCATGATTAGGTGGGCCATATAAAATGTTCTTCTAACCACTTTGGCCATGTGGCTGTCAAATGAGAGATTGCTATCAACTTGGGTCCCCAGGTCCCTAATTACTTCTTCTGTACTTAATGGATTAGCACCTATGTGGTAATTTCTGGGCACTTTGTTTTTGCCAAAGGGGATGACTATACACTTTTTGGCGTTTAGCTTGAGGCCATGGCTCTGGCACCAGTTGTCTGTTTCTATGAGGCCCTTTTGGAGGATGCTTGTGCCGGCTAGAGAGTCAATTATGGTGCCCAGTTTGCAGTCATCTGCGAACTCGGTTTGCCACAGTCCTTCCATGTTGGCCTGTACCTCCTAGAAATATATACCGAACAAGAGAGGTCCCAGGACTGAGCCTTGTGGGATGCCACTTGTAACTGGTTTGGAGTCTGACATGGCTCCAGCAATTCTAACCATGTGGGTTCTGTCATTGAGCCAGTTTGCAATCCATCTAGTGACATAGGGGTTTATATTTAAGCTGGTGAGCTTATCTATAATGCCCGAGTGGGGTATTGTATCGAAGGCTTTATGAGGTCCAGGTAGGCTGTGTGGACCACCTTCCCCTCGTCAATGGTCTTGGTGACTGTTTCAAAGAAATTGACCAGGTTTAAGAGGCAGGATCTGCCCTTAACAAAGCCGAACTGGGTAGAATCCAGTGTCTGTAGGTCCCCAATATCTTTATTTATGAGGTAAATGATGATCCTTTCCATAGCTTTGCAGACCAAGCTAGTCAGGCTTATGGGGCGATAGTTTCCAGGATCCAATGAGGCACCACCTTTGTGGTGAGGGACCACTGTTACTGTACGCCACTCTTTGGGTACATATCCTGTAGTAAGGCTGAGATTGAACAGGAGTTTTATGTTTGGGTTTAGCTCTTCTTGGAGTTCATGTAGGACTCAGCCCGGGACACCATCTGGTTCCATTGATGCTGTGTTTTTTGCTTTGGAGAGGGCAGCTCTTACCTGAGCATCTGAGATGTCAGGGGGGCAGCACTCTGCTGGGATAGATATTTGCCCTTTTGGTGGGGAGGGTGGGGAGAAGTTTGCGCTGAACCTGTCAGCTAGGATGTTGGCAATGTCTGTGGGTTTGGTGTATTTTTTGTCATGTTGGACTAATTCTGGGCATATCCCACCCAGATTCCTAAAATAACTAAAGAAAGCCTTGTGGTTATCCTTAGTGTCCTGTGCAATTTTCCTCACGAAGCTGGCCTTAGACGATTTTATGAGTGCCTGTAGTTTTTTGCTAATACTGATCAGAGATGCCTTCCCTTTTTGGGATTTTGCTCTATCATGTAGTAGCTTCCTCCTTCTATTGTATAGTTTGTTTATGGCTGGGGTCCACCAGACAGGACGTCTGCCTTTGGAGGATTGGGTCTTGGTTTTATTTGGGATTGCAAGATCCATGCATTCCTGAAGGTGTTCATAGAATGCGTTTATAAAGCAATTTATTGTTTAGGCTCCTAGTATTAGGAACAGCAATATTAATATAAGCCTCATTAGAACTTGGTATGTATAATAAATACATGTGAACTGTAAAGCTTTTCTTTAGCAACTCAGAAAGTGGGGAAAGCACATGCTTGTGTGTGGCTATGATGTCATTGATGCAACATTCACATACTTAAGTGTGGCCATGATGAGGCATTATTTGTTTAGAAAAAGTTTTTCCAATACGTGGAAGGACTGATAACAGAGAGGAAGACTATCCCTGGCAAAGCAGGCTGACCTGCCAATCATCACCTTCTATGCTGACATAAATCATATCCCCTGAAGTGACACCAGTTAATAATCTCATTGCTGTACTCAATTACACTTGTTTGAAATTGTGGGCTCATTCTGGCAAAGACAAACTAGTGCATAAGACAATTGTCTTATGTTCCACTGATGTATACATATAGAATGCATTGAGGTGAGAATGGAGACATGATAAAAAAAGCAGGCAAAGGAGAGCAGTATTGCTGGAACTTAATTCATCTGCATGTCTTGGTGAGTACCTTCATGAGATGGACCCTGTTTTTCACAAAATCTCACTAAGATGACACTGATAAATAGATTGTATTTTAGTTAGCATATATCATGGGCATAAGTATGTTCTAAATTAAAAGAGAGCTGGGTACACAAGACCCAGGATAAAAAAGTGCCCAATCCTGGTAGGAGCACTGGTGCCATGACTCAAAAAAATGACTGGAATACTCAAGACATAGACATTTGTACAATAGTGCTAGGCCAGGCCCAGGGGGAGGATGACCCCCTGTTGTTGAAGGAAGTAGTTGTCCACAAAAATCAGAAAAACTGAAAGGCCAGAAAAGAGCCATAAAGATGATAGAGTGAACTACTAAGGATAAGAAAAAAATGATGTATTGTTAGTATCGTGTAAGAAGTCCAGAATTTCCAGACACAAGTTATACAAAACAATTAAGATAGAAATTAGAAAAAAGAAAAATACTTGCACAAGAAAAACTGTCAGAAGCTTCAAATAAAAATTTGTACTCATAAATACAACAGATTTATGATAAACATTATGTAGATCAAGAAACCTTGGGCTGTTTGGAAAAAGAAGTGACTGAGGAAGTACAAAAATATATAGAACAAAATCTAGAGGTTTTTGAAAGGTATAAAAAAATATGGACATGGGAAAGAAAAAGAGATCTGATATGGTGGAATATTTATGCAAAGGAGAAAGCCAAATTAATCAATACAAAAAAGCAGCCAGAAAAATATTTAAAGATAAATACAGGCAAAGGTATCCGGATATGGAAAACTTTATAATACAAAAAATAAGACAACAAAGAAGAAGCAAAGAACAGAAGATTAGCAAAGTAGACATAAAAAAAATAGAAGTTGAATTACGGAATACCTGCAAAGTGAAGGGCTTTGTGTAGAAAGTTAGGTTATATCACAGCATGATGGAACAACGAGTCCCCCAAGTAAGGAGAAACAGGAGGAGTAGGAGACACCTGAAGAAGAAATAATGGACATAGGAAAGAAAAAGAGAGTTAATATCGGATATGGACAATTTTAAAATACAAAAAAATAAAAAAACAAAGAGTAAAAGCAGAAAAGAGGATTAGTAATGGAGAGGTTAAAGAAATAGAAACTGAGGTTATGGATTACCTGCAAAGTGAAGGATTTAGTGTAGAAAATCTAACTTTGAAAATGTCACAGCAGGATAGAACAATGGATCCCCTAATTAAGGAGAAACCAGTGGAGTGGGAAATATCTGATCAGTTGCTATGTGAAGATAATTTGGAGCCTTCCACAGGAAACAAGTACAAAAAGTTCAGATGGAGTTGAACAGCAAGGAAAGGAACAGGAAACTGTGGCAACTCTGATGCAGTCAGTGTTGTGAAATGATAGGCCAATGAGTTCCCATATGAAAGAGCCATGAATGACACAGGGTAAAACTGAAGAGAATATGTGACAGGAAGATTCTCTGAAACTTTCTATTAAACAAAGAACAGTTTAGAAGAAAATGATATTATAGAAGAGTTACTTGATTTAATAGAGATTGACAGACATATTAAGATCAATGAAAGAAATAGACCACAGAAAGTCAATAAAACCCAAAAAGTTAGAAGTTTGATAAAAGAAATGAACACATTAAATAGGACCCCACATAGAGATTTATGTGATATAACAGAAGTAAATAGGATCTACTACTGTGCAGCTAAATAACACATAAAGTCTTACGACAAAAACACAGGGTAGTATTGGAAAGGAAGGGGAGAAATCAAATATCAAATATCATAATAGAAATATAGACTAGAGAAAACAATAAAGCAATTAAGACAAGAAGTGTCACTGTTAGAAGAGTACAGAAGAGGGTACAGATCAACAAAAATAGTCAGAAAGATAGATGTGATAAAAGCAATGCACAGTATCAGGAAAGATCAAGCTTTATCATGCACTATTGCACATAGTAAACTAAAAATATCAGCACAGGCAGAATAAACTTAGAAGATATGCAGATAAATATAAAGAAAAGTACAAAATAAGCAAAAAAAGTTTTTTATAGAATTGGCAAATAAGGCAAAAGGAATTGAAACACCACCAAATAAAGAAGAAATAGATACTTTTTGGAAAAATATCTATTGAGATCCTTTGGAGCATAACAAAGATGCTAAACGGATAGCAGAAGTAAAAGAAGGAATTGAATGATGTGAACAGGGATTACTAATGGCCAGAGAGATTGAAGCAAAGTTAAGAAACGCTCCTAACTGGAAACCCCAGGTCCAGATGCAGTACCTAATTTCTGGCTAAAGGTATTAACATCTTTGCATGAAGATTTATCCATGAGTAAGAACTATTTATATGCATACCCTGAACAGACACCAACCTGGTTAACAGGAAAAGCAATACTCCTACAGAAGAGCAAATCTGCAAGCTATCCTATAAACTACAGATCAATTGATTGCCTTCCATATAAAATATATACAGGAATTGATGCTTTGTTTATAGTCATTTAGAAGACAACTCAATCATGGTAATAGAACAAAAGGGTAATAAAAGAGAGCCATATCAAACAAAGAATCATTTGTTGTTGAAGTCATAATGGAGAAATGTAAAAAGGGGCTGGAATTTAAGTATGGCATGGATAAAACAGTGCTTAAAACTGTATAAGAGACACCCTACACTGATGGATTATATTACAGCAACCATGAAACAGTGGCAAACCATTTTGCAGTTAAGCTATGATAAAGGAAAAATTATTTTTCCAGGGATAAAAATTCAAAGGAGGATATTCCAGGATGACTCTATCACCGCGGTTATTTTATCTTACACTTAACCTATTAAGCTGTTTACTTAACAGATTAGGTCATGGCTACAATTTGTCTCCCAGAAAACATCAAAGTATAAAGACTTCTCATATTCTTATTGTGGATAATTTAAAACTGTACAGTTCATCAGACGAGGAAATGAAAATGCAACTGCAGTGGTCAAAACTCTTTCAGATGATATAAGAATGTCTTTTGGTTTTCTTAAATATGCAAAAGCAACATTTAAAGCAGGAAAGCTGCAGCACCAAAAAAAATTCACTTTGGGACAGGAATGCAATACAAAAGAACTTGACCAAGAGGGTGTATATAAATATTTGGAACTGCTGAAGGATTGACAATAAAACATGAACAAATGCAAATAAAACTTAGGAGGGAATATTTTAAAAGACCAAAATTAATACTGAAAACAGCACTGACATCTAACAACAAAGTCCAAGCAATAAAAAAGTTGCTCTGCTCTTCCTCTCCTATCTTATAATTTTGGAGTGACTGACCTGCCTCAAAAGGTGTTGGATCTGTTGGACAGGAAAACAAGAAGGATGCTTCATGCTTATCAAATGATTTAGAAAAATCAGTGTATACCAAGACTATATATTCCCCATTCTGAAAGGGGTATGGGCCTCCTCATAATTGATTGCATGTAGGACCGCATACATATCTGCTGATATCACAAGATCCAAACATAGTGAAAGTTTTAAAACAGGAGTAGAATAACTCTAAGATGACTTCCCTGTTTAGTTATGAAGAAGGATATCAGTGTCAAAATGGGAACCGAAATAAAACCAGAAGAAGATAAAAATCAGGTAGCAGCTGAATGTGCCAAAAAACAAAAGAAATAATATAAGGTAAAGGATCAGATGAGAAGGCAAGAAATGTGGAAAATGTATAAATATAATTGTAAATATAGAAAACTTTTGGAACATCATGTTGATCAGGATCGAACACAGAAATGATTAAGCGTTGGTGAACTTAATCTAAAAGACGAAAGGTTAATATTGATGTCTGAAGATAGTGGACTATGTACATATTGGTTTAGAAAGTCCATTGAACATGTGGGAGAAAAAGACAAATGCAGGTCTGGTAAAACAGAATTGGAAACAGTTGCACACCTTGCTGCTGGTTGTGATATACTAATGGCAGAAGGACTGTATACTGAAAGGCATAATAATGTGGCAAGACTGTTGCACTGGTGATTGTGCAAACATTATAATATTGGTCACTTAAAAACACTGAAAACATGAGCCACAAAGCATTATAGAAAATAATTAAGTTTATATCACATGGGCTTCACCAACTGTTCAAATAATAGATTCAAGAAAACCAGATATAGTAGTCCATGAAACGAAGGCCAAAAAGAAGACAAAAGTATCACTGATGATTGAAATTACTACACTCAGTAACTACAGTGTTTTACATACAAACAGATGCAAAGTAATAAAATACCAGGGTTTGCAGGTAGAAATGAGGGCAGTGTGGAAGAAGGATACCCAGACAGTACCAATAGTAGGAGCAACAAGTGTTATAAAAAAGAATTTACAACCGTACTTAGATATGTTATGAATACATGCAACTCCCTATGAACTGCAGGAGTAATTACTGGGCAAGTGCTGTAAAGGTGGCACTTCTGGCTAACATCAGAGATTGAAACCATACTAATTTCATGAACTTTAATCATACTTTGACTTAGGAATAGGGTCCATTCCTATCATGGTATTAGAAACCCAAAAATAATTAAAAAAATGTGACTACCTTTCTCTTCACATCCCATAGGATACACTCTCTGGCTTCATTCATGTCAAAATGATCAATGATTAGAATATACTTTTCTTTTGTGTGAAGGGATCAAAAGAATGTGGTATCCTGGCAGCAGAGAGAACAATGTGACTTTATCCCTGCACGGTCTGATGAGCGGACCACCAGAATGCCTAAGTAATACACTACCATGTGCACAGCCTTGGACGTCCTTGTGGAAGTAGGCATGGAGTCCACATCACTCAATGAATTTTTGGCTGAAGTCACATGTCCATGCAGTTAATGGAAGTGCCACAAAGGTTACATGTTGGGGAGCCCTCAGAACGTATATGTGATTGTGAGTGACATCTGCAACAGGGATATGGTAGCTATGTGGTAGGTGTAGTACACGTGCCTGCCCGCATGAACAAGTGTCATTGTTAACACAGCCACACTCTCACAGGGATGCACACGCATTGCCACACTTGGCAGGGCCAGGAATACAACTCATCACTAGTGGGACTGCCATAATACAGTACTGTGCAGTTATTCCATGCTCCACAAGGGTCATATGGAGGTTATATGTGCAAAGGGTATGTGGACGTGTCGAACATCAGACAGCATACTTCAGTATGCCAATTTGGGTATAGTGAGTGTGAATGTGGTCATACACATCATACACCACACATATAGACATGGGTGCCAGTAATGACATGCATGTGTGCACTGCTTCATGGCTGTGTTGCAGTTGACAGTGCCAGATTGCTATACAAGGCTAGTTGATGGGTATATCTTGGCATCAGGCCACATGACAATGGTCTGCATTGTGGCTCAGGGGTGTAATGTCTGGAGTTGCCCAACTAGGTGGCTATTGTATTCACCATCCAGTCACCTTGGTGACTATTGCATTTGGCCAATGCTGTGCATTGCTTGCCATGGATGTGTTCCTTAGTCCATGATATGGACAGTGTCTTGGATGTGCACACCTCCCACAAGCATGTACAGTAACATGTGGAACTGCACCTGGGGTGTCTGTCCCATGCTGTGTACACAGATCATTATCATCAGATGTGCCAGTCCTGGCCTCATGTGGTGAGAATTGTTCATGGACAGCAGGTTTGTCCTGCACCTACCTTAATAGCATGAAACTGGTATTCCCTGATGTCAGTGGCATCTGTCCATACAGGGCTTGTGTTTCAGGCATATTATGTCCTTTGTGGGTCACATTTGATGGCACCACAGGTGTTGCAGGTGTCCAGTGGGGAACAGGGGGAGATGTACTGTCGGCATGTACATGCCTATGGGACTGATGGACAGGGAGCCATGCCTTCTGTAGCCCACTGCAATCTCACCATGGTTACTATCAGTGGGCAATATGCAGGGTACTACCAACATAGCAGCTGTTGCATAGCTGTGTGTGTGTGTGTGTGTGTGTGTGTGTGTGTGTGTGTGTGTGTGTGTGTGTGTGTGTGTGTGTGTGTGTATTTGACATGGGTTGAGAGTGTACCCTGGGTAATACAAGGGTTGCTGATGTTGTCCAACTGACACTGTCACATTTAGGGGTATGGATTTGCAGCCCAGCCTCTTAGCTAATTCACATCTGTTATCCCTGTATGGTGGACAAAACCTGCTCCACATTGAGTCAAGTTTTACACACTCACAACCACCACCATACATGATACGAATGACAGACACACACACACACACACACGCACACTGGAATTCTCCTTCCCCAAAGGTGTGTTTCACAGTGAATGACATCAGCAGGATTGCCAAAGTAGGAGATTTGAATTGTAGTGAGTGTGACTAGCCTAAAATACATTGCTCTCTACACACACACACACACACACACACAGAGACACACACAGACACACACAGAAACACACACAATTGCCAAGTCTAGGATTAGCACTCCTACCTAATTTATCACACTACAGCAGTATGCAGTTAAAGGACATGTTATGGAGATTACTGGGCTACAACCTTGCCAGAGGTGTATTTCTAGGTGGATGACATCAACAGCCTTGACAAAGTAGAGCATTTGAATTGTAGGGTGTGTGACTACCCTAAAAAGCATTGCTCTCTACACACACACACACACACACACACACACACACAGTTGCCATGTCTGGGATTGGAACTCCTACCTAACTAGTTTATCATACTACAGCAGTATGCAGTTATGGGACATGCCACAGAGATTACTGGGCTACAACTCTCCCAAAGGGCAGTGTGTGTGCATGGGCCATAACCCATTCATCTAGAGGTTGACACACCACATGCGGACACACACAGGGTCAGATTTCACAGGTACATGTATACAGCTGCTAGATGACTACTTCCTTATACAGTCATGTTGCACAGCTAGCACGTGCACCACATACTCTGTAATGCTGACAGATATTGGTGGCTACTAGCTACAGTGAATGAAATCTGAACCTCATGTGGTTGTGGACCTTTGGCTGTGTGCTGGGTGGGATAGGCCTGGATGGCTCCTTGTCACAGTCACCCTCTTCCACACATCTAGGTACATCTACCTTTGGCTTATTATAGTGTGTTGTCCTTACATATATGTCTGTATTGCTATCCACTGTGTGTGCAAAGCATGTGTGGTGCATACTGAGGAGTGTCTGCACTAATATCTGTGACTACCAGATATGTCTGGTCCACTGATGTTTGCAGACATGACTTTCATGTGTTTAAGTGTGTGAGCATTCCCAGTATGACCTTTCAGCATGTTGTTGACTGACATTGCCTTCCTTTCTCTAAGTGTGTGAGCATGCCCTGTATGCCCATCTGTATTGAATGTGTGGATCAAGTCCAGGTAGTTTGTACTGCAGTACTGACCTTTGTATTGTACACCTACAAGTAGCATACTGTTTCTGCAGGGTATCCGTCGATCATTTGGCATTGACTGTTACTACATTTCTAGGATAGGGGCACACCTGACTATTTCTGCATTTCTACACAGGATTGGGGTGGCACACCTGACTGTTATTACATTACTATATAGGATGTGGGGCACACCTGACACTTGTACACATTTGCTATGACTGCACTTGTATGTCAAATACTCCATTTCATTCTGTATTTTTACCTACCATGCTGACTAGAGGCATACCAGTGTACTACAGAGCTTAGCTTTGATTTACCTACATATAAGTTTCTGACTTCCTACCCTTCAGAATGTCCCATGGCCTGACATGCTGTAGTCTGTCTGTGTAGGCCTGGGGGGGAGGTTACCCATAGGCATCATTCAGAGGCCATAGCACAGCCTTTGTTTGTATTGTACACAGAGTACATTTCTGCAGATTGCACTCATCATGCACGGCCGGTTGCAAGCTTCCTGGATCATAAATTCACCTCATTTGCATGCATTTCTCCTGCAAATTGGGTGATTTGCATACAGGGGCTTAATCCATGCAGGACTAGTGCAGGAGCACTCGTGCATGCCCCTGCACGCTGTTCCTGGATCACACGGCAGACATATTGCCTGCTAGAGCTCCTGCACTGATCCTGCATGCTGTGCAAGGCATACAGAATCCAGGGGATAGTCTCTATTTTATGTTCATTATACATTGTTTAAAATATTAGATGGATTAGTGCTAGTTTATTTTTACCTTGTGATTGCAATAATGTGAGACAGTTCAGCTTATCACATATTCTAACATTATGTAAGCATATCCAATTCTGTTTCTCTAAGGAAGTTGTGCATCTTTAATTCTAAAATCAGTAAAATATTGTTGCTAACAAATGTTTTTAAGCTCCAGTGAATTATTCTAGTCAAATTATTATCAAAAATGTCTCTAGTTATTTTATAGGAATACATAACTCAAGCATGTCAAATCTATATTACATATAATTATATGTTTTAATATTTTTTAAAAAGTAATCACTATAGTTGGATTTAGAAAAAGACAATGTGTTATACTGAAAATAATTAGAAATGTAATACCAGAAATGATTTTTTCACATTAAAAACATCCAATTTGAATAGTAATAAGGGTCTCTCCAATTTAAATCATTTTAAAAACATCAGGCTTTACATAAATATTTAAATCTGGGAAATGCAGGATGTCTATAAGAGTTAAAACTCTCCTAATATTATCACATGGACATCTCATAGTTAAGACCAGTTTGATCAATGTTAATTGTTTGTACAAAGGGTTCTTTTAGTGTGTCATTGAAGATAGACAAAAAAGATTTTTAATCATTATTTAAAAGTGTGATAGGTGTATAAGAAGAACATATTTGCAAATTCTTGTTTTCCTTCAGTACTCAAATAATTAACAAATATTTACAAGGTGGAAGGATAATTACTTTACTCTGAATTTCTATGAGGGTGTTATAAAAATGATACACGGAGAAAAAATATATATATTACATATATTAATCCATCCATACCTGGTGCTTTATCAATTTAACTTGTTTAATTTTGTCATGGATTTCTTTGAAAGTGATCTGTTTAGAATAAATTATTTTGTATTTCTGGAAATTTTTTTTCAAGAAGTGAGTGAGGAATACATAAATCTACATATGAATCTAGATGCTCTGATTCACAGTTTAAAACATAGAAATCTGTTGTAATCTAATATAGCTCAAATTTTAGTATATAGTGTATTGTTTTTAGTATTCAATAAGCCTATTGTTCCTAGACTGAAGTTTAGCTCTCCTGGATAAGTTATACATATGTTTTGGTGAAACAGCAGGTGAGTCCTTTTTTAATTTTTCTATTGCTAAAGCCATTTTACACTGAAGAATTTCAGAATATTTTTAATGTTTCTATTTTTACCAATAATAGATTTATCATTACTTTTGTAACTTACTTTAACTTCTTCTAGTTCATTTTGTAAACTAAAAAAATTAGATTTCCATTCCATTCATTTATACTTATACCAAGGTAGTGCTTTACCACACATACGTGTGTGTGTGTGTGTGTGTGTGTGTGTGCGCGTGTGTGCGTGTGTGCGTGTGTGCGTGTGTGTGTGTGTTTGTGTGCACGCCTGTGTGTGCATGTGTGCTTTTAGTTACAAACAATATTTGCTTCCTTTGTGTGATTTGTTTTTATAAAAAGTTTTATTTCAGTGATTATTCAAGGCTTAAATTCTTTTAATTTGGATGTATAAGCTTCACCTCAAAAAATCTAGATCCATCAGAGCCACAAGGAGGGATAGATTCATCACCCAAAGACTCCTATGCTGTGGAACAAACTTGTTCAAGAGAAATCTTGACCAATGGATGGGAGATCAGATAGCCTAGTATGAACCTATGAACCTATGAACCTATGGTATTCTAGAAATAAACGGAAATTTCCAACATATTGTTTTAAGTTTTATGATAAGAGCATTATGATCAAAAATTGGACAGGGTATAATATTAATTCCAAATATTTTTGTTGTTATATCTTGAGAAAATATAAATTCTGTCTATTCTTGTTTGAGTGCCATTATTAAACGTATAATGGGTACAATTTAGGGATTCCATTTCTTTTAAAGGAAAACTATCTTTTAAATTTAAGATCTGTATCCAGTTTTTGAGAGCTTTAGATGAGGAAGTCAAGTGAAGTTTTCTTTCTGCATTACTTTCCATGTTATTTAGTATATAACTGAAATCTCCAACCATTAATAAATTGCCTTTGGCTTTGTTAGTAATGATGTCTAATTAACTAGAGTCCCTAGTCTTTTATTATTTAACAATTTATATTGATATGCATATTTATGTAATATTTGGGGTGATAATGGATTTTTTCTATAGAGTCATAAAACCTCTTCTGCTTTTGAAAGGTGTGAGATAATATTTCAACATTAGTACGATTCCAATTCTCTTTATCTGCATGTTTAATATGTATTTCTTGAATAAATATAACTTGAATCTTAGTAATACTTTAACACTGCAGCAAATTTGATCTTTTCCTTGGATTATTTATTTCACTGATGTTTAATGAGAGTAGTGTTGGATCCATAAGAGGTTTAAATAAAAATGAAAAAGTAATTGGCTTGATATTATTTATTTATTTATTTGTTTATTTCACATTTGTTAACCAGGTTTAGTCCAACTGAGTTTGCAAAGAAATCCATTTTCAGTGGAGACCCAAAAGGAAAAGATCCAGCAAACATAAGTAAAGATAAAGTCATAATATACAAATATTAAATAACAATCACAATACAAAATAATTGTAAAAAAGAAAAGGTTATTAACTACTTGCATTGCACTAATGATAAGCAATCCATTTTCAGTGGAGACCCAAGGGGAAAGATGCCCGGCAAACATAAGCAAAGATAATCATGCAGGACAAAAAGTATTAAAAACAGCAATGCAAATATGAAATTAATTATAAAGAGAAAAACAAAAGAAAAAAATATGAACTTTAAGGGTTGCACTGATAGCAATGGTCTAAATTTACTACATATAAGAGTAAAAGCAAAAACATAATCATTGTTCAAAAGAAGAAAAATTTACAGACATTGTTGGGAAGTGGGGGGAAAAGATAAATAGCATGGAGAATGGGAGGGGGAGAGAAAGGAGGAGTCTATACTAGGGATATAGTAGTAGAGCTGAGGGTTTAGGATGTTAGTTTAAGCAGAAGTTACTGACAGAGAAAGAAAGTTAGGAGATCCAACAGGTTATACAGTAAGACAGACTAAGACTATGTGTGGTCAAGGCAACTGCATAATTTCAAGTTTAGTAGGTGGGATTTAAGCTCCTTTTTAAAACAGGGAAAGGAAAGGTTGGATTTAATATGGAGAGGCAGTTTGTTCCAATTTAGCGAGACAGAGTGTTTATAAAGTAGTTTGCCAATATTCCTTTTGGATTTATAAACTGAGAGAAGATGCTGATCAGTACTTGGATAGGCCGAGGGCGAGAGTAGAGAATAACATGGGAGGTGAGAGTAGGGCAGGCAGACGGGTTGTTGAGTATGGAAAAAGTAGTGTGGAGTTGTGATTATAGGAGAAGGTATGGAAATTCGAGCCACTGAAGTTTGTTTAATGAGAGACAGTGATGCAACGTGGTTGATTTAGAATAAATCTGGCAATTTTATTGTACATTTGTTCCAGATTCTGCATTGAGGCAGTTTGGATATTGGTAAGGATGGGGGAAGCATATAGAAGACTAGGTAAGAGAAATGGCTGTACAACAGTGTGTTTAGTGGCAGTAGTGAAGACATTTTTGTTCCTATAAAGTAGTCCATGTTTTTGGAGGGTTTTTTTTGATGGCCTGTTTTATGTGCAAGTCAAATTTTAGGGGAGATAGTGGTTACATCTAGGGAGGAAAGAGAAAAGTTGGATTTAAGGTGAGAGAGTGTCTGAGGTAGGAAGAGAAGGAGTTGAGTTTTCTTCAGGTTAAGGATTAGTTGATTATTTCTGAGCCATTTTTCAAAAGAGTTAAAGGAATTCTGTGTTAGTGTGTGTAGCTCAGAGATTGTATTGGAGATAGATAAGAGAGTAGAGTTGTCTGCATTGTGTATGACAGGAAGACTGCAGGATGAATGTAGGTTGTTGTCAAAAATGTTGATAAGGAGCGGTCCAAGTATTGTATCTTGGGGTAGTCATATTTGAACAGCAAGAAAGGGTGAAAAAGCTTGCTACCATCTAACAGCTTGTTTTCTGCCAGAAAGGTAGGACTGGAACCTGCCAAGAGTAGAAGGAGTGAGGTTTAGGTCTGAGAGTTTGTTAAGCAGGATGGCATGAGACACAGTGTCAAAGGCTTTAGAGAGATCAATGAATAGTCAGGAGCTGAGGAGGTTGTTCCTAGCTTCTGCAACCTTTTGAGTAAAGGACAGTAAGGCAGTCAAGGTACTGTATTTAGGGGGCAAACCATGTTGAAAGGGGGTGAGGAGATTTTTGTGAATGAGACAATAGTTGAGTATGTATACATTTGTCAAGGATCTTAGAGAGTGGTGAGGGAATAGCGATTGGTCTATAGTTAGAGGGTTCAACAGACATGCCACATTTGTGTAGAGGACTGGTATAGAAGGATTTCCATATTTCTGGTACGGTAGATTCCTGAATGCAGTGGTTAATTAAGATAGATACAAGATATGCAATAGAGTTAGCAGCAATTTTCAGAAATTAAGGGGGAGTTCATTAGTGGACGGAGAGCATGGTTTTAGTTTAAGAAGCGGGAATTTGATATATTTAGTTGAAACAGGTTGCAAGGTAAAAGGCTGAGAGACAGAGGAGCATAGAGGTTTAGGGGGAGATGAGGGTGACACAGAAGAGTTGGGATAAGCAGAGTTACCAGAGAGTAGGAGTTTAGAGATGTTGTCGGCAGTTTCAGATGGAGAGTGATAGGGGAAAGGGTTAGAAATGGTAGGAGAACCAGTGTGGAGCAGGGAGTTTATAGTACTCCAGAATTTTGGGGGGTCATTTGGGTGAGAGCTTTGAAATTTAGTGAAACATTGTTTTTTCTCCAAAATAATAAGTTTTTTTTTACACAATTTCTGAGTTGCTTATAACCTTGGTGAAAGGTGGGAGTTTTAGTGGTTTGCCATTTTTTCCATAGAGCATCTCCTTCATGCATCAAAGCATGAGTAGCTTTGGAGAGCCAGGGTACAAAATTAGATTTGATTCTGATTTTGTGAGCTGGGGCAAGAGAGTTTAGGACACAAAGGTAAATGTAGTTGAATTTAGTAACAGCATCATTGAGCGGGATAGTTTTTAGGAAAGACCAGTTGATGGCAGAGAGTCTATAGTTAAAGGTTTCAGGGGAAACTTTAGTCAGTTTCCTACAATCTAATATAAATGTAATTTATAGCCTAGAACATAATGTCTAGACTTTCCTTCTTACTCTATCTAACCAAAAGAATTTAAGTTGAGTTGAAAATACATTGAATAAATAGAGCCTTATAGCAGTTGGATATTTGAAGAACGTAAACACTGGTATATATGTACATAAAATTGTATATGCATATATATCTATGTATCTTTGTTTTCCATTACTACATATTTACTGATGAGGTTTAAACTCTATTTTGTTCAATTCTGATGCATTTTTCTTCTCTAAAAGAGGAGATGTGCCATATGTAAGATAAACAACTTATAGCGGTTCAGAGTATTATTGTATTCATTATTTATTATCTTATAGCAAGGTGGAATGATAAATAAAATTACAACATGTTTTTTACTTGAAATAATATAGACTGAGCTTCAAAGATTACTTAGATTACAACTGAAATTGATACAACTATTAAAACTTCATTAACTTTTTAAGTTATTTTCAGATATATATATATATATATATATATATATATATATATATATATATATATATATATAAATTATGTTTTTCTCCCCATCTTCACACAAAAAAGACATGTAGTGCACATCTATTTATTTGAGCTGAAACATAGGTGAGTTTCTTTAAAAATGTTATAGGAAATGACTCATGATATACAGCTTTATTTTAGTGTTACTGATCTCTATTCATTTCCCTTCCCCAGTCCCTTTTTCTTTATTCGGTCCTTGTCCCTTCGTTTCTTTTCTCTGGCATTTCCTTTCTCCTTTTTCTGTTTTCTCCTATTTACCTTTCATCTCTTCTTCTATTCAGTCCTTCTCTATTTCTTTTTCCATGTCTACTCCTATTATGTTATTCATTCTCTTTTCACTCCCATCTACCTTCTATTTATGAAAGGCTCTTTTTTCTCTCCTCTTTTTCTTTTTTTTCACCCCCCTCCTTTTTTTGTCTTTCCTCCATCTTCCTTTGCCTTCCTCTTTTTTTGTTTTATTTTAATTTCAAAAATGTTTTACAAGTAATTTTGTTATGTGGTATAAAAGTCCAATTTATAGTATTTTGACAATTCAACAAAGAGGTTAATATTTTAGCCAAAGGATTGTTTAATTCTGTAGAACAGGGACTACATCAATCCTACTCTATTCAATGCACCTATCATTTCAGTGTATAATCTCTCTTAACTTCTGTGTTTTTACCTATTTTATTTTGAACCTCTCCTTATGAACCATTCTCTTAATTTTAACCATTTCTTTCTCATCTCAGCTATCTTAATTGCTTAGCTGCCAAGAAGTTAGCTCTAAATCAATAGCTTGTCACTATTCTTTGGTGATAGTTAAGATATGACTTAATACCAATTCTGTAACATTTTAAAATAAGAGTCTTAACCCGGCTGTAGTGCCCCCCACCCCCACGCCAGAAGGGCTGCACATGTTGTCCTGCTTGATTGATAAGTAAGTGACTCCACAAAATGTGGTAAGGGTACATTCTTGTAAAAAAAAAAAAAAAAAACGAGTACGAATAATTCTAATTAACAACAGTTATATTGTCTGCATATTTTATGTAAAAGGAATATGATCTTGTAAAGAGCATAGGTTCATAGGTGTGGACAAGGCTAATGGCCCTGAGGCCATTACAAGTCTAGCCTTAGGATTTACCCTAGCATAGTGCCACCCAACCATAGTTCCCAGTGCCTCTGTCGAGTAGAGCCACTGGAGTTATCCCCAGGGTGAAGTTTCTATTTCCCTTCCACTCATCAAGATTTCTCATGAAGAGGGTCAGCAAGGTGCTCTGCTTGACATGTATGGGAAGTCTTCTCCACAGCATGGGCAGTCTCTGGTTATGAGTCTGTCCCTCCAGCATGTTCTGTTAATTGTGGTAATGAGGTTGAGGTAACTGGAGCACATGGTGTGGAGGGATTGGGATTTCTTTAGATGCAGCATTTCTAACAGAGCTGGGTCAGAAAAGGCTTTGTAAGTCAAGCAGAGATTGCCTCTAAGTAGATGATATCAGACAGAGAATAGTTGGAGTTTTTGAGTATGTACATACAGGACAAGTGTTTAAGGCCTAGGATCCTCTTTGTGAGGTACTTTTGAAGTCTCTCCAGTTGTTGCAGGTGCCTAGTGAGGTACATGCCAAATGGGGCATTGTAGTCTATCACTGGCCTAATAAGGGAAGAGTAGAGGGAGATAATGACCTCTTTCTTCCTGGATGCAAACCCTTAGTAATGAGATGTGCCACATAGAAGGACATTCTGACCACAGTGGCAATGTGGTGATCAAAAGAGAGGTTGCTGTCAACCAGTGTTCCCAGATCTCTTATAACACCTTCCATGTTCAGTGGACTACCATCAATGTGGTAATTCATGGGAACCGGGTTTTTCCCCAAGGGGATGACGATACATTTTTTGGCATTGAGCTTAAGGCCATGGTTCTGACTTCGCATTTCAGATTTACACCTGGTTTTCCCAGGCACGGTCTTTAGAACTGTAGAATAGATAATGTATGTAATAAACATGCAATAGGTGCACCTAAGCTAACTAAAAGAACAGTACTAGCATATACATGAATAATTTAGAGTACACAGATTTATAGCACCCATACTTTTCCATGGCATACTTTATTTCGTATTTATTTTTTTCGCTTTCTTTTTACCTCTTCTTCTCCCTGCTCTCTGTTTTTCCATCAGAGGGTGGTTAGAGATACATCTTATCATTTAGTAAAGAAAGTTAATGCTTAATATGTCAGCTTTTCAGGAGTAATACCAACAGGAAGCCTGTGCTATTTAACTTTCATTTGAAAAGTGTTGCTGTATTAAATAGCGCTGACAGCATGTATGTGCACCGAATTTGTATTCATAAAATATTCTTTGGAAAATGCATGCGGATACAAAGCCTGTTGTCTCAGCCTTGATGACAGTAACATGACAGTAGCAGGAGAGAATTTGGATGAAATTTGCAGGGGACACCATACGTAGGTTGCAACAAAAGTGAAGTATTTCCTCATGACATCCTCTGTTTTTAAATCACATTAGAACTAATCATCATTTTAAAAGGCTTTGAATCTATATTTCAGAGTAATATATCAAAATGTTTGATTTTTACTTTATTTGAATTGCCCTGACCCCAAATAGAATGCAAGGATGCAAAGGAAATCTATCAGTAATATATGGGAATGGGAAAATATAAATCTCTTCTATTTCCATCCCTGGTTCTTTCTTCCTGTCCTGCTATGGCAGTATACCAGTTATGAACTTAAAAAAGGGACAAACTGGGTGTAGACAGGAGTGTGTTATGTACCTTTAAGAGGCATTCCAGTCAGTGAGCAAGTGCATATAAGTACTGAGCACGTGCAAGCAAGAGTGCCATTTTGAGTGAGCAGCCAGAGTGAAAGCATTTATGCACGTAGCTGTCAGTTTAAGTTTAATGTTCCAGTCATCCATCCTGATGACTTTGTGTGTAATAAACTACTTAAATGAACACTCAAGCCTCATTGTCTTATTTAGATGCAAAAGACGAGCGACACTGGGGCCTGTCTAATATGTCAACATCTCAATGCAAAACAGTCCAAAGGCAGAATACTCCCATCATCAACAACCATTCTCTCACACTCAACTAGTAAGTAGTAATACAATGAGAAAAAGCTAAAATCAGTCCTTCACACAAAACTAGGAAGAGAAAGTATGAGAAAAGACCCAATATTGTGTAAAGCATAACAATGAGATGGAAGAGAAAAAAAATCATTGTTCATTGTGCACAAATAGTAATATCATAGGTTTCCCTCAAGCTTGTTCAGACTCCCTCATGTCCGGAACATGACATTTTCCAACTTAAGAGCAAGAAATAATAGCCAAGATCTCACATGACAATATATTAATAAAGGAAGCAGCTTGCATATAAATGAAAGGTCAAATGAAATCAGACACATTACACAAAGCTACTGCATTTCACATTATGCTTTTATAAATATCTTTAAGAATTATAGCATGCATAAACATTACTATACATGTTATGATTGATGCTTACTACAATTTGTACTAGAAATAAAATTGATATTATATTATGACAGAAGGAGTAGGCAAGGATATATTAATTTAAAATAAATTTCTTTCTTTCTTTCTTTTTCTCCCATTCCCACTCATTTTATATTATTGAGAAGAAGTCAGGATTAATTATAAAAGGACAATAAAAGTTGTCACTATGTTCAGTTTACTTTTATCTGTGAGGTTTTGCTGGCATTTGTGGTTCAGTTTTTTGTTTCCTTTTTTTTTCAAATCAACCAAAGAGGCTTTATCTAGGGATCTTTTCAAGATGGGAGAAAACCAGTCCATCCTTTCTGTAGTAGATATCATATTGTTATTCTTTACAAAGGAAATTGCTTCTTCAATCGTGTTAAATATTCTAGTTCTAGCATATAGGTGTATTCTTACTCTTGCTTGAAAAAAAAATATTTTGGATTTGATTCTACTTTGCTTAAGCAGTTTCCTCAATGGCCACCATTTTGTTGTAGTACGTATTTGGTTCTAGCTGAACGGTGACTGTCAAACATTCTACAATGTTGACCAAATTTCCCAGGCAGCTTTAAAAACAAGTTACTTATCTATGAATGATAGGAATTTTACAATTATGGATCTCAGAGGAGATGCGGCAGAGGGTATAGCCTTACCCATGGCTCCATGGACTTTTTGCCATGCAACAGTCCATCTTGCAGATTTAGATGGTTAGGTATCTGAGTGGTTAGCAAAGCAGTTGTATGATCTATCTCTGTTTTTTTCTAGTAATCTGAAAATTCTTATGTTACATTCCCTTACTCTGTCTTCAATGTCATCTAATTTAATTAGTAACCATGTGATTTGTTTCAACAGATATTAAGGTACTGCTTCCTCTTCTTTCTTTAATCTTCCTCCTACGTCACTGATAGCATTTTCCATACCAGAGATACTGAATTAATGTTGCTGAATAATTTCTTTTAGAATGACTATTTATTTTAAACTGCTTTCTCTCATATTTTCCAGACTTTCCTGGAGACCATCTATTTTCAATTACAAATCCAGATGTGCTGTGGCTATCTCTTCTATTGTATATACTTCTTTACTGAAGTGTCTGTGTTGGAATGTTTTGAAGTTCTCACCTCTTCTATAAGTCTAAATATTTTGACAGGAGTTTTTTTTTTTTTTTTTTTGTAGCTTCACAAAATTCAGTAATAATGTAGGGCCGGATTCACGAAGGCTTGCACGGAGTCTAAGAACAGTGTAAGACTCCAGACAGCCAATATGTCGGCCGAGCCATCCAGGAACAGCCGGCAGGGGCTTGCATGAGAGCTCCTAAAACGACTCTTACGCAGACCGTGTTAGGTTATGCAAATTACCTCATTTGCTGCTGAAAGCTATGCAAATGAGGTAAATTTGCGATCCAGGAAACACTAACCTGTCCGAGTAAGAGTAGTGTTATTTGCAGAAATGTACTCGGTTGGTAACTGAGTACCATTCTGCAAATAGCAAAACGGAGCAATGACAGCTCCTAATAAAGGATGCATCCAGTTGAGGAAGCAAAATAATAAAAAATACATTTTTTTCCCCGATCTCCGAGGTTTAAGCATAGCACAGCGTTGCACAAACGTGCTGCGCTCTGAAAACCAAAAAAATAAAAATAAAAGCCAAAAATTGACATTTTATTACAAATATCCATCTGCCATGCAAGTGAATGGCAGGCTGAAGACAACATGGCTACTGAGTAGTGGTTGCTAAGGAGGAAAGCTCAGTGTGAGAGATGTAACCAAGCATTAGTAGGCAATCCTATGCAAATGAGTATAAGGATAGTGAATCACAGTTTTCCCTGCCATGTGAACCATGTCCGTAGAGTGTACGAGTAGGATTAGGGGAGTATCAGAGTAGTAGATAGGTGACATCATGAGGGGGGTATGTATCAAAGACTGTAAGCTTATTGGAGCAGAGTGGCACATGTTTGCTGTGAGTTACTCAGGACTGGAAGAGGCGTGTCTACAGTTGTCTGATCTGAAACCCAGAAAATGAAGGCGTATGCTGTGGCTACAACCAAAGTTTCTTGCAAAGATACTTACACTGTGTGCATGCCTGTAAACCCGTGTAAGCCTGTGTGCGCATGTGTGCACCCGTGTAAGCCTGTGTAAGGCTGTGTAAGCCTGTGTGCGCGGATGTGCACCCGCCTAAGCCTGTGAAAGCCTGTGTAAGGCTGTGTAAGCCTGTGTGCGCGGATGTGCACCCGCCTAAGCCTGTGAAAGCCTGTGTA
Source organism: Protopterus annectens (assembly GCF_019279795.1). Taxonomy (NCBI): domain Eukaryota; kingdom Metazoa; phylum Chordata; order Ceratodontiformes; family Protopteridae; genus Protopterus; species Protopterus annectens. The sequence continues at coordinate 229,414,616 of NC_056726.1, read as the reverse complement.
AGGCTGTGTGCGCGTGTTTGAGCTTGTTTGCACGGCGCCGCCCCCTGTGGAAACAGAAAAGGGAAAAGAAAGAAAAAGTAGTAGGAGGATAACCAAGGAGAACTAGGAGAGTTGCCAGGTGAAATCAATCAGAAACAGCCAATTACACAGGCAGTACACTAGCCCAACCCAGCCCAGCACTTAAAACTCTGCAAACAACATTCCCCCATGTTTTACTCAGAAACACGGCAACACTGCAGTATACAAAGAGAAGTGAAAACTTAAAAAGCTTAACTGAGAAAAAAATGTGAGGGGCTGCCATTGCTATTATAAGGCAACATGTGTAAGATGCTGAGGGTGGTGCCATTGCGGATGTTGCTGAGCAACCCACAGTGAGGAGACGGAGAAGAGTGTAAAGACCCAGGGTAACCTACCAGGGGCTACATGAGCTGGAGATAGTGGAACGCTATAGAGTGGACAGAAAGCTCCTGCAGCAAATTGTTGAGCTGTGCAGGCCACACCTTACACACACAACAAACAGAGGGGAACCCATCCCAGTGGAAACCAATGTATGTGTTGGCCTAAGAATATTAGCAACAGGTACCTTCCATAGACCAACTGGTGATATGTTGGGGATTTCACAGGCATCAGCATGCAGGGTACTGCACCAGTTCCTGAATGCCAGGTCAGCACATGTCAGTGATCATGTATATTTCCCCAATTCTCGTGAGGTATTGGCCAGCAATATGCGTCTCTTCCATCAAATAGCGGAATACCCTGAGGTAGTAGGTGCAATTGACTGCATGCACATACACATCAAAGCACCAGCTGGTGAGCAGGGTAGGGCCTACATCAACCGCAAGGGCTTCCACTCCATCAACTGCCTGGTCGTGTGTGATGTCCAGGACATAATACTGAATGTGTGTGCTGGATGCCCTGGAAGCTACCATGATTCCCATATCTGGCATCTGATGCAGCTGTACCAGACATTTGCCAATGGGGACATCCCTGACGGTCACCTAATGGGGGTTGCTGGATACGCACTGGAGCCGTGGCTGATGACACCCATCAGAAATGCACACACAACTGAACAAGAACTCCATAATGAGGCACACGCACAAACACAAAATATAATAGAGCGTGTGTTTGGGATGCTCAAGTCATGGTTCCGGTGCCTGGACACATTCGGTGGAGCCTTGCAGTACTCACCAACTACATGTACCCAAATTGTCATGGTATGTGCCATGCTACACAATATGATCCTGTGAAAACAGCTGCAGCAGGAACAGCATGGGGCAGGGCCAAACAGCTCCCCACCATTGCCAAGGCCTGCACAGGCACAGCGTGACTCAGAGGAGGAACAACCTGAGCCTGCCCAAGTAGGCAGAAGGAGGCATGCCCAGTATGCCTTGGCAAAGAGGCAACGCATAGCACATACACTGGCTGAGTAGGAACCCTGGAAATTATACCTCTCTCTGTCTCGCACATAAAATAAAAGGGATGCCTAACTTGGCACTACCTGTTTCCAAACATGTATAAGGAGTGTAGTATGTGCATCCAATATAGGCAGCTCTGCAGCACCACCGGAGGCATGATTGCCATGTTTTAAACAATATAAAGCAGTGCTAAGCAGCATTTACCAATATACAGTTTATGTAAACAAAATTGACCGTGCTAACTAGCGCAATGTTGGGCAAGGTTGGACAAAGTTGAGCAATGTCAGGTAAACATGCTCATATTTGCTTTACTGTTCCTTAAGCAATCTGCTCTGGCCAGCATGAAAATAAAAAGCAGTGACAGGGCTCAAACCCAGGATACTGTGCACTATAGTCACAGTACTGAACCACTAAGCCATGATAGCATTTCAGTGGCACAGACACAGCAGGACAATTGTACAGTAATGCAAACACAAAGAAATGCTGTACCATGTCCCTAGAGAGGCATATGGGTAACATCCCCCACTGGTCTATGCAGACAGAGAACATCCGGCCAGGTGGTGTGATGTGGGTTGTGTAGGCTATGAAGTCGCAATCTAATATACATGACATTGGATGCTAGGATCTGTAGCACAGTAGTATGTCTCAAGCCAGTACAATAGGCAACAGTACAGACTGAAATGGTGTACGGTACATAGCAGTGCAGGCATAGTAAATGTGTATGTGTCAGGTGAAACCCTCATCTTATGTACACCCACAGTAACAATCAAGTGTGCCCCTGGGTAGAAATGTACAAAGAATAGCCATCCCCCGTGTATGTAGAAATGTTGATAAGTCTATGCAAAGTGTCTCATGGAAGCCATGCAGGCACAGCATGATCCCTGTTGATCTATGACACAAAGGTGAGCCCTGCTGTAAAGATACAGCTTGACTGTCCATACACATATAGTATAAATGTCTATACTGGGTGTGCTCACACACTCCAACAAATGTATTGGATTTCATTCAGCATCACACTGAAAGATCATACTGGGCATGCTCACACACACAAAAAAAAAAAAAAAAAAAAAATGTCAGGCAACAGCATACTGAAAGGTCATACAAGCAAATGTCAGGCAACAACATACTGAAAGGTCATACTGGGCATGCTCACACACTTATGCCAAATACAGAGGTGATAATAAGGGATCTATGGACAAATGTGGATAGACATCTCTACTTCCAGAAACACATTCACAAAGTTGTCAGAAAATCATGCTATGTGTTCACATAAACTGCCAATGTCTGTGCATGTAGGTCAAAGGAGGTTCCCAGTACTCATCAGTCCCGTCAGAGAGTACCACAACACACTTGCGATGAATCAGACTAGGCACGTTCAACAGCCAGAAAGACCACTGAAGTACCCTAACAAGAGGATTACTGGCCTTAAACAGTTGCCCCATGCAACAAGACTGAATGTAACCCGATCTGTACTCTGTTGCATACTGTCTACTCAGGAGATCTCTGCCCAACAGACAGGTCCATGTCATGGTTACACTCAGATCTGTACTGAGTTACAGCTCAATGGCACTAAATATACAGACCCAACTGATATTGCCAACATCCTGGTAGATAGGATCACTGTTAACTGTACCCCCCCCCACCCATGAAAGAGCATACCTCTATAATGGAAGACTGCAAAGTTGCTGTAATCACGGCTGCACAGGTAAAAAACACTCTCCAAAGCCAGTATCAACAGCAGCCATGGGGTCAGATAACTTCACAGGCTGTGTTCCACACAAACCACAGAACGAACAGGCACCACAACGACGTACCATGTGCAGTCATAGCCTCACCTCATGCTTTGTCCCTATTGAATGGTGCACAGTGACGGTTATCCCACTACACAAGGGTGGAGACACCACGGACCCTAGGAAATAGCGCCCCATTAGCCTGAATGGCACGCTCTCCAAGGTCATGGAATGTATCATCATACAACATATAAACAATTACATTTGTAATCCCCAAACCCTGAACCACAACCATGTTGGGTTTGTAAAATGCAGATCATGTCACCTAAACCTGATAGATGACATTGAAGCCATCAACAGAACCGTCAACAAGGGTAAGGTGGTTCACACAGCCTATGTTGATCCTGCCTCGGCTTACAACACCACCCCGCACTCTGGAAATATAGATAAACCCACTAAACTAGGTATAAATTGCTATGTCACAAGATGGGTTGCCAACAGGCTTACTGACAGAACACACACTGTGAAAGTAGCAGACTCCAAGTATGACTTCTGACCAGAGATGAGTGCAGTACCACAAGGTCCAGTCCTGTGTCTTGTCCTGTTTAGTATCTACTTCCCTGAAGTAAACTTTAACATGGAAGCTCTGTGGCTACAGAAGTTACCAGAGGACTGAAAACTAGGAGCCATTATTGTAAACACTAAAGATGTGGACATCCTACAAAAGGGCCTCACTGAGACAGATGGCTGTTGTCAAAGCCATGGGCTCTAGCTCAATGGCAAAAGGTGCATTGTCATCCCCTTTGTTAAAACCTCTGTAGCCAAGAACTACAACATAGGCGGTAGTATACTTAACACTGAAAGTGTGACAAGGGACCTTGGGTCACAGTTGTACACTGGACACAAGTGCTGTAATCACATCCCCACAGTAGTCAGGAAACCCTGCTATGTTGCACACCTCATCACAAAATGTGTCTCATGCAGGATAGAAGAGGACATTGTTCCACACTACTCCTCACTCACTAGAACTATAATAGAGTACAACGCCACTTTTGCTATGTACCTCACAAGACAACTACAACAACTGTTTTGCCTGCAGCAATACCTCACAAAGAGCATTAGCAGCCAGAAATACATGCCATACACAGACCATCTCAAAATGCTCCATCTGTACTCCCTTGCATATCACCTACTCAGATGTGTTCACTGCCTGACATACAAAGTTATGTTAAACGCAGAGCTGTTGGACATGCTCCACGTAAAACACTCACAATCCCCCTGACCTTTGGACCCAAAACCATGAGTGAAATACAAAAGGAAGGGGTGTACCCATTTACCATATGGATACCCACACCTTCAGGTTAGTGGCACAGCATGAGGCCTTGGAGACCATGCAAGTGCAACTAACATTGGGAAAAGATGCTCATCAGATTGTAGCCTGCTACAGATCATCTACCTTGTCACAGGAACCTCACTCAGTATTCCTGAGAACAGTGGAAAATATAGAGGTCCTATCAAACACCATTATATGAGGTGATTACAACTACCCAAACAGTGAGTGTGAGAATTATTTGTGTACAACGTCCTTTGCCCATTGTTTCCTAGAGTTTAAAAGCTCTAACACCCTGGAACAGCTGGTCACCATGCCCACTAAAGGTGACACCATACTAGACATGATCATCACCAACATTGGGTACCAGTGTTCCACAACAGAGATAAAGCCCTTGCTGGTAATATCAGATCATACAGTCACCACACTGGACATCCACATCCTGCCCCCTCACCCAGTCAATGAAACCACCATGAAGACATTTTCAAAAGCAAACTGCACATGTCCCAAGACAAAAGTAAACAGTTCAAAAGACCTCTTGCTGTAGGATAATGGTATACAATCTGCCAAATCAGTTACAAGTGAATCCTATGAGCATCTACAGGGATGCATGGATCGAGACATCACAAATAAAACCAAGATGCACTTCTACAAAAATAAGAAAACAATCTGGTGGTCATTGCCCATAAATAAGCTAGACAACAGAAGGAGGAAACTAACACCTGATAGAGCCAACTTCACTAAAGGAAAGGCATCACTGATCATAATTAGAAAGAAGCAATGATCGCTCATAAAATAATTCAAGGACACTTTCAAAAGACAAATTGCCAAGGACTGTAAGAATTACAACCACAAAGCGTGCGTTAACTATACCACACATGCAGGTGTCAACTTTCAAATATGCTGTCAGCTACTGACAAATGGCAAGGGATACACTGAACCAACTGTCATTGTCCACATCCTGGGGGACAAGTTCAATGCAAACATCCTCCCATCACCCCCAAAAGGGCCTGTGTCCATCACAGAAGGATGCAGAGCCCCAGATATCATGGACATGCAGGTAAGGACAGCCCTCTCCAAAGCCAAGAACAAAGCATCAATGGGACTGGATGGTGCCCAGGCTGCATCTTACACTAGGCACAAAAGGAACCTCACCCTCACCTACATTCACTGGCCAGACTCGATCGTACCACAGGGCATGTACCCAAAGAATGACATACACCAACAGTCATCCAGCCCCACAAAGGGGGTGCCACAACAGAACCTGGAAACCATTGCCCTATATGTCTACTCAGCCTGGTCTACAAAGCTATTGAGCAAATTGTCATGGAACCCATAAACAGTGACATGTGGGACCTCCAGACACAGGACTCTACACAACCCCACCTTGTTGAAGGAAGACCCTGCCTCCTAAACATAGTTGACTTACTACAAACAGTTACCAAGGACATAGATGGAGGTGAAAGTAGTCCACACAGCCTACCTGGACTTCACTAAGGACTCTTTACAGCATTCCCCACTCTGTCTTCATGGACACACTTACCAGCCTGAACATAAACAGCCATGTCACAGGATGTGTGGCCAAGTGGCTCACAGATCAAACACACATGTTCAGAGTTGTGGGTGCCATGTCCGACTCTAAGACAGTCACAAATGGCATCCCACAGGTCCTGGTCCTGGGATCCCACCTGTTCACTAGACACTGCTCAGAGGTACAGGCAAGCATGGGAGGAGTATGGCTGAACAGGCTTGCAGATGACTGCTAACTGTGGTCCATAATCGACTGTATGGCTGACACACACATCCTCCAGAAGGGGCTTACAGAGACAGATACCTGTTGTCAAAACAATGCCCCAAGAAGAATGGCAAAGAATGCATGCTCATCCCCTTTGGTTAAAACAAAGTGCAAACAAATTACCACATAGGTGGCACTCCAGTATGTACGGAGAAAGTCATGAAGGCCCTGGGGACACAGTTAGATAGTACACTCTTCTTCGATGATCACATGGCCAAAGTGTTTAGACACACCTTCTATGTAGCCCACCCAATGTCACCTAATGTAACCCACTTTGTACAGTCTGATGATGTCACCAACCTACAAATATACCTGTGGAAAGTAGAACTCACAGTAATGTGTATAGCATGTCATGTAAATGCATACTCCTGTAGTATCATAAACCAGTTAGGTAGGGGTTTGAATCCTGCACTTGACAAGTGTGTGTGTGTGTGTGTGTGTTTGTGTGTGTCTGTTTGTGTGTGATCTCCTTGCAGAGGAGCAACCTTTTTGGAGAGTACTCATACATCTTAAAAGTGGTATACTAATCTTTGTCAGGTCTGATGATGTCACCATCCTTCAAACATACCTATGGAAAAGAGAACTCACAGTAATGTGTATAGTGCATCATGTAAATGCGTACTCCTGTAGGATCATAAACCACTTAGGTAGGAGTTTGAATCCTGCACTTGACAAGTGTGTGTGTGTGTCTGTTTGTGTGTGATCTCCTTGGAGAGGAGCAACCTTTTTGGAGAGTACGCATACACCTTAAAAGTGTTATACTAATCTTTGTCAGGTCTGATGATGTCACCATCCTTCAAACATACCTGTGGAAAAGAGAACTCACAGTAATGTGTATAGCGTGTCATGTAAATGCGTACTCCTGTAGTATAATAAACCAGTTAGGTAGGGGTTTGAATCCTGCACTTGACAAGTGTGTGTGTGTGTGTGTTTGTGTATGATCTCCTTGCAGAGGAGCAACCTTTTTGGAAAGTACTCATACACCTTAAAAGTGGTATATTATTCTTTGTCAGGTCTGATGATGTCACCATCCTTCAAACATACCTGTGGAAAAGAGAACTCACAGTAATGTGTATAGTGCGTTGTGTAAATGCATACTCCTGTAGTATAAACCAGTTAGGTAGGGGTTTGAATCCTGCATTTGACAAGTGTGTGTGTGTGTGTCTGTTTGTGTGTGACCTCCTTGCAGAGGAGCAACCTTTTTGGAGAGTACTCACACACCTTAAAAGTGGTATAATAATCTTTGTCAGGTCTGATGATGTCACCATCCTTTAAATATACCTGTGGAAAAGAGGACTCACAGTAATGTGTGCAGCGCATCGTGTAAATGTGTACTCCTGTAGTATCATAAACTAGTTAGGTAGGGGTTTGAATCCTGCACTTGACACCTGTGTGTTTGACTGTAATAACCTTAGAGAGGAGAAACCTATTTGTAGAGTAGTAGAACAGCTTACAAGTGGTATATTTATCTTTGTTAAGTCTGAAGATGTCACCATCTTACAAATATACCTGTGGAAAAGAGTCATCCCAGTAATGTGTATAGCACGCCGTATTAATGCATACTGCTCTAGTTTCATGAAGTAGTTAGCTAGGGGTTTGAATCCTGCACTCGGTGAGTGTGTGTGCTCTGTGTGTGTAGCACTGTTGGTCAATGTGTAGTGGGTTTTGCTTTTACTACTGTATGACATCTCAGTATGCATTGCACATGTGAGGTAGCTGTGTGGCAAATACATATACGTACATGTTACCTCAATTATTGCATGTGTGTGAACCATGCTGTCTCCAAGGACACGCATGTCATCTATGCCAGACTGTGCTGCTGCTTCCCAGACCTTAGGTCACATCTGTATGTTTGTGACAAGGCCAGCCACTGCAATGATCCCTGGCCTAGGTCATCCATGTCACACACACACTCATTACGGTTACTATTCATTTGTGTGAGTGAGGGTTTATGGCCGAGGTATATGTTAGACCGGTTCTAACGCAGCAAAGTCTGTCAATGATGGCTATTCATGATAAGTGTACAACAACCTTTGTGGATATGCATGCAAACCCCTTATTGCTTATGTGATCCACCGAGGTATTTCAAAATACCTTAGGAAATGTGATTATCAAAGGAGAGATGACTTAACACTTGGTTGCATGTACACATCAGTACCTGTTCATCATGTTGGTGGCTACTACCTATGTGGTACTGTGGGGATACTATATTCCGTAAAGATGGATGACTATGCTTAGTTTGGAAAATAGATTTACAGCATGATTTTAACAACAGTTATCTGTCTGTTTGGTACCCTTGTGGAGGATGTGTGTCATCTGAAGAATGCATTATAGGCCACAGTATGCATTACCAGATGTGGACGGACATATCCCTACTGTGATTGCTTGTACCTAAGAGAGCTATATGCCAAACAGGAGTAGTCTCAGTAATGGCTGCAGGTGAATACCACTGGTTACTAGCATAGTATAGTACCTGAAGGATGCAAATTTTGCTGTGTGTCCTATAGCTGTGTGTCAGTTGTGAAGACATCATCTAACAATTGGTTATGGTCAGGCTGTTGAAGTTATGTATACTACCAGAATGCAGAACAATGCCAGATAGTAACAGTATCACCCACAGCACAGTGTCAAACCATGTCATACACACATGTGTAGTCAGGTTCCGAAATGTGTGTAGTACAATGCTTATTGTACAATGCTTATTGGCCACCAATCAAAACTATGTAGCGTTACTGTGTAATACAGGGCATGTCTCCCTGCCCATGTGTCCACTATGCACGTACATGCAGACAGTGCACCTCCACCATGTTTACAGATGTACACCTGCACATTTGTGCTACACACATCCCACACATACTGCCCACTCTCTAACACATGCTGCCAATACTCCACACATCAGCCACGTGGCACATGGGTGGACAATACACTATTTTAACTAACACTGGTGTATACAATACCACAATGACAATCATAGCTTTAATGCATCATGCCTGCTCAGCTACACCTTCAAGCTTATCATTACACTCTACTGTTGACAACATGTTAACATTGCTGTACTGCTATAAAGTCACCCTGTGCATCAGCATCATAGTAGCCTGTCCCTGCATTGATGTTACAAATGACAGGAGGTGGCACAGGTTTCACCATATGCATAGGGTGTGTTGTTGGTTTGCCAGAGGCCTACAGTGAGCCATCCAATCAACATGTGTGTGTGTGTGTGTGTGTGTGTGTGTGTGTGTGTGTGTGTGTGTGTGAGGGGCAGGAGTACTGCTATGGGCCAATGTTGATGTAATGTATGCGGGTATGTGTTAGCCCTAGGTGTCTGGTTCATGTGTGTGTGTGTGTGTGTGTGTGTGTGTGTGTGTGTGTGTGTGTGTGTGTGTGTGTGTGTTGACCTGCACACAGTTCCACCATGTGGCTGCCATATATGGGTATTTGTGGAACAGCCACAGACTGTACCTGCCAGGCTTTACAGATCACCGTCTCTGGCCACGGATACGGTACCTGTGCCTGGCAGGGGTGCTACTGACACTATCTGGTACTAAGCCAGACTGGGTACTATCCCCAGAGGTAGATGGATGTACACTGGATCCAGGTCCCTGCTGGGACTGTCCAGAGCCATGTGGACGTGGTCTTCTAGGATGTTCTGTCGACAGCCCACCCCCAACATTGCTGGGGCTGGTACTGGCACTATGGGAGTGGCTGTGACTTGTGGGATGTCTGTGGTGACTGCCAGCTGCTGATATTGCTGGCATACGTCCATGTCGATGACTCATCCATCCTGCACTGTCCTGACACATGGACATGACATTGCGGAGGACATCTAATGTCTCTCCCCAAAGTCTATCCATGGCCTCAGTGTAATGACGGATGGCACCTGCTCGGTCATGGATACTGTCAATTACAGCAGTGTTATGTGCCCTCTGTGCCCTTAGTCCCTGTCTGGTGTACTGTTCCATATGTGCCTGTGCCTCCATGACAGCCTGGAACATGCGTGACGTGTCATACCTGTGGCACATCTGCCAGTGGCATGATGAGCAGCAGTGCTCCGGTGAGAACCCCTGGACATCCGCCTATGTGGTACCCTTCCAGACATCTGGGTATGGCTGCTGTGTTGGGATGCATGTGCCATGGAAACCACACTGTCCTGGCCAATGCTGACTGTATGCTGTCCGTCCCTCAGCTAAGGGCATTGGTGATGGATGTATTGGCAGTATGACTGTATGCATGGATGGGGTGGACACTTGTGTACTGTCGACTGGCGGCCCAGTGACAGACCCTGGCAAACATGCCTGTACCTCAACACACCTATCATCATCATCACTATTTTGCTCAGTGACATTGGTTTCCCTGCTGCATTGAATCAGCCCAGAGTCAGCACCTGTGAGAGGAAGACAGGAAACACACTTTACGACCTGTACATGATGTCGGCACACATGAACACATGCACACATGAACACATGAACACATGCACACATAAACACAAATGCACTCCTCACTAAAACAGACACACACACACACACACACACACACACACACACACACACACACACACACACACACACACACCACCAGCAATCCCGAACATACTCAATAGCGGGTGATGGTGAGGTACAGTATCACAAGGCAAACAGTTATGTCACACATGTCAGCATGCAGGACGTGTGTTGCTCAATGGCATGCAGTGCAGGTGTAGACAGCCCTTGCTAATAACAGTATACATGGCTTTGATGCATGTGTGTTGTTGTTCAGTGCTCGGCCTCACCCTGGAACGCAATGTGTACATGGACACAACATTGCTGTGCAAGTCTTCAAAGCTCTGCAATGTCTTGTGCACCATCACTCACAGGTATACATACCATGGCTGGATGTGTATCCGTGTGTCACATAGATATCCATTTCTGTATAGTGCATCTGTGTCTTTAGCAGATGATTGTGGACACAGGTTTAGCACATGCATGCTATGTATACACACAGGATGAGTGGTGCATGTATACCTGATGGAATACCATTGCTCAACATAACCATTGTACAGTGGTTATGGTGATTGTAGGACATATAGTGGACATGCCAGTGCCAGCCATGACATGGCATGCTACAACACAACTACAACGTCAAACTTCACACATACACAGTGTGTGTCATGTGACCTATACACTCAATAGCATTACATGACATATATGTGTCACTTTGTACAAATGGTGATTGCTATGCATAACGTGTATCAGTGCATATGTTTGCACACACACAACACTGAGGTGCATAGCAGTTAATGCTATGTGTGGTACTGTGGTCACTGTAACTGGATGGTGTGTAGTACCATAAGCCATCATCATGCAGCATCACGTGGTCACTCAAGGCTACTAATGTGTGCCAGACCGGCACATACCATGCTGTACTGGAACTGCAGTACCATGGCTACATTCACCATTTCACAGCCACTTATTACATGGATTTGTAAGGTGCCCAATAGGGAGCATTGCCTAACATGAATGTGTTGCATGTTGGAGAGTGTCGCACTGCCCCATCATAGGCCTCTACCCCTTAGGTATATTATGTGTGCTGTGTGGATGACATTTGGGATACTGAGTGTGACCTTACAGCGTGTGTCTGAATATGCCATGTGTAGCATATTAACATGTACTGCGTATGACGGAGTTGTGTATGTTGTGTGCATGTATATCGACTGCCTATCCAATGTCCACTATAGTGTAGCCACAATTGTTTGGGATGCTCTGTATATTGCATGTGTTTGAGGCAGCTACTCATGTTACTGAGATGTGCATAGTCTCACAGCAAACATGCACAGCATGCATTATGCATAGGTGTGTTACATGTGTACATGGCCTACACCTCACCTATGTCATGCACATTTTATTAGCAATATTAAATGTAGAACACACTCACCAGCATGGGTCTACTGCCTTGCTGTCACACCAGAGGGACCTACAAGGATATGAAAAAGTTTGTCAATGGCAACAACTGTGGCATTGCTACTGTAGCTTTGCAATCTTACAGTAGCACAATGGTTGATGGTCACAGGCCTACACATCATGTTTTAAAGTTAACAGTATTGAACAACACCAGGCTCCACATCTTCTAACTACACAGTACACATCTCATATATGCATGATCTAACAATTGAAGTAACAGTAGTCTACAGATATACCAACTTACCTGCACGGTCCATGTGAACCTGCTGGGGGGCTCCGGCCTCCATGATGATGCATGTGTGCTGCTGTTGTTGTTGTTGGCTGGGAGTCCCCAGGCTCAGGAGCAGCTCCTCCACTCTGGTGAGGGGGGGATGGGTTGCAACCCCACCACCTGTGGCAAGCTGTTGCCTACGGACATCAGATGCACGCTGCCGGACATGTCTTAGTAAATCACTGCAGTGATGTTGTACCTGCTCATAAGGCCAGTTATGCATGCCTATGTCATTTATCCTATGGACAAAATCTTGCCACAGCACAGTCCGCTCATGCTGGTCCTGGCTGGTTCTTGAAAACAGCAGGGTGTACTATTCTATCAGACAGTTGGTCAGTATCTCATCCTCTGCACGGCTGTAGGCAGGATTGTGATGGTGGGACATGGCCCTGGAAGACAAGAAAACAATATGTGTGAGCAAGTCATGTGGCACACAACATTCAACAGTACAGATATCACTGAACTGCCATAAATAGCAAACTATTGTCTGTCAGAGGATAACCACTTTCAATACCACATATCAGTGCTCAACCCACAACTGCCTGACACTGCCTGACACACTCTATATATTAAAACATTTTCTGCACAGCAACAGAGATAAACCACTATGTAAGACTATGCAACAGTACATGGCACACTGTATGCGACACAATGCACCACCTAGCTAAAGTAGGTATATATCCAGCTAATGCATAACAAAATATGTAATCCATTGCAATGATTGTAAAGTCCAGTTACAGTATTACCAGTATGCCACACTAGTTGTTGATGGGAAACCCCTGCCTACAATATGTGCACATTTGTGAATATAGGAGGCATACTGCTGTACTAGACTATACATGTTGATAGATAGACACTTATATCCTGTAACACACATATGACTGGGGCATGTTACAGGCATACCCACACACACATCAGACATACATACAGGACACAGAGGTATGGCAACCCATATGAGCTTTACGTGTGTACCATACAGCACTGTGTGTCAGTACTTACACACCCTTATGCCTGAAGTATGTAATCTGTGAGGACTGCAGGGAACACACAGGACAGTGTTTCCAAGCAATGTGGACATACACCATACTGTGCTCTTTATGCCTACAGCTTCAGGTAGAACTACAGTTCATACAGGGGTTTGATTCACCAGCAGTACCAATCAATGAGCATACATGTATTGCTTTATCCTCCAATGGCACACCCCAGTTAACACAAAGGGACTACATTGGACCGTATGCCATATTGCTTTTCTGGCTAGCAATAGCATACACATCTTTTGCTGGGATCACAGCTAGGACACATAATTCCATGACAGAAACAATTTCCCACTAAGCTATTCCACATATACACAACTGTGACACATTCACCAACACATTCACCATCACACTCAGTCAACCTCACACAGCAATTATTGCAACAAGTACATGTGGATGTGTATTGGTTCATAGGTAGGTTATAGGCTATTGGCCCTAGGGCCTATCAAAGCCTAGCCAGATGGTACCCTGGCCTTTGACACCCAAGTAATTTAGTTCCCTGTGTCCCTGTCAAGCAGAGCCACAGAGGTGATTGCTGGGGTGTAATTCCTATCTCACATCCAATCATCAAGACTATTCATGATGAGTGCTACTGAGGAGCTTTGTTTGCTATTGCTAGGTAGTTTATTCTACAGTATGGGATGTCTCAGTATAGGAATCTATCCATCCAGCATGTTCTGTCAATTGTGGTGACAAGATTTCTGTCCATAGAGCGTGCAGCTCATAGGGATAGTGATCTGTTTACGTGGAGCATGTCCAACAGCTCTGGGTTTGACATAGCTTTGTATGTTAGACAGGGGTCACCTCTGGGTTTCCAGTATGCAACACAGTATAGCTGTGGTTTGGTGAGACGGTATGCATAGGGCACCTGTTTGAGGACAGTATTACTCTTTGTGAGATATGTCTGTGGCCTTTCCAGTTGCTGTAGATGTCATGTGAGGTACATACCAGAAGGGGCATTGTACTTTATAGTGGGTTTTGTGAGTGATGAGTAGAGGGGAACACTGACCTCTTTTTCCCAGGATGACACAGCTTTTGTGATGATGTGTGCCATGTAGACAGATTACATGACTAGTGTGGCACTGTGATTATCAAGGGTGAGACTACTGTCCACCTGTGTCTCATGGTCTCTTATCACACTGTCAGTGTTAAGTCGACTACCACCTATGTGGTAGTCCATGGGTACAGAGTTGTTAGCATAAGGGATGTGAATGTATTTCAGACATTGAGCTTGAGGCCATGGCTTTGTCACCAGACATCTGTCGCAGTAAATGTGACTCTGTCTCTCCCTGCCCCTGTATATATACATGTATACATAATTATATATATATATATATATATATATATATATATATATATATATATATATATATGTGTGTGTGTGTGTGTGTGTATATACACATACATATAAACATCCATTGGTGTACATATAGATATACATATAGGCACATATACAGTCCAACTTTCATGGTGGGAATGTCAATTATGCAAAGTATGGGAGGTATACAGTTATGTAATGATATTGCACAGTCTTGTGCGGAATGCATTGAAGGTGTTCTCAGCCCATGTGGCTTTAGCAGGCCTCAGTGGCTGCTACACTGCAAACCTAACAAATCACACACACACAGCATTTAACCACCACATGTCATATACCAGCAAACAGCCATTGTCCACACTACTGTACAGAAAACAGATGACATGGTTCAGATGTTTGACATTTAATGCTGAGCTACATATATCACAGTTATGTCCCACTGCACACAGCTACACACTGATTTGTCCATGGCAGTAGTTATGCAGGGCATCTGTGCAAAGATATGTACTGCTGCCACATATTGATGTTTCAAAGTATGTAAGGTTGTCTTAAAATACATCTACTACATGCCAGTAAATACATGTATGTTACATACCTTTCCTTTGTATGTGTTTGTAGTTTTCACTTTGCTGTATCTTTTGCTTAATTTCAGATTTTTTTTCCACTGGTGTGGGTGGGGGTGTCCATCTCTCTCTCTCTCTCTCTCTCAGCATCTGCAATGGGATGATTGCATCTGTGGCCAGCAGATACAGCCTGCTTTTATAGGTATCTGCACATGTACATGTGATGGCTTCTGCACCACATGATGGCAACCATTTGGTAATTGCATGCAGCTTGCTGTGTGGTAATTGCAGTACTCACTGTCATAGTAACCCAGTGCTATATATTGCTATGTCAGGTAGGTGTAGCCCTTTCAGCTTTCCAAAGTGGGTCCCATTCTTGTTTGCTGTAGACACCATTGTGTAAGTCAGAAGGTTAGTATACTTCTTATATGTGAAGCTAGGGGTGTAGCCAGTGATTTAAATGTTGTACTCAGACCTGAATGTTGCCACTTCCACTACACAGTTGTCAGTGTAGAATTGTAATCACCCCTACAAATACTAATGCAAGATACATGGGTGTATGTATTTTCTTTTCTACTTATACAGTTAACTGTCATACAAAAGTAGTTATTGAGATGTATTAATTTGGCACATGAACTGTTTGTGAACTGCTATACTGTGAATATTAATTTACCCACTTTGGAACAGTTTCTGTTTTTTTAGTGTTGACATTAGCACAGGCTGCTCAAGAAAACTGGACAAATTTCAGTACTGAGTATGCCTACCTACATCATTGGTAGACCCTGAACACACAGGTTTATTGTACATTTTGGTAGGGGTGCAGAAAGACAGAGAGCATTATGTATTGATGTGTGAACTGTATCTTGCTGGACTTAAAGGGTTGCTGTGTACCTGTTAGTTTACCAAGGCAAGTAGTCTGTCTGCGTAGCTCCCAACTGTGGACCTATCCAGATGGTAGCCAAAGGTTAGCCTGTTATTCTTTGTCTGTGCACCACACCGGTCTTTTCAGCACTGGAACAATGGCATTGTCACAGCTGGTTGCTACCAGTACATGGCTACATCACTTGATATTATGCTTCTGTAACTCCTTCCAAAGCTATTTGCACAGTGTGTAACAGCAGAATAGCTGATATGCCTGTGTGTTTCTGCCTCTGCCAGGCCTCTCAAACACTCAGGTACATATTTGAAGAGACTCAGGGAAAAGTAGGTAGAAGTGAGGTACACCTTTACAGTATTAGAGACATTACGTTGGGACTTGGAGAGAACCAGAGCATATGGATTAATACACATTTCCTGAAGTGCAAGTGGTGCCCAACTCTTACTTATTATCATTATTCATTAAGTGTAATTCACCGCCTTTCTGCCCTACGTGTCCAACTCTTACTTATCATTATTCATTAAGTGTAATTCACCACCTTTCTGCCCAACGTGTCCAACTCTTATTATCATTATTCATTAAGTGTAATTCACCACCTTTCTGCCCAACGTGTCCAACTCTTACTTATTATCATTATTCATTAAGTGTAATTCACCACCTTTCTGTCTAACGTCAGTAGCTTTCAGAGGGATTCAGAGTGACACAGCTAAAACCTGTCTCACAATCAGGGACATGCCTGAAAGTTAGTCACAGTTGCGAAGTATGGCCTCTGCCCTAATCAGATATGCTAGTGTTTGTCCTACTATGATACTGTATGGGGGTTGTAAAGTGTTGCTGTAACATTATTTCCTGCTAGTATGGCTGGTTCTCTTTTCACAGTCATGTAATGTAAGTCCACAAGAATTGCTGGTAAGGATCCACAGAACAGGATTTGTGTTATGGCATTCCTATTTGTCCTTTACATTCACTCATTCTGATGCATGATATATTGATTGCAGCACCAATTTGTTGTATGTTTACCATGGCTCAGTTTTACTTCATGCAGTCTAGTGTGTACAAGTTCTGGGGTTCGAGACTGACAGAAGTATTTTATTTTGCTGCTGAGCAGAACAAGGGCCCTGACATACAGTATGACTAAGGCACTTTTAAGCAGTTTTAAGTGGGTTTGCATGGGTTTGCACGAAGCTTAGCAATACTTAGCTAAGCTTACACTCATGCCAACCCACTAACTACTGCTTAACAGTGCTTACTCCCACTAACCCCCACACTCATTTCTTTGAAAGAAAAGAAAAGAAAATGAGGAGATAGGAAAGTGGTGAAAAAGGGGCACAGAGAGGGAAAGACAGTAGGGAAAACAGCTCAGGATGTGCAGGATGGGTGTAGGGAAGGTACATAGCTGCCCATTACTTTAACAGCAACAGCTGTGCATATACTAATAATTTGGATGGGAATTTGAAACCTTCCACCCCTGAGAGAGGGGTGAGGACAATGAAGTATGTTGTACTGCCAATTAAATTTCAGTTTATGTGTCAAGCAGACATGTATGCAAAATGGGCAGCTATGTATGGGGCGTAATTTTTTGTGGGAGCAGATTGCCCCTTTTTTTTCAGGTGAGAGTGGAATGTGGGGTAGGGGAAGTAGGTATATTTGGGGAAGTAGGTTGGGGACGTAAACAGACAAGACAAACAAGACACATACAGGGGCAGAATATGACACATGGGGTGGGTGAACACCATTGACGGGGAAGGGTGTTTGGAAATCGCAAGCCCATGAGCCCACAGATGGCAACAGTGGAACTGAGATCCCCACCCATGGGCAGTCACCACTGCACCTTCACAGCCTGAAGCATGGCTGTGCTGGTGGCTGCATAGGAGGGGCAGGCTCACCCATGAGTCACACCACTCTTGCAACGAGCTGGCGTAGAGGATCAGAGACTGAAAGCTCGATCTCTCTACGCACCACAGCCCAGACCGTTCGGAGGGTGATAGGTGGTCCTCCTCCGGCCACGCTTGCATGGGGGGTATGAGCCCCATCCTCTGCAGCACTTCCACCCGAAGGTGGCACAGGACCAACGGAGGAGGAGGTCCCGGGCTGGGCACCGGACTGCTGGTGCCAGGTCCCATCGCCAGCTGAGGTGGGACAGGTGGGTCCGCTGGGACCGGCCTTCCCATACGTTCTATGTTTAGGAGGGTTTAATGACAATATGGGTTAGTAATAGCCAACAGCATTCCAATTTAGTTGTAACAGCATATAGTAGTATTCCCATTAACCCAAAACACCAGCATTCCAACAGTTGAACAGCAAGCATAAAACATGCATATATAGAACAACAGTGGATATTCCAACAGCATGCATGATTGATTGGTGGCAACAGGCCACCAGGATTGTGGTATGTGAACAGGGCACATGCATCAAAGTAAATGCAGATATTTATCAAATAATAGGACACGTGTCCCAAAAAATGTTATGAGATTAGACATACCCATTAAGGTGTGGAATTGCATTATTTACGCACATACAGTAGGGTGTAAAAAGATACTTCCATTAAAAACTTATATATACTTCTAGTTTACACTACATTCCTATTGACTGTGGTTATATATCCCCTACATGTATTATTACACTGGGCAAGGTCTGTTAAATTTTAAAATGGGTTTTGCTAGCTCTTGATATACCTGACCTGTATCTGACATACAAACTGTTCTGGATGCAGATGTTACTGCTACATATTTATATATTTCATTTATATTTATATATCTACATGTCTGCATGTGTTCAGGTGACATTATTAGGTATATGTTGACAGCACCCTACATTTCTAGCAGCACATTGACATTTCTGGGGAACAGAATAACAAGCTACTCATGTGCCAGATTAACCTGTACATGCCGGCCATGAACTAACAGTTGAGGACTGTATATATGCCTAACAGCTACTGGCACTCCCTTCCTCCACTTTATATGGGCCTACCATGTGTGGGTTGACTGCACTTACTACAACAGTACTATTTCTATAATGCAAGGGTACAACAACATACTGAAGTAAGTGACATGGACACACTACAGGAATTATACCTTTATTAATTACATTACACACTTTTCTAGTGGCTCTCTCATTTATTTGATATATCAGTGCATGCAGAGTTCTTTTATTCAATACATATTATACCTTTATTAATGGGTTACAACACCTTTTCATGCTGTCTCACTTATTTTATATAACAGTACATGCAGAGAAGTTATTCACCACTCATTATACCTTTATTAATGGGTTACAACACTCTTTTTCAGGCTCTCTCACTTCTTTTATATGACAACACATGCAGAATAATTACTAACCTGCCTGGTGGCACAGCCTTAGAAGCCTATCTGCATAGGCTTGCTGATTCACAGCATGAACACCTGCAGCTGTGAAGTAAATGAAGGGATATTGAGACATACCCATCCATAACACGGACTACTATAGCAGTTCTTACATACTTCATTCCATGACTACATACTCAGTAGTGGGGCATTTGCCATTTGATGGGCTTCCTGTAGCCACTGGTTCAGTTGGTCCTCCTTGCATCTCTTCAGGTCTGAAAAGTGGTGTCTGACCTGCTCACCATTCCAAGGGATGCCTGTGGCACTGGTGAGATCATGTGCTAGATGGTTCCAGGCTTCCACTTTGTACTCTGTGCCCTGAAACTGGCCCTGCAGGAGTCTTGCATCATGATGATGGATGAGGAGCCAAACCATTACTTTTGACTCCTCAATGCCCCACCGTTGCGCTTGTAAACGAAAGCCCTCTCCAACACCGGCCATACTGTCTGCAGGTGGGAGCTACAACCAGTTATGGCAATTATTCCCGCCTATGGAGCTTAAATATGCCTCATTTCCCGCACTTATTTCTGATTGGCCGGTTTTGAAAATTCTCAGCTAAGAGCAAACCTGCTTAGCAATGTGTAAACTTTCATTGATATATATATATATATATATATATATATATATATATATATATATATATATGGGTGTGTTGGAAATGCATCCATATTTAAAGCTGTCATGGCTTAGTGGTTTAGTACTGTGATTATGGTGCACAGTATCCCAAGTTCAAGGCCTGCCATTGCTTTTTATTTTACTACTGGCCAGACCGGCTTGGAGGTGTGGCTGTGGTTAGCCGACTTTGCTCAGCTTTACCCAACGTTGCTCAACATTGCTCTATGCTGCCCGACGTTGCGCTAGTTATTGCAGTGCGCAGCTCTGCGCAAACATTTTTGGTTTGCGCTAGTTGGTGCGATGCGCAGCTCCATGCAAAACTATTGCGCTAGTTATAGCAGTGCTCAGCTATGAGCAATTGTACTTAACTGTGCTTACTACAAGTAAGCTTTGCTTGGTAGTGCTTTACATTGGTTAAGATACGTTACTTATGCATTTATCAGAATGCATGACCATTCCACATATATATATATATATATATATATATATATATATATATATATATATCTCAAATATCACAAACACATAGGCCATTTCAATACATTTTACTGAGATTTAAAAGGTAAATGTCAGGTATTCTATTTATGCACACATTTCCGACAGAAAATAGGTAGGGGAGTGGCGGTACTCGAACCGGGAATGCCTCCTCTTTGTGCGAGGGCTCTACCACTATGCTAATGTTATTTGGCTTAATTTGCATATAAATATTTTATTATCTTCTTCGATGTCTATACTGCTACCTGCAGCTAAGCAATGGGCAAACCCACGCAAATACGGGCAGCTATATCGGGAATAATAAAAAAAAAAAAAGGAAACTTTTACATTTTAAAATAGTACAGGGATTTAGAATGTGGGGGAGTGTAGTGTTGGGTATGTGGACATTTGAGCGTACTCACTCATTTCTGTTGATATTTGCAGTTTAGGCATTTAAAGGGGCGTGGATATTTGGACTGCTCGACAGCCTCACATGCCCCCTGCAGTCGTGCACACTCCGTGTAAGCCTTAGAGTTGAGTCAGCGTGCCCTCATGAATATGCATGATGCGCTGACATCAAACCCTTACACTGCAGTTTCCGTGTAAGACTTAGTCTTACACAAAGGATTAGTGAATCCCAGCCGTAGTCTCTGTGTATTTATGAAACTACATGTGACGAAAATTTTCTTTTAGAATTATTTTTTCTTGTATAAATTTGAAGTTACTACAAAGTTCTAAAAGAGTGCTAATATCACTTAGCCATCCCAGGCTGTGCCCTTAGGGAAAGAAATCTTGTAAGTGAAGTAACTTTTATTCCACTGTTCAAACAACTGTTAGAACAAAGATTTCTGTTTACAGAGTATTTTATACAACAGATGAATAGCTCCAAAAAATGCTGCTATTAATTGCAACATGGCAATATACTTAACTTTCAGTCAAGAAAATTTCTCAGTTAAAAATATAATTCTAGATATTTGGAGACAGTATAGTATTAGTAAAGAGTGCTTCAGGCAGTTAGAGATGGTCCTAGGTTTGTTAGCATGACAGGGTAAACATTAAAAAAAATTGTAAGATGAAAACAAAACAAACATGGATACTAGCAACAAAAAAGGTTAAGTGTTTCATTTGTTTGACTTGTGTGTACATTAATGATGGTCCACATAAATTTTGTGCCAGCAAATCAAGGACTTATGCGTCACCTGATTTGTTTTTCCTGTAGTTTGTAGTTCATAGCTTCCATGGCAGTATGTTTGGTTTCTGACAGTTTTTACATAGGCAAAACTAATATATAATGTTAAAAGAAAGGATTAAAGGGCATGTACTGCTATTAAAAACAATGACATTCTAAATACACTGCATAGACATTCCACCAAGTGCTCCATTTCCAAATATTCAAGTTAAATGAGTCAGATCACACATAATACAAAATTAGAGGTGGTTGCAGGGTGGGTTATTCAAAATATTTAGGTTCATAGGTAGGTACTAGGCTATTGGCCCTAGGGCCTATATAAGCCTAGTCAAATGCTACCCTGGCTTTTGCCACCAAAGAAAATTATTTTCCTGTGCCCCTGTCAAGCAAAGACACAAAAGTGATCCCCGGGGTGAATTTCCTATCTCCCATCCAATCATCAAGATTTTCCTTGAAGAGTGCTAATGAGGAGCTTTGTTTGATATAGATAGAGAGAAAAATTGCAATAGATTCAAAAGACAATCATAAGGCCTTCTTCAGCTATGTTAGAAACCTGGGTGGAAACTCTCAGATATGTGCAGAATTAGTCCAAAATGATACAAAAATCACTGAACCCACAGACATTGCCAACATACCGGCAGACAGGTTCAGTGCAAACTTCACCCCCCCCTCTCTCCCCCAAAAAGAGAGATAACTATCCCAGCGGAGTGTAGCCTCCCAGACATCTCAAATGCAGGTGAAAGCTGCTCTCTAAAGCTAAAAACACAGCATCAATGGGACCGGATGGTGTCCCCGGCTGTGTGCTACATGAACTCAACGAGGAACTAAACCCGCATATAAGGCAGCTGTTTAATCTTAGCCTTACCACAGGATACATGCCCAAGGAGTGGCGTACGGCAACTGTGGTCCCACTCCACAAAGGTGGTGCCTCTACGGACCCTGGTAATTACCGCCCCATAAGCTTAACAAGCCTGGTCTGCAAAGCTATGGAGAGGATCATAATGGAACTCATAAACAAAGACATAGGGGACTTGCAGACATTGGACCCGACCCAGTTTGGCTTTGTCAAGGGCAGATCATGCCTTTTGAACTTGGTTGACTTCTTCGAAACAGTCACCAAGGCCATTGATGAGGAAGGCAGTCCATACAGCCCACGTTGACCTTGCAAAAGCTTCGACACAATACCCACTTGGGTATTATAGAGAAACTTACCAGCTTAAATGTAAACCCATATGTCACAAGATGGGTTGCAAACTGGCTAAAGGACAGAACCCACAGGGTTAGAGTTGCTGGCGCCATGTCAGAGTCCAAGCCGGTCACAAGTGGTGTCCCACAGGGCTCAGTCCTTGGCCCCCTGTTGTTCGGCATCTACTTCTCAGAAGTACAGGCAAACATAGGAGGACTATGGCTGACAAAGTTTGCAGATGACTGCAAACTGGGCGCCATAGTGGAAAGTACATCGGACACAGATATCCTTCAGAGGGGTCTCACAGAAACTGATAACTGGTGCCAGAGTCATGGCCTGAAGTTAAATGCCAAAAAATGTATAGTCATACCCTTCAGGAAAAACAAGGTAACCCCAAGCTACCATATAGGTGGCAATCCATTAAGCACAGAAGAGGTTATCAGGGACCTGGGGACCCAGGTTGACAGTGGCCTTTCTTTTGACACTCACATTGCTAAAGTGGTTAGAAAGACCTTCTACATTGCCCACCTGATCATGAAGGGATTCACATCCAGATCAAGTGAGGTCATTGTTCCCCTGTACTCTTCACTTATCAGACCAATGATCGAGTACAATGCCCCATTCGGGATGTATCTCACCCAACACCAGCAGCAACTGGAGAGACCCCAAAGGTTCCTCACCAAAAGGATAAAGGGACTCCAAAAATCTGTCATATGCTGCCAGACTGAAGAAACTCCAGCTCTATTCAGTCGCATACCGCCTGCTCAGAGGTGACCTGTGCCTGACATACAAGGCCATGTCCAACCCGGAATTAATGGACATGCTCCACCTCAAAAAATCCAAATCTACCAGATCCACTAGAGGAAGTGACTTAAACCTTATCACGGATATAAATAGGACATGCTGGAGGGATAGATTTGTCACCCAGAGACTCCCTATGCTGTGGAATAAAATCCCGGTCCATGTGAGGCAGAGCACCTCGCTGGCTCTGTTCAAGAGAAATCTTGACCGGTGGATGGGAGATCGTAGGTTTACCCCGGGAATCATCTCTGTGTCACTGCTGGACAGAGGCATAACAAACTAATGGGCACAGTATTTTTTAACATAAGGGGTGGCGTAAGCCACAAAACTTTGGGCTAGGCTTATAAATGCCTTAGGGCAGATAGCCTAGTATAAACCTATGAACCTATAGGTAGTTTGTTCTAGAGTACAGGAATCTATCCCTCCAGCATGTTCTGTTTATTGTGGTGACAAGGTTTAAGTCCTTTAGGTAGCTCGGAGGGACTGGAATTTCTTTACGTGAAGCATGCCCAACAGCACTGGGTTTGACATAGCTTTGTATGTTAGGCAGAGACTGCCTCTGAGTAGGCAATATGCGACAGAGTAAAGCTGGAGTTTTTTGAGACAGTCTGCATAGGGGATCTGTCTGAGGCCAGTAATCCTCTTTGTGAGGTATTTCTGTGGCCTTTCCAGTAGTTGTAGATGTCTTGTGAGTTACATACCAAAAGGGGTGTTGTACACTATAATGGGTCTAATAAGTGATGAGTCGAGGGGAACAATGACCTCTTTTTTCCTGGATGAGAATCCTTTTGTGATGAGGTGTGCCACGTAGAGGGATTTCCTGACTACTATGGCAATGTGATTATCAAAAGAGAGACTACTGTCCACCTGTGTCCCAAGGTCTTTTATCACAGTAAATTTTAAATCTAAAATGGAAGACAGCTTTTAAATGTTAAAGCATGTGCCACAATGACTGCATTTTTAAATTGATTCATGTTTGATTCATTTTGTTACCATGTCTTCAGTTTGGAGAAGTCTTTATCCTGAGTGACAAAGCCTGAGATGAAAGCATTTACTTCATGTCTATAGTTTTAGATACATTGTAACGGATGAGCACAGAAGATGTTTTTAGCTGCTGCTTCTTCATCAGTCTCATCTACTTCCAATTATTATTTGGTTCTGTGTTTTATTTTCAAATCTTTGAAGCTGTTGAATGTATTGTACTGGAGAGTGTTATTGCACAGGTAATGCACTGCTGGGGGAACCAAGCACTTTCCATCATATTTCCTCATCATGTGTGTAGATTCTGGATACCAATCAGCTGAGACAAATGACCATAGTGTTTGTATCAGTATATGAAGCAAGTGAGAAAACTTTTGTAATGGGGTGACTCATTCAAAGAAGAAACTGGTGATGCTTGGGGCGGGGTCAGATAGTAAGCTCTAGGTATAATGCTTTTATCTTGCATCCCTACAATGAATATTTCATGTGCTAAGCTGCTGCTATCATGTGCAACCCAAGTATACCCACCGCTCTGGTTGTTCAACATATCATTTTCTTATTGTGTTCATCTTTATCCTTCAGATGATATAAAACTGTGCTATCTGTGCTTTTTCAGACTATACACAATCCCTATCTCCATCACCCTATATAATATACAGTACAGAGCAATGATGTCCAATAAGCCTTTTAATTTCCATACTTCATATGTGGCTCATCTCATAAGTGTTTTCTGTGTTATTGTTCAGTTTCCTATTTTACAGTTTTCTCATACGTTTCACACATTATGAGTGTTCTTAGTTTTCTGAATACCCACCTTCACGTGATATAACAAATATAGGTACTGGATGCATATATCACCATTCACGGCTTGCATTTGAACCTGCCCACTACACCCTATAGTATATGTGCTCTGCCTGTGGAGTGCATTATATACTGTTTGGTCTTTCAAAAGTTGTTCTGCCTGCATTTTTCCATGGCAACATGAGATACATCATGCATGTTTTCAGCTCCCATATGATGAAGTCTGCATTGTCTATATTGGACTTTAAGCTCCCATTGTTTCTTGTGCATCCATTGTATGACATTGCCTTATTGGAAATGCTATGTGGTGTCTAACTGCGCTAGTTATATATCATCTTCCATGCCAAGTATATATGCAGGTGCACCTTTGTCCTTACAGTTGCATGAAACCCACTCTCCAATGGCTCATATTCCTCATGCTTTACTTACATGTAGGAATCATGCATACTGGTGCAATTGATCATAAAGTGCTGTGTATGAGCCTCAGCTGTGCAGTCATGTCAAAACACACTTCCTTTCTTGTCTCTTGCTAACTAACCAGTTTTTTATGTCTTCCATTAAATGAGGTGTTCTCTAATTTACTTACTGCAAAGGACTAGCCTGCTTTTGTCATCTGTGAGACACTACCAAGATCTGTCCTCTCAACAGTGGTCATCTTCATTACCTTCCATGTCTTGGTCATTTTGATTAATGGTAGGTTTCTTTTAGGTACAATTTATTGATGCTGTTGCACTTATACCATTTTCTACCTGTATACATTTAAAATTATTTAAAAGTCTGTTATGTGAAATGTATTCAAAAATAGTTACCGTGTATAAAATTGCTTTATTGTTATATGCATTTTTTTTAATTTTCTTGGCATTTTTGTAAACATAACTGATTAAAACAGCAAAGTAAAATAAAACCTTAACTCTTTGGAACTTGAATAGTCAATATTTCATTTGGTACTAATAGCAGAGAAAGGCATTATGGCATCTTAAAGTTGGACAGATGTGGATATATACGGATTCATGCATATCTATATTTCTCTCTCTCTCTCTCTCGATATATATATATATATATATATATATATATATATAGATATGTGTATATGGACACATACACACACACACACACACACACACACACACACATATATACAGATAATGGAGACACTCAAAAATATATGGCAATCATATGCAGCATGCCTGACTATGATTGCTTACATACAGCTGACTAAACTCTGTAGAGAACTGACTGCCGAGTTCTGAGGTAAATGGATTTCAAAGTATTTGGTTTAGTGAAGAGTGGGGAAAAAGCCCTCCAGTATTATCAGCTACTGACACTAAAAGAGAAGTTTATGAATGAATATACAGGACTGTTCAGACAGAATTTACACACTAATTTAATACAAATCTTATAAATATTGATTATGTCCAACAGTATCAGTTATTAGCATTTTATGAACTGCAGCAGAAGATTCATTAAAAAAACTCAGCTAGATGCAGTGTTGTAAGAGTATAATGAGCGTTTTTTCTTTAAGTATGCTGGTACTCTTGCTATGAAATATAGAAATGTTTTATGTTTACATCTTCATAAGCTTGCTTTAATAGTGCATATCATGTTGATTACACTTTTCACATTATGGAGCCTTACAAAATGTCTAAGATGTAAAGGACACACTGATAATGTGAAAGCAAAGCGACAATATAGAAAAATAAAGAACAGACAATAGCCAGTATGATGAAGCAATACTTTGGGCTACCCTTCCACACTGTTTTCAGAGTAATTTTATTTTTATTTTATATTTAGACCATTTAATATTCTCTGAAGCTGCTTTATGTTCATGCTGCACAAGAAAAAAAATGTAGCAGCAACTTTTAAAGCTGTAAGGGGGAAACAGTATGTTTTTTCATGCATAGCTCTTGGTGAAATTGTTAGGCATATTATGGTTTACCTGAATACAAGTTGTGAAGAAACTGAAAAACTCTGTCATCCGTGATAACATGTCTGGCAGAAGATTTGTGTATATTCTCAGATTACCTTGTATTATATGCCAGCACGTCTAATTGTGAAAATGTAAATAAGCTTTTTAAATGTTGAGTATTTCCCTGTTTTAACATAATGTTTAAAGAATCTGTCAGTGTTATGATGCATTTCTAATTGCGCATATTTGAGAGGGAGATTCTAAAGTACTGTGGAAAATCAGCTAAACATTAGGTGATGTCATTAGAATATTCCTAGTTGCTAGGCAATTATTTGAACAGCTAATTGACAGGAAAAATCTGTTTCAAGCAGCTGGCTGTTATATTTTAAAAATAAGACATTTTACACCATTTAGCTGTGTACTTGGTCAAGTATTAAGCCGTTGTTAAGTGCTGAACAGTTTGTGAAGAGTTGCAGTCAATTACAGTGCTGCTCAGTGATACCTGAAGAAAAGAGAACTCACCAAAACTTTAAGACTGCCTTTGTCTTGCTGTTATATATGGAAGTAGATCAGGGAAAGTATTTTCTATTTAGATTAGGAAAGTTTAGTTATTCAGAATTGTGTAATTAGGAGTTACATTAGGGGCAAACAGAGGTATATAGACCAGTCCCAGGATTATAGAGTGTGTTCCTGTTGTGCTCTTAGGGAAAAACTGTGAAATATTACTCCTGTTTAAGTGACAGTCTCACATTAGAGTCAGTAGTGAGGATTGCAGATCCTTAGTTACTGACCCAGAATAGTAAGGAACTTCACATTTTATTGTTGGCAGTCCAGTGGGATATAACCAGATGTCACGTTTTATTGGTGCCAGTAGTATGGGATTTTTTTAACTGGATTCCAGTAGCCTGTGAGTAGTTGTTATTAAGGTGTGCACTCTTGACAGCCACAAGGTAAACATTCAGAATTTCAATCGACCACAATTGTATTTATTTTTTTAGTTAGATAGTCAGGGATAGCAGGCAATAATGTCAGCAGAATATTTTAGCAAGCTGACAAAGATCCATTTGGATAAGGAGTGTGAAGCCAGAGGACTGGTACATGCCAACCTGAACAAGGAACCAAGGAAGC
The DNA here is from genome assembly GCF_019279795.1 of Protopterus annectens. Lineage (NCBI taxonomy): Eukaryota > Metazoa > Chordata > Ceratodontiformes > Protopteridae > Protopterus > Protopterus annectens. The sequence goes on along the minus strand of NC_056726.1, from coordinate 229,385,910 downwards.
AATGATTTCAGCTTTGATTGCAGCCACACCTCAGACCAGCCATTCAGAGGATATCTAGTTTGGTAGCCTGCTGAGACAATACTGTCCAAATTTTCTTCAGAAGACCTGAGAATCCATCTGGAGTTAAGGAGATTGGAACCAGATGCTGAGGAGAAGTGGCAGCAATATGAACTGGAGGTTGAGGAGAAATGGCAACAATATGAACTGGAGACTCAATATCTAGAGGCTGAAGAAAGGGATAGAATGCAATGTTTGGAGACCTAGAAGAAACAGTGTCAACATGAACTGCAGGTCAGATGTTTAGAAGCCAAGGAAAATGAGAGACAGTGTGAGGAAAATATGAAAAAGTGCCAGCATGAAGTGGAGCTTCTTACCCTTTGAGAGGGTCATGGAGGTAATGGGGAAGGGAATAACCAGACCCCAGAAGCTGTACAGGTCAGTAAACTTTTTTCCTCAGTACAGGGATAGGGGTGACTTTGATAGTTTTATTTATATCTTGGAGAGGACATGTAGACAGTATGATGTTGAAAGTGAGCTCTGGTTTCAGCTCCTGACTCCCTTACTCCATGGTAAAGATGTTGCGGCCATTTCAAAATTGTCTGATGTAGATTGTTTGAATTATGTTAAGTTAAGAACCGTCTTCTAGATTGTTTTAAATTAACACCTGAAGCTTATAGAAAAAAGTTTTTTGAACATAGACGCAAGGCAGATGAAAGTTTATGTGATTATATTGCTATATCAAGTATGTACTTTCACAGATGGATGAGAGGGTGTCAGTTCACCACTTTTGAGGGACTGGTGGACCTTTTGGTGAGGAAACCATCACTCAGTACTGTGCCTGATGACATGAGAGTCTAGTTACCAGACTGTGAGTGCAATTCTGCAGAGGAGTTAAAATGGGATCTGTACTTGGCAAGCAGAGGACCACTGCATAAGAAATGGATCCCAGTGATGCACATGGATATAAGGGAACCTATCAGGGCAGTCTACACCACTCCAGCAGAGTACACCAGTAATGGGGAAACTACTAATCCAAGAGCACGGTTAGGGATTAGATGTTTGAAGTGTAACCAGAGGAGACACATCAGCAGTCAAATGTCCATCAAGGCAAGGTGAGAAACAGAAGGTGAGGGAGCCAGCAAATGGTGATGATAAACTGCCAGTGGTAAGTGGTTTAGAAACAGCTGGGATGTCAAATTATCACCAAAATATATATCCTTATCTTAGTAGATGGTAAACAGGTAACTGCTAAGAGGCAAACAGCTTCTGATATAACCATTTTGAGGCCTGCAGTGGTTAAAAAAGAGCAGTATTTGCTTGAGTAGTCCACTCCAGTCAGAGCATTGGTAGAGACCCAGAATTATCTCATACCTGAAGCTGGGACTGGCATGGTGGTTGTTTCAGAGAAGATGCTGTCTGGTAGAAGTAAGTCAGAATGTGAGCCTCAGCTGCTGTTGGGTACTGATGTTCCCTTGGACATTGTGACTGCAAGGATGGAGGTGAGTTGTGGTACCCAGAGTGATGGCAAAACACAGCTGTCAGAAGTTACTAGATTTCTTGGAAGGGGAGCTTGTGTTTGAGAATATTCCTACAGATGTCCTCATAAGGAATGACTGTGAAGATGCAGTGTTTTGTTTGCATGCAGTGACATGCAGTCAGGCTTGGAAAAGGTGTGTAGGTCCGGTAGATTGGGAGGGACCCAGAAAGTTCCCATACCTGAAGTTGGGACTAGCAGGGTGACTGTTTCAGAGAAGGAGCTATCCTGAAGCAGTATATCTGAAAGTCAGCCACAGCTGCTGGGAGGCACTGATGTTCCATTGGACATGGCGACTGCAAGGATGGAGGTGAGTGATAGTAGTTAGAGTGACAGTGAGGTACAGCTGTCAGAAGATACTAGGCTTCTTATGGAAGGGGAGCTTGGGACGGTCACAAATATAAAGTTGAAACAGGTTCATCTTATGGACCCTACAGTACAAAGCTTGAGAGAGATGGCTAAGGAAGCACCTGAGGCTCATGAAAGAGGGGAGTATGCATATGGGAACAAAGGTTTTTGTATAAAGACTGGACTCCTAAGGAGGGGGGTAGAAGGTGAGGTAGTGCGGCAGTTGGTGGAGCCTAGAGCTGACCATATGCACTTCTAGCTAATGTCCCTAATATTCCTTTTGCAGGTGATATTGATGTAGAAAAGTAGCAAATGTTTGCTAGAAATCTTCAGCAGAGTAGGTTTTCAAGGGGAAATACTGACTAACCAATGTGCCAACTTCATGTCAGACCTGCTGACTTGTCTGTGGAAGTGTTGTGGGGTGAAACATTTAAAAACACTCCCTACTATCCCCCCTGACTAATAGTCTTCTGGAATTTTTAAACTCTACGTTGAAGATTATGCTATGAGCATTTTCAGACCAACATGTTAGGGAGGTCTTGGATAGATTAAGTAGGGCAGGATTAACCATTAAACCCAATAAGTGTCAAGTGGGTATGGCAGAGGTCACTTACTTAGGACACAGAGTTGGAAGTGGTATAATTAGGCCAGAACCTGTAAAGGTGGAAGCTATCCAAGCATGGCCAGTTCCTATTACTAATAAACAAGTGACAGCATTTCTAGGGACAGCAGGGTACTATAGGAAATTTGTGCACAATTACAGTACCATAGCTGCACCCCTCATGGACCTAACTAGGAAGAATAAACCAGACAAGGTAGTGTGGACCAAGGATTGTGAACAAGTATTCCAAAAACTAAGAGAGATTTTGGGAGGACCCCTTGTGTTAGCCAGCCCAGATTACAATAAAGAATTTATTGTACAGGTAAATGCCTCAAATTATGGGGTGAGGCTATGCTCAGCCAAGTTTTCTGAGAAGGAGAAAAACACTGCAGTGGTGTTAATTCCAATGCAAATGGATTGCCCAGGAGAGGAGTGGTCTGATATTCTCAGACAGACCCATTTTTCTCAAGTGCCGTTTTTCAAGGGTCACTTGAAAATCATTCTTGACTAAAAAAGGGGGGGGTGGAGAAATGTGAAGAAACTGAAAGCACTGTCATCTTTGTTAGCATGTTTGGCAGGAGATTTATGTATATTCTAAGGTTCACTTTTATTGTATGCCAGCACGTATAATTGTGAAAAAATAAATAGTTTTTAAATGTTGAAGATTTCCCTGTTTAAACAGATTGTTTAAAGAATCAGTCAGTGTTTTGATATATTTCTAATTTCGTATGTTTGAGAGAGAGATTCTAAAGTACTGTGGTGATTCAGCCAAACAGTAGGTGCTGGCAATAGAATGCTCCTGATTGCTAGGTTATTGTTGTTGTTGTCTTTTGGCTTTTCCCGGTTAGGGGTCGCCACAGCGGAACTCCAGTCTGCTAATGATTGGCAGTAGATTTTCATGGTGCCGAGTATTTGAAAATCTGATTTACAGGAAAGAAAACTTTTTCAAACAGCTGACTGTTATTTTTAAAAATAAGACAGTTGAGACTGTTAAGCTGTGTAGTTAGTCAAGTTCTGAGCAGTTTGTGAAGAGTTGCAATTAGTTACAATGCTGCACAGTGATACCCGAACTAAAGAGAACTCACCAAAAACTGTAAGCCTGCCTTTGCCTTGCTGTTATGTATTAGATTAGATCAGGGACAGTATTCTCTACTTATAATAGGAAAGGTTAGTTATTCAGATAGTGTTTTTCTAGACTGATGGGGTTCTATCCTAGTTTAATTTTACATTTCTGGTGGTTGAATTCTGTTTACTGAAAGTTATTCATTTACATTCTTGTAATCATTTTGCTTATTATTAAATGTGTTTCATTACTTTACCTTGGGACTGGAAATCAGTGTGTTCTTTAGAGATTAGAAAGTGCTTATACCTGTTTGATACTCCCCAGGTCACATCCAAGGCCTGGTTGCTTCTGGTCATAGCTATCATTTATCTTGATATTTAATTTTTCATAATTTGACACCCCTTTATTAGGGCATGAATTCACTCTGATTGGTGGCAGCATTACAGTATTATTTCGGGGAAGGGACATAGCTGTAAATCTGTATCAGGCTTTCCCAGATGTGCTTGGATGTGTGAGATTTAAATTTACTTTGACTGTGAGAGTATCAGAGCTCTTAATCTGGGACACATTGCTCTGAAGTATGTAATAAGGAGTTACATTAGGGGTAGACAGATGTATATAGTCCAGTTCCATGATTATAGTGTGTGTTTCTATTGTGGTCTTAAAAGAAAATTGTGAAATATTACTCCTGTTTAATAGTTGGGGGAGTTCAGGACAAAGGAATAGCAGGGTTGATGGTTGTAGACTGCAGGGCTGAGATTAAATTAAAATACACTTGTGAAACTTTGTAGCAAAAAATAAAAAAATCCACTTGCATAAGAATGACTTTCAGCACAGGAGACAGAGGAAAAAAAAGTATTTTATCCAGGGAATAGTTAGGAGTGAGCCCCAGGAGTACCATTCTGTTATCTATTACCTAACACACAACTCTGTTTTGAAAGACATCAATCTGAAGTTTCTATTTTAGCTGGTCGTAACAGTACATACGTTTAAGATGTTGTAGAAAATTGACTGGGGGATTCAGAAAGAACCCCAGCATTCACATTAAGGGCAAAGGTAAAAACGTCAGTGCTTCCATGATATGGAATTTTGTGATTCAGTGATATAATAGTTGCAATGAGGAAAGATTAGCACTTTCCTGCAGTAGTTAATACTGTCAGTTCAGGCATCCTCAGTCATCTCTCTCTCTCACACACACACAAACACACATCTGCACTGAGTTATCAAAGCATCCCTGATATTTCTTTCTTAGGATTCCTATGCTATTGTCCATCACAGATAATATCCCTGATATCTCTTTCTTAGGATTCCTGTGCCCTTGTCCATCACAGATAATATCCCTGATATCTCTTTCTTAGGATTCCTGTGCCCTTGTCCATCACAGATAATATCCCTGATATCTCATTCGTAGGATTCCTGTGCCCTTGTGCATCACAGATAATATCCCTGATATCTCATTCGTAGGATTCCTGTGCCCTTGTGCATCACAGATAATATCCCTGATATCTCTTTCGTAGGATTCCTGTGCCCTTGTGCATCACAGATAATATCCCTGATATCTCTTTCTTAGGATTTCTATGCTATTGTCCATCACAGATAATATCCCTGATATCTCTTTCTTAGGATTCCTGTGCCCTTGTCCATCACAGATAATATCCCTGATATCTCTTTTGTAGGATTCCTGTGCCCTTGTGCATCACAGATAATATCCCTGATATCTCTTTCGTAGGATTCCTGTGCCCTTGTCCATCACAGATAATATCCCTGATATCTCTTTCTTAGGATTCCTGTGCCCTTGTCCATCACAGATAATATCCCTGATATCTCTTTCTTAGGATTTCTATGCTATTGTCCATCACAGATAATATCCCTGATATCTCTTTCGTAGGATTCCTGTGCCCTTGTGCATCACAGATAATATCCCTGATATCTCTTTCTTAGGATTCCTGTGCCCTTGTGCATCACAGATAATATCCCTGATATCTCTTTCTTAGGATTCCTGTGCCCTTGTCCATCACAGATAATATCCCTGAGGTCTATTTCTTAGGATTCCTATGCCTTTGTCCATCACTGATACTATCCCTGATATCCAATTCGTAGGATTCCTGTGCCCTTGTCCATCACAGATAATATCCCTGAGGTCTATTTCTTAGGATTCCTATGCCTTTGTCCATCACTGATACTATCCCTGAGGTCTATTTCTTAGGATTCCTATGCCCTTGTGCATCACAGATAATATCCCTGATATCTATTTCGTAGGATTCCTGTGCCCTTGTGCATCACAGATAATATCCCTGATATCTCTTTCTTAGGATTCCTGTGCCCTTGTGCATCACAGATAATATCCCTGATATCTCTTTCTTAGGATTCCTGTGCCCTTGTGCATCACAGATAATATCCCTGATATCTCTTTCTTAGGATTCCTGTGCCCTTGTGCATCACAGATAATATCCCTGATATCTCTTTCGTAGGATTCCTGTGCCCTTGTGCATCACAGATAATATCCCTGATATCTCTTTCTTAGGATTCCTGTGCCATGGTCCATCACAGATAATATCCCTGATATCTCTTTCTTAGGATTCCTGTGCCCTTGTCCATCACAGATAATATCCCTGATATCTCTTTCGTAGGATTCCTGTGCCCTTGTGCATCACAGATAATATCCCTGATATCTCTTTCATAGGATTCCTGTGCCCTTGTCCATCACAGATAATATCCCTGATATCTCTTTCTTAGGATTCCTGTGCCATGGTCCATCACAGATAATATCCCTGATATCTCTTTCTTAGGATTCCTGTGCCATGGTCCATCACAGATAATATCCCTGATATCTCTTTCTTAGGATTCCTGTGCCATGGTCCATCACAGATAATATCCCTGATATCTCTTTCGTAGGATTCCTGTGCCCTTGTGCATCACAGATAATATCCCTGATATCTCTTTCGTAGGATTCCTGTGCCCTTGTGCATCACAGATAATATCCCTGATATCTCTTTCTTAGGATTCCTATGCCCTTGTGCATCACAGATAATATCCCTGATATCTCTTTCTTAGGATTCCTGTGCCCTTGTCCATCACAGATAATATCCCTGATATCTCTTTCTTAGGATTCCTGTGCCCTTGTGCATCACAGATAATATCCCTGAGGTCTATTTCTTAGGATTCCTATGCCTTTGTCCATCACTGATACTATCCCTGAGGTCTATTTCTTAGGATTCCTATGCCCTTGTGCATCACAGATAATATCCCTGATATCTCTTTTGTAGGATTCCTGTGCCCTTGTCCATCACAGATAATATCCCTGATATCTCTTTCTTAGGATTCCTGTGCCCTTGTCCATCACAGATAATATCCCTGATATCTCATTCGTAGGATTCCTGTGCCCTTGTGCATCACAGATAATATCCCGGATATCTCATTCGTAGGATTCCTGTGCCCTTGTCCATCACAGATAATATCCCTGATATCTCTTTCGTAGGATTCCTGTGCCCTTGTGCATCACAGATAATATCCCTGATATCTCTTTCGTAGGATTCCTGTGCCCTTGTCTATCACAGATAATATCCCTGATATCTCTTTGTAGGATTCCTATGCCCTTGTCTATCACAGATAATATCCCTGATATCTCTTTGTAGGATTCCTATGCCCTTGTCCATCACATATAATATCCCGGATATCTCTTTCATAGTATTCCTATGCCTTTGTCCATCACAGATAATATCCCTGATATCTCTTTTGTAGGATTCTTATGCCCCTGTCCTTCACAGGTAATATCCCTGATATCTCTTTCTTAGGAATCATGTGCCTTTGTCCATCACAGATAATATCCCTGATATCTCTTTTGTAGGATTCTTATGCCCCTGTCCTTCACAGGTAATATCCGTGATATCTCTTTCATAGGATTACTGTGCCCTTGTTTCTAATAGATAATATCCCGGATATCTTTTTTGTAGGATTCCTGTGCCCTTGTCCATCACAGATAATATCCCGGATATCTCTTTCATAGGATTCCTGTGCCCTTGTCCATCACAGATAATATCCCTGATATCTCTTTCATAGGATTCCTATGCCCTTGTGCATCACAGATAATATCCCTGATATCTCTTTCTTAGGATTCCTATGCCCTTGTCCATCACAGATAATATCCCTGATATCTCTTTCTTAGGAATCATGTGCCCTTGTCCATCACAGATAATATCCCTGATATCTCTTCATTAGGATTACTGTGCCCTTGTCCATCACAGATAATATCCCTGATATCTCTTTCTTAGGATTCCTGTGCCCTTGTCCATCACAGATAATATCCCTGATATCTCTTTCGTAGGATTCCTGTGCCCTTGTCCATCACAGATAATATCCCTGAGGTCTATTTCTTAGGATTCCTATGCCTTTGTCCATCACAGATAAAATCCCTGATACCTCTTTCGTAGGATTCCTGTGCCCTTGTCCATCACAGATAATATCCCTGATATCTCTTTTGTTGGATTCCTATGACCTTGTGCATCACAGATAATATCCCTGATATCTCTTTCGTTGGATTCCTATGACCTTGTGCATCACAGATAATATCCCTGATATCTCTTTCGTAGGATTCCTATGACCTTGTGCATCACAGATAATATCCCTGATATCTCTTTCTTAGGATTCCTGTGCCCTTGTCCATCACAGATAATATCCCTGATATCTCTTTCTTAGGATTCCTATGCCCTTGTGCATCACAGATAATATCCCTGATATCTCTTTCGTAGGATTCCTATGACCTTGTGCTTCACAGATAATATCCCTGATATCTCTTTCGTAGGATTCCTGTGCCCTTGTCCATCACAGATAATATCCCTGATATCTCTTTCTTAGGATTCCTGTGCCCTTGTCCATCACAGATAATATCCCTGATATCTCTTTCTTAGGATTTCTATGCTATTGTCCATCACAGATAATTACAGTCAGTCCATAATGGCAAAATCCCATACTTCTTCTTGTGTAGAAACTGCATATTGTTGCTTGACCTGTTGTTCTTTTCATAATTTAAGTGATCTGGACTCGCATTTTTGTCAAGTCTCAGGCTTTCTTTGTAGATGTAGTGGAGTGGAGTGTGAAGGTATAACACGTTCCACCACCCCACCGACGCATGCACAGAGTCACACATACATATGTGCACACAATTGAAATTTCCTCACACTAACCCCCTACTGTGACATCCCAGTATACACACAGAAGCATACATACCCCTTAACACTGCCTAATGGCTAAACCCCACAGAACTTTGTTCCAACACAACTGGTGAGCAAATGCTTTTAGTCATGTTAATTAACATAAGCAGACAGCTGCTTATGTAGCTGCATAGATGCATCACCATAGGCAAGTCTGTGGAAATGTGCATGGATAACTTCTGTAGGTTTCTCTTCTGGAAAGTATCATTGGCACCCCCCCCCCCCCACCCTCACCGAATGATGTAACACTATGTGATGAAGCAGAAGCACTAAAGCAGGGCTTCCTCTAAATATCAAAAGTTTACTGCATGATATACAAACACCTTAAGTTCACTCACAGTAATCTTTCTGAATTTGGATGTATGCATAGCATCAATCAGTGGTGGAACATCTCTACAAATATACACACAGACAATGTTACAACAGGAAATGGTCAAACAATATTTCAAATTAATATTTTATCCAAGTTACTTTTCTTTTTAACTACACTGTTTTGTCGACCCAGTGTGATACGTAAGCCAAGGGTTTTTTTTGTCATATTTCCACTTTAACCATCTGTCAGAAATATGTGGCACTGCTGTAATAACATATGCCAATGAACTGCAGGTTGCTTTTATTTAACATCAGACCCAGAAAGTTTTAAGAAACAATGACAAGAAGGACAATGCAATACCATACTCCTTTGTGCAAGTTTTATCCCTGAAATGTCAAAATCATCCTCTCATTTTATCAAACAGGATTATGACTGGCATCTGTCTAAATATTCTGCAAACAGATACTTTCCCTGTGTATCAGATGTAATATTGTCATACTGGGTTATTCTCTGATGTGTAAAATGTGCCTACAAACAATTAATCTGATAAGGCTGCACAATGAACCTTATAAATTATTCTAAATATTTTAATAAAGATATTACCTAAACTACTACTGCTGTTACAAAATGGCAAGAAAGATAGGCTTTAATAAAGATCACTGTAAAATGTGATTGACATAAAAGTAAACAGAAAATAATTTGATATTTACTTTTCACCTCAGCAATACCTTTTTAAATATTCTTTTCCATCATAATTACAGAACTCTTATGAAAAGCCTAGTTGATAGTTTGCTAGGAAAACTGTCTCACATTCTGTTATAGGTATTTATATTCTGCATCCTTAAATTTTAAGCTATAATACTGACTGGCAACATAGCCAATATTAACATTGTGTTTATCTTTCATGTTACGTTAAAAGTTATATATTAAGAAATAAAGTTCTAAAGTACATTTAGTACTTTTCACCTCAAGCTGCTTCTCATTGACGGAATCTACATTTGGAATGGTGTTATCAAGATTGATAGACTTGTGCTGGCTGAATAAATCAAGATTTATTGCAAAGACTTTTAGCAAGAGAATACAAACATAAAATCTAGTATTTTGCAAAAACATTCACATGCATACAGACAGACAGACAGACAGACACACACATCTATCTGGATAGATAGATCTCATATGTGTGTGTGTGTGTGTGTGTGTGTCTCTCTCTCTCTCTCTCTATCTATCTATCTATATATATATATATATATATATATATATATATATTTGTATACACATAGACATTAAACGTATGCATACACTCAGCTGTGGACACATCTGATAGTATTAAAGATAATCCGTTTACTTGGTATTCAATGCAAATACAGTTTTGTAAATAGATGTAACAGTTTAACTTTCTTGTATTACAGCTATTTATACTTGTATGTTAAACAAGCCACTGTTACATTCTAATGGCAATACATAAATCTGTGTCTTAGTAGCAGGGAATAGTGTGCCTGGTAAAATCACACTGTAGTGAATAATTTAATATAACTGATTATTAGGTTTTCATTAGGCAAAGAGCTCTTTTGCAACTTTAATAGTAGGTACGTTAAGCAGATTTAAAAATGAAACACATTTCTCACAGATTAAGAACTATTTCGAGCAAATAGCTACATATGCATATCAAGTAATTTGTTATTATATTAAGTGTCAGCAAATAAACACGTGCACAATAAGTCAATTGTCTGAGTTTTAAGTATAATTAGAAAATGCATCTGTTTTTTGTTCAGTGGCATTGGGGGATAAAGTCTAGACTGCAACCTAAGACAATCAGGATCAATTATGATTTCCTGTCTCTCTGCAACACTGACACCTATCTCTTCTACTGCCAGATACATATGGTCCCTTTTTCTTGGTTCTCCAAGCTATGGTGCCCCTCCCAATGAGATCACACTGGTTGCACAGTTTCCATATACAAGTCTTTATGGATGTGAGTCTCCATATGCTAAGAGATGGACCTTAGCAGGAGAGGTGCTAATATATTTCAACTTACAGGGAGGCATTTCTTTAAGTACTACTTCCCGCTAATGTACTAGGCTGATGTCATCCGGCAGGCATCCAGTTATGCCACAAGTGTAATCTTCCAACTAAATTGTAACATGTCTCTGTGCCTGCTGATCTATAGCAGAAATGACCATTGCTGTCAACATACCTCCACACCCACTTCTCTGAAGATGTAAACAAGCTAATACCATGTCTTTCCTTTTCCACATGGCCAGCTCAAATATGAATCTGAGAACTACTTTAACTCAGGTCACCCAGGTCATATTAAAGGCCTTATCTTTCTGTGCAACAACATTGGTTTGATAGCTAGGATCCATTTAGCTGCCCTCATAATGGAATAGCCAACTGGCAGTAAAAGAAGAGTGAAGCTTGTCCTTTTCACTTTTCCTGTTGAGAGGAGGAGATGCCCAGTAATGTATACTCCAAATTGAATTAATTACAGCAGACTGGAGGACCTAAGGAGGCATGTGTTCCAAGAGGAAATTATTATGTCTTTGTGACCTTGTGTTACTTGCAGACAATTCATAGAACTGTGAAAAAAACATTACTTGGCTGGCTCCAACAATTGCAACTGGGTGTGCACTTAGAGACAGGGCTTGATAGAAAACAAATTGAATCTACCTCAGATGGATGCATCACTCCTGGTATTTAACTCTTTCCTAAAGTGGGAAGAAATGTACCACATGGCTCTTGCCTATGAGGGCTGAACAGGCAAAAGGAATGGAAGGGTGTCTTGTTGCTCAAGATGGAGGGTTGAGAAAAATAAACAAAGCTAATTATGGTATTGAAACCTCAACACATATCTGTTCAAAGCCAAAACTCATCAGAAAAACATTTTTTTTTGGGGGGTAGATGTATCACTCAGAATCCCCAATACAGGAAGCTGTGCTTTGTATACTACCCCTTAAATCAAAAATGCTATGTCAAATGTTACACTTCATTAGAACAATTGAATATCTGTTTTTGCTAAAATAAAAAAGAAAAAGTAATATGAATACAGAGTTTGTCTACTTATCTTTTAACTTTACATTTAAAATCATTGCTACTGCTGCACTACTCCCTAAACATTCCACCACTGAAAATTTAACTACAGCACACTAAACACTATTAAAATCTATCTCTAATCCATTGCCTATATCAGGATAGCTCTTCAGCAAAACTTTATGTCCAACACCAAATACTCCAGCATAAGCAAATTTTTACCATCATTTGTAGTCCAAAGCATATGCCATAAAAAGCTGACAAGCTCACTGACAGCATACATACAAGCTACGACCTAATCTAATCAATCCAAATTTGTTAAAAGTTGATAGACTAGCATTATCTAAACATTTTCCCCATCTTTTACAACTATACCATGCCTCCTATCTTCAAATTTAGAAAATAATCCATGGCGGAGTGTGGGTAGGGATGATTCTTGGTTTATCTATTATAGGCATTCTTTGGTCATGAGGCTGAAGTTAAAGTGACCAAACAAAGCCAACCATGGGAAAACCAAAAGTTACCCACTTCCAACAATTGTATCTCTTCTGTGTGATATTGTGCAGCTGTGGTATTTTTAAATCTTTTTGTGCTTTGTATTGATGGTAGGTTTAAAACCACTGAGTTCCTGGTGAAGAGAGGTGAGTATGCTTGAGACTGTAATGAAGAAGCTGCTTTTCAATGTTATCTAATGCTTTAGATAGATTGTGAATTATGGCAGTGAAAATGTCACAGTGGTTCATTTGGCGTGGCAATAAATTTTTGTAACCCACTTTTAATTTTTCAAAAGTCCGTTTATCAAGTAAATTGCCTGTATGTCATTTTGTCTTCTCAGAAAAATAAAGCTACTGACTAAAAGGATATCATGTACACTAATGTAATATGATTTTATTAATGTGTTTTGGCATAGTACCAAGGAAACCAAGATAACAAAAAAAGTGGCTGAAATCTGTTTTCCAACTGTCAATATTTCTTAAGAGCAAAGCTCTTCATAACTACATTACTGTTATATAAATTTATGAATACACTAGACCATGAGGTAAAGGAAACTGACTTGGCATATGTCTAAAAATTTTTTGCAGTAATTTTCCATAAATCTAGATTATGCAAATCACATTCTGCAGACTTTGTTTCTGCTTTTAATTATGCAGAATTATCATATATCAGAAGATTAATGGTGAGTGGTTACTTATGCTGTCAATGAATGTTCACTGCACAAACATGAAGTGATTTTCCACCAGTCTACCATGCAAAGCATATAATACATTTGTTTCAAATGGGGTTGAAAAGCTTCTTTCATTAGACTGGTACAGGGGCAAGACGTTCTGCCTCTTAAGTGGAACGGTAGTTGAAGACTCCCACTTTAGTACTTCCCAAAGTATCTTTTCATGTGATGCTCTGCTTTGAAAGTCAGTAGTAGACATCATGTCATCTTTCTTAAAGGAAAACCCTCTCCTACAGATTAATTCAGTCTTTAGGTTTCTTTCCTCTCTACAATACGGTTCCAGTATCGTGTAGGTTACAGAAACCTGCTTGTACTTTTTGCAACTATTATTTCCTTGCATTGGAATCAAAGGAAGGGAAAGCCCACCTACTTTTTTTAAGCTATTTAATCTCCAACTGTATGATATATCATAGACAGATAAATCTGTAGTTTACCCTGTCAGGTACTGCTGTCAATCTTATATGGGCAATTAATCCTGCTAATGTTAGGAAACTCAGCAGCTGATATAAAAAAAGACAGAAAGCTGCAAACTGCTTTCTACTGCTTCTATTGCACATAGGAGGAAAACGTAACACTTCGCTTTCATAGCAAAACAAAGCAATTAGATCAGTCAGGGGTTTAAAGGCAGTTGTCATCTCTTCTGACAAATTTACATAAGCAACAACACAGTACTGAAATGCTAAGCGTTAAATGCTGGTTATGTATAATAGTTTATATGTTAAGATAACTTAAATGTAGTATTAAAGTTTTCTGTGACATTTACAAAAAAAATATTTTTTCTTGTAAAGTATCAGCACATTTACCATTTCAAGCCCCCCCATACACACACACACACACAGGACAGAAATGCAGAGAGAGAGAGAGAGAGAGAGAGAGGCAAGTGGTAACCCTATCAAATTAGGTACACTGATAATGTTCATAAAACGTCTTTTATGCTTTTTTTGTGACAACCACCCAGAGGGGAATGTATATCGGGTATATGCAGATCCATGTTTAGAGATTCCCAGTGACTGAGTCAGTCCTTACATTGCTAGAATGCATAAGCAAAGAACAAGATAAGCACTTTCACTACATCAATAGCGTCTTCAGATCATACTTAATAAAAAGTCAACCACTTTAAATAATACAAACTACCCATTCACATAACTTAATTCAAATCACGTGATCTTAGATGTGGCCTTAAAGTGACCACATCATTTAAACCTAAATCTCTATCTACGCCCAGATGCAGAAGCCATCTAGCTTCATTACATTCAGTTTTATTTACATCACCTTTTCTTTTATTGACATCTGTAACCAGCAAAACTAAATACGGAAAACCATGACTCCCACCACACTCAGTGACATGCTTAGCCAAGGCCTTTCTATGCTCACTTCTATTTATATCATAAATATATTCCTTAACGCATTCAGGCTACATATGATCTGTCTTACCAACATAGAATCTATTGCATTCCTGGAAACTAGCCAGGTACACAAAATGGCTCGTAGAACAATCTGCATAATGATGGAACTTAAAAATTCTACTTGTCCTTGGATGAATAAAGGAATCTCTACTGTATATATATATATATATATATATATATATATATATATATATATATATATATATACAATAGGCAGAATTTCTACAAATAAAAGTGCCCTTCTGTTCAGGATATCTCGAAGATCTATCTACAGTGTTCTTATGACATAAAATCCTCTTAAAGGATTTTTTTTTAAATAAATGCTCAATCTATAACATACCATATTTTTAATAGTCTCATCTGCTGTTAATATTGACCAATGATATCTTATAATTTAGCAGGCAGCTTTAGTATCTGAAGTATATTACATATGAATTCATACTGTTCTAATTCCTATATCACTCTTATGAACACTATCTTCAGGACCCTTAAGGGAAAAATATGGTCTTCCCTTACTTCTCCTGTCGAAATTTTCTGAAGTCAAGTAAGTATTGGCCTCTGTCTCAGAATAACCTCTGGACAGAAATTCAGTCTTGAGAGTATGCAGTGCTTGTTCAAAGACTTCATCTTTACAATTTAGTCTTGACATTCTAACAACCCTGTTCTTTAACCACATAACGGTACACATGGGGCGGGTGCATACAGTTCTATGTAACAGATGATCCTTTGTGCATGGTTTCCTATATACTTCTGTGTCAAAAGTGCCATCTCTTTAACAGTTTTACATGTACATCCAAAAATTCAACTTCAGAACAGACTCATTGTAAAGCACAGGAACAAGGTAAATTGATTCAAAAATTTTATGAAACTAACAAGCTGTTTTTTAATGCCTGCCTAACGAGGAACATGTTATCGACAAAATGCTGATAAAAGTAAATATATTTCACATGACACTCATTACTAAATACCTCTTTTTGTTCCCAATGGCCAGATACTATGTTAGCATAACTATCAGCACAGGGTGTACTCATGGCAACACCCATAACTTGCAAATAGTAATCTACATCAAAAATGAACACATTATTTGTTATTATTATTAGCTCAATAAACAGACAAATCAAATGTATTTGTCCAATCAAATAGTTGCTCGCATTAACCAAAAACTCTCTCACAAATTATACCCCACTTTCATTGGGGATAACTATGAATAGAGAACAAATGTGAAGTGTGACTAACAAGGTCTCTTGAGGTTCTGGTAGACTCAGTGTATTATTAAACAAGCTGACTAAATTTCCTGAGTGTCCCGTAATACTGAGCCCACTTTGTACATAATAATACAGCTGAATTTATTTTAACTTATGTTTACTATGTGCTCTTGCATTTAAAACATTAAGGAAATCAGAAGTACTTAACTGTGTTTAAATGCACACACACAGCCAGACAGTCAGATATGTGCAATTAAACACAGTACTGAATCCAACATATAGTATTCTACATGCTACATACATTTGTATATACTCATACACACAGATATATGTGTGTGTGTGTTTATGTGTAGACACACACATACAGTTACACAAAATTTTCATTTTGATTTGTTTTTCTTTAAAGTACATGAAGTACACACAGGCATATAATCTAGTTCTCCGTTTT